>NC_040033.1:10729947-11035807 GCF_000972845.2 Larimichthys crocea | reverse complement strand
AGTATTTGTTCAAGTGAGTGCCTTGTGAATCAGAGCTTTGTGCAATCATTTTCACGTCAGACAGTGAACTCATCTTTTGCCTCTCTAATGGTTTTTGTGGGGGAAAAAAAAAATCTGGAGAAGAGAGGAGCGCAGCATAACTGCTGATGCCCCCAAAATATCACGCTTTCACTGTTATTAAAACTCATCCATCAAGTCAACTAATCCAATCAATAGTGCCTGAGAAGGCTGCCACACTGATAATGCAATTTCCACATTACTAATCTACTGGCTTGATTTCATAGGTTTTTCAATTATGCCAGATTTGTGCGCTCACCATTTAAATGAGCAATACAGAGATTCTTTTTAAAAAATAATAATTTAATGTTGAAATTATACAGAGAAAGCAATGAAATTGGTTTATTCATATATAATCTGTATTCTGTCAATAGTAAGGGGGTTATACATAAAAACCCTGACTGTCAAAGTTAATAACATTGATTTTCGTGGACAGTTGCATCAGGCGAAGTAACCCGCTCCCCTATGAATCCAATACACCTGTCAGTCTGCAGCTTTGGAGGGCAAAACAGTGTTTAAGGAGAAAGCCAGTTCACAAATAATCCTAAATATGGCAGGCCTTGTCACCTGCTGTGTCACGGTACACTTAGCTTGCCTGTGTGGGTGAGTTGTGGCTTGTGTGTATAATTGCACAGACACACACATATACACCAACGGCCTGTGGGTTAATAAAGTACCAGCAGTCATTGCACAGACAGGAACTTTCTATTAGAGCTCAGGCAACCAGGCGGCTCTATCCACGGCACTTTATCAAGTCATCAGTCACATCCGGCGAATGGGTGAGTGTGCCCGCGCGTGTGTGTGTTATGTGTGTGTGTGGGCCTGTGTGTGTGACTGAGACAAGAAGATATGGAAACTGCCATGGGGTAAAGAAAGAGGGTATCAGAGAGATGTGGTGGGAGGGTAGAGGAAAAGATCAGTGTAAGAGATGAAAGATGGAAGCTGGAACTGGAGATCAGTGGTGACAAACGATCAGGATATTTCCGTCCCCGCGCATTGATGAATGGTGCCCTCAGCAGCAGGTGAATTAGGCAGCCATATATAGAACTCAATGAGAATGGAAGTAATTGACCTGTCTCCTTCCTGTGAAAAGTGCTATGCCTTCTTAAAAGTCTCTAATCTGGAGGAACAATGGGCCATATTAACTAAAATACCCTGGTTGTAATTAATTCAGAGAAATGCGTATTAATAGAAAATCGCCACGGGTGAGGAGTGAAGGGTTCTTGTGAGGTTGAGAGGTAGTCAGAGTATAAAAGAGATGCTCTGAATCAGTGTGGTAGAAATGGTAAAGGTTTGAGGTTAATTCAAGAGAGATGAAAGAGAAAGGAGAACTGCACGAGAGCTGTCAAAGGGAAGAAAACGATAAGCAGGAACGTATAATTGAACTGGAGGCGGATCATCAAGACATGTACAGCGTACGTGCCCAAACACACACACACTCACCGATGAACGCCGCTGTTGCACATGACGATGTGCGTGGCTCCCAGACGAGAGCAGAGCTCAGAGGCCACAGTGAGCAGCCCCACTCCTGAAGCCCCGCAGGCTGTGTACTGACAGGCGGCAGTGCGGCGACAACTGATAAAACTCTCCATCAGACGGTAGAGCTCCTCCAGAGCGTTCAGGGGACGCATCAGCTGGGTAGGCACAGAAGGAGAGGGTTTGTGCAGAATCCAACGAGGGGGGGAAAAAAAACCCACTAGCAAGCTGTTTATGAGCAAAGCAGTGCATAAAAAGAGCAGATCTGCAGAATGTGAAGTGCTTGTGCTGTCAGTTAGATTCACAGTGTGCCTGCTTCCAAGTGCTAACCACAGGCAATATTAGGTAATCGCAGGTATGATTTGGGGAATATTTAGAACTTTACGTCACACTAATGCAGTTAATGCTGCTTGCTTAAGTAAACTGGCATTTGCTGCAGCTCTTCTCCCTGCTTGACTTTTCATATCAGTTGATTTAGAAACTCTGGAGGAGGTTCCAACGAGTTACATGTGCAAACACTTCCACAATGCAGCGTTAAGATCTAATCCCGTTCTTCAATTTTTCCATGAGGTCACGAATGCAGCATGAGGCTGTTCTTACCTTATCTATGAGGGCAGCTTTGGGTGCAGAGCAAGGTGGCATGTTGGACCGATCCAGGTAGAAAGCCCTAGGGGAGAAACAACAGTTCATATAAGGAGTGGGGGGAAAATAGTGGTGACGTACTGTAGTAGACTTTATTTAGCAATCATCACACAAGTTTGTTTTTTAGAAGCTCCATCGCCTGAAAAAAACACAGTGGCATTCTTTATCCCGCATCATTACTGTAGGTCATCAAGGGCTCTGGCTGCTTTTCTGGGAAAAGTAGGCCACCTGCTCATTATGGAGCTCCACCATCTGACAATCAATCATGAAAGTAACTTGGGCGCTGCTCAGCAGAAACACAGACTAAGCATCTCTTGTCCTGGGCATCACTCCAAATGCCATTGCTTCATTCATTCATGGAGTACAGTGGCTTTTTTTTTTCCCTTTTTCGCACGCTGGAGGCAGCACTGGACTGGTGTCCTTATGCAGACACAGAGGATGTATGCCGCAATGAGCCCATCTGACGTGTAGTGCCACTGGTGCAAACTCAGCAGTCTGTGACTCCATCAAATCTCAGTAATCCAGCAGTGTGCTAAAAATAGATACACTACACCACATTGAACCGGTTGTAATAAAAACACATACGCCATTACTTCTCAACAGACGCTATAATAACTCACGACACGTGGTGTACAGTGTACATTGTTGAAATTGCAAATAGTAAGGGGGAAAAAATGTATTTTTGGGAGATGCAGCAACGCCAGTCTGTGATGGAGGAAAATTGTTTACAAGAATCACTGAAGCGGGGCTCATTCATCTGCATTCGCTCTGCTATTAAGTGATTAAAATCAGGCCAAGGAGGCATTCATTATGACTGTGGTATTTCTGGCTGACATAATATTAATGAAATTAATTCATCAGAGCAGAGTTACCCTGATATGAGATTTTATAGTGATTATAAACCAGCTGAGTTGAAATGATCAGTCATTGAGAACACGCACAAACATGACCTATACACTTTAAAGTCAGGGAACTGTCGGGAACATAGCTGCACCCACTGGGGCTACAGATGCATACAGTACATATAGGAAGGTCCTTAACCCTCCATAGTACACTGCTTTCAACCATTTAGGCTAATGAGGCTATGTTTTACGCTTGTTTCCTATTCACTTTAGCTCATTCACATATAAATCATCGATGCAACACACATTTCTTCGACAAGGATGAGTAACCTGTTCAGTTTATGCCCTCACTTGCTGAAGGTTTCCAAGTATTTAATCCCTATCCAGCAAATTATCCTTTAACCTTGTGGCGTGCTCTACTAAATGACTGCGAGCGAGAGTTTGCTAAGGTTTCAGATGGAGTTAACAGCCCATGTAATTGTTTCAAGATGGCCTTATCATTCAAAAGATGCTCACGAGTTACACACGCACCTCTGCATCCAATACACACCTCTTACATACCGGCCAACAAACTATATGAAGGATAACGTGCCAGTGATTTGTCGGGTTGACAGTTTAAAGCTCTAAATATTGGATTTCCTACAGTAAACGCCGGGCATGCACACTGTGTATGTATGTGTACGCACTTCTTTGTGTGTGTGTGTGTGTGTGTGTGTGTGTGTGTGTGTGTGTGTGTGTGTGTGTGTGTGTGTGTGTGTGTGTGTGTGGGGTGTTGCCGTACTAAACATGGGCTGCAGGGACTAAAAGCTGGATCCAACAGTTCCCTAGCAAAACATTATTCTCTCAACAGGTCTTACAAAGAGAGAGGCGAGATTCAGTGAAGCGATATAACAGAACACAAAAGAAACTTTAATGGAAATCAAAACCTTGTCCTGAAATAGTTCCTAGTCTGACTCTTGCTGCATGTATGGTCTGTTATCTGTCTCCCTCAACTGTGAGTCCACTCACCCTTGTCTCTCTTGCTTATCGGTCAGCTGCTCAGACATTTATCTTTAAAGGTCCATAATAGAATCTGTCTGAGACGACTCGACTTCTGCCTCTACTTCATCTGCACACATTTGTTTACCTGTCTCAGACTAAATAAAAAGCACCTCGTCTTGTCCTTGCACGCCTCTTCTGCAAAAGCAAGGTCATAATACCCACTGATTATTTCATCCTATTGCTGTAAGAGTTGTTCAAAAAATACCACCAGCCACAGCTTGAGGACCAGGGCCGACTCTCCTGGAGGTCTCTAATGACAAAATAATAGGAGTCAGACTACGGGTGATGTGTGGTTTAAAGAGGACCTGCGTTACATCTGAACCAATGATTTTTTTGTCAGGTTTTGGAAACCGAGCACCTTACAAACATTTATTATGGATGACAAATGAGGTTTTAAGCCCACACACAGTGTGAAAACACAACGCCATGTGGTTAAGTATATAATACACCATAGGTATAAGGTCAAAAACCACTGGGTGTCTATCATTTGTTGGGTTTAAGCCCCTGGACTCCAACAGCTACATTTTAATGGCAGTACATTGAGGGCTTATTCACAAGCTTGTTACCATTTTTTCTTATCCATTAGCATTTTCAGACATTAAAGCTAAAAAATATCAATGTCTCTAGGTTAATTCTCAAGTCTTTTAAGGGAATTTAACACCAATTAAAACTTCAAACCACCATCTGTTAGTCAGGGTGAATCTAAACAGAAAACTCTGTGTGATCAGGCTCATTACTCTGTTAACTTTATTCCCATGTTTCAGTAAAAATAAAAATGAAAATATAGGTGCAGCCTGCTTGTAGCTTTTTCTGCAATAACTAACCCTCCACCGACCACACACACACACATGGAGAACAGGTTTTTACATGGGACTCTAATGGAGGATTTGGCTGCAGGCCAGAGATGACCTGCTCAGTGTGTAGCTGGTTTTATTTTATTGGGCCGATGAGAATACTTAATTCTCTTTGTTTCTGCTTCCTTCATGACAATAGGACGCTAGAGGTCTTTTACAGCACGAGAGAATTAGTAGTCAGCTGCAGCGTCAAAGAAGAAGGATCTGAGGCACAGATGTTTTCAGAGAAAGTAGTGTGGGAATGGGCACATTAGAATGACATCCTCCGATCGAAAAGTACAAAAGAAACAAAAATGATCCCTGAAATACCTTGAAAGACTTGAGAAAAAAAAACGTGTCGAATAAACGTCTTCTGTGGATTTGGTTTCACACCCGTTCCCTCATGAGGACACAAGTAAAGTGTCTAGGATTTATGACATTATATGTGATCCTGCAGAGGTGCATGCTGGTCCATGTAAATCACTCACACCGCCATGACGAATGACACTCGGCGTTATTAAATCCCCCACAAATCCCTGCAGTGTGTGGCAGAGCTGCCTAGGGGCTAATGAGGACTTCCAGGAGCCGTCATGCCACTCAGTGATGATACACCATCGAGACCGTGTGTGTGAAGTGTGCTGGAGGTCGTATCCTTACCCCACATCTCCTTCCTGTTTACACCTCCAGCCAAATATTTATGACCAGCTATATGTCAGCCACAGTTTAATATGGAAGCACATGCCAGGAATAATGTAGTAGCTCTGCAAAGGTAGCTGTGGAATGATGATAAAATCCCTACAAATACATTATTTCACTCATACTGTATGTTGAGGCTTTTGCAAAGTCAGGCAAGACCAGGAAACAAATGTCTGGTCCTTGACACCAAAAAACAGATTAGAGCTAATGGGGTATCAGTGTCAGAGCCAGATGAAAACACATTATCACTAAATCACCATCATTGAAGACACACATGCAGTTACTGCATATATTACAATGCAAAAAATAGCAATGGGCTTAAAATGGAGAAAGATTAATGGCCCTGATGCTGCACATAATTCGATGCAAAGTATTCTTGGCTCGTTGTAAAAGGCGATTTTTTTTACTTGCGGAAAGATGAGTCAAGGTCTTTTTTTTTTTTTTTACAATATTAAACATCAAGTGCAGAACTGTCATCATTACGGCCGTTCAGTGCAAGAATCAAAGCGATATGATAAATAGAACCAGGTTTTTGATGCTCGGCATTACTGGGCTTTATAAACAGGGGTTCAATGCACACGCGCTGGAGCAGAATGAAGCCTCACCACCTTTCTCTCTGGTGCTCTGGTGAATTGGGACTCCCAGTGGCGGAGCAAACACTGTAGCATTTTCATCACTTCCTAAACTGGAGGAACACGGATAGAAGGAAAGGTCTGCTTCTGTTTAGAACAAATAAATGACCAAATTTCCACTGCGTCCCTGCTGAAGCTAAGATAAAAGCCGTAATGAGTTATGATTGCTCAAGTAAAAAAAGTATTTTTTCAGCCTGAGAAAAACTAAAATGATTTCTCAAGTTACAGATGCAGCCATCCTATAAATCCTACTTTTAGCAAACTAGCTGCACTGGTGCATTACAATACTAATATATATCATATGGAAAATGTGGCAACCTGCTGCAGTAGCTATTGTTGTATTAATCATTGCTGCATGGCCTTGCCTCAGGGAAGACCAGAACTATCATCAATTACATGGAACAACTTTGCTGTTTGAGCTACAGATTTGTGGTGTTGTTTTGATGTTGGGGACAGTGGTGGGATTCATGTCTGTGTGCTGAACAAGTTAAAGTGATTCCACACCCATCTATCGTCTCCTGTTGAGAACAAACAACATGATTTACACAAAGCTGAGCTGTCAAGGACTTTTATATATGGATGTGGTCACATGTTTGTGATGCAGAAATATGTATATATACGACTACAAAGCCTAACCTGAGGTAGCAGTCATTACCCCATGGGAGAGTAGCATTAATCATGCTGTTGTGCATGCAGCACTTGTATCTTGCATATTCACACTCTAAACACTGGGTCACGTCTGAACAAGAGTGAGGGAATCGATCTCTGCTCTAGCCAGGGGGGTAACAGAGATAAAGGACGGAGTGAGGGAGCTGGCTACTGGGTTGAATCTGACACTCTCTGTCTGACCTGCACTAAGCATCAAGCATTTTTGTTTAATCAAGACAAACTGCACTGCAGTGGTGTGATTACCAATTCCCTCTTTCTGATGGGAGAGCAAACACTGCGAGCACAAATGACCTAGAAGCCGTGCTGTGTCGTGATGATGACTGATGACTCTTTAACTAACAAAGCGTAAAATACAAGAATTTGTAGTAGTAATAATAATAATATATGCCGTTTGCTGGACAGTGCCATACATCCAAGCTTATTGCTCATCCTTTACGCCACCATACCATCATTATACGCCGTTTGTCAGACTGTGGAGGGTTTGAATATCCACATAAATCAAGCAGTTTCGTCAAAGGAGCCATGAGATGTGGAAATTTCACAACTACCTTGTGATACAGTGCCAAACATTTACTCACTACTGCCAAATGCATTTCAATTAGGGAGAAAAGCCTAATGCATCCAGTGCAAGACTCCTGCCTCAGCCGTGCCAGGAGGTTTTAACTTACACTCACAGGTTACTGCAACAATATGTCACATATACGATTCACCGGCAGACAGCATGTAGTACATCCTGGGTTTTTTTCTTGTTACTCTTTCACAATGCTTGTTGCACCATGCTCCCTAAATCAATAGCAAGGAAGCATGCAAGGGGAATATACGATTCCCTCCTGAAAATTCCTGTCAATAAGAGCAAAATGAGACGAAGCCACAAGCCTGCAATAATCTCTCCCCTTGAATAAAACATTTGCAAGACTCTGTTCTGGTTCTCCCATCTCCACCCTGCCCCCTTTGACTAACCCTCTCTTGCACACTCTCCTCCTCAACCCATCATCCTCTTCCCCCTGCTGAAATCCCCTCCATCTTCCCAACCTGCTCTGGTGATCTATAGTCCCCTTTCAATTTCTCCTCTTCCATTCTGACGGCGTCCTGAAGGATAATATGTTTTATGTTCGGAGCATTTCTTTCTTCCATTTCTTCCCTAAAAAAAAGATACAATTGCACACATATCTCACAATTTCTGACAGGAAAATGAGGGACAATTACTTTATTCCCTTCATTAAAGTCAACAGTGTGCTCTTGCTTGATGAGAACCAACGAGGCTACAACTAAGGAAACTGTCAGTCGGTACATGTTCAAACATCCTGTCATCTGAGATGGTTTATGAAAGCCTGAAAATGTGCATGCATGTTCTGGCTCTATATGCCGCTGACTCCTGTGGCACCAGCCATGTGCTTGTGATTTAGTCAGTGAGTTTATGTTTTGCAGAAGACCTGAATGACTTCATCAGGTTTGCTCGAATCATACTGTATCTTAGTGTGGGTAAGGAAACTGAAAGGCAGAGACAGAAAGGCCGCTGGGAAATCTTACAGTAACCCCCACAGTGGTATAATTTGCTGCTCTGAAACTGGATAATGCAAAATGCAAAACCTTTGAAACTTTTGAGAATTCTTATTTTATCACAACAGGGTTCTGGGGGTTTCAAAGCATAATGAGAAACTTTCTTTCTTGTTAATTTAATTTAAAATAAATGATCCCAATACAAGCATTTATGAGCAAAAATGCAAATTTTCATCCTCATCACTATTATTTCTCCACATGCAATGTTAACAGTTAGAAAATTCACTTCAGCTCCTAAAACAACTACGTCTCAGGGCTTTTAAATCTGAGTCTGTGGTGTAAGAGGAGTGTGTTTGGGGGGGTTGACAACATGAAAATGCTGAAGTTCATTCAGTTCAGTACTGCATGTGCTGTTTCTCTCTGTCAGTCAGCCTTTGGCTCCAGCCCATAGTGTGGGTTTAACCCAACACTGCCATGGCCGGGCTCCAAGGATAACGAGGTGCCTGAGGTTGGAACGCAGCAATAGAGAGAGGAGTGACATCACAGGCTGGTCTGTGGTCAGCCTAAAGACACATGGCAAAAGAAAACTACTGGTAATATTACATAGGCACTGTATTCACTGAGTGTTGAACACCAGTGAGTGGAAGAAACAACATACTTCTGATGCAAGTCACCTGCCAAAGTTTGATGAAATGAAAATTAATCAGCAACTACTGTATTTTAATTGATTCAGTGTTTTAGCTGTTTCAGTAAGTAGTAAGTTTAGTTTACTAAGTAAGTTGGGCATGTTTCACTATTTATTGCAATTTACGAAATGAATAATCAAGATAATAAATAGTGTGCAAATTCATAATGAAAATAACAGTTGGCGGAAGCTCTAGATATCTCACCATTACCACCAGGGCATGCATTGATACTGTTACTTAAGTACATTTTGCTAATAATATTTATATACTTTTGCTTAAGATGTCAAAAATGCTAATCATGCATATAATGTTAACTATCAAATATATACTGGATTATGTCTTACTGATCCAGTAATATGTACTATAAGTAGACTTTTCCTGTTGTACATAGAGATAATTCTGATGACGTTATATCCTGTAGGGTAGTTTTTTCTGGAACAATGCATCATATTTTACAAATTTATCAGTTATTCTGTACTTTAAGCCTGCAAAGTAACATTGAGCTACAGCTGTCTATAGCTATATAGTGTATAACTATACATACAGTATATGTAGTAAAGTAAAAAATACAATATTTCCCTGTCAGTGTAAGTATAAAGTACCATAAAAGTAGTATTTCATATTTGTAGCTTCAGTAAATGTACTGTTACATTCTGCCGCTGTTAACCATTGTACTGTATCTTTGCCTTTTAAGAGATATTCTGCAGCAACAAGACTCCTGCACACTGCTTCTTTTAAAAGGTGACTTGTATGAAGCATTATTCCAACACCTACTAATTCACCCACTGTGCTACAGTAAAAACACAGCTGGAGACCAGAAAAGTGTCTGTAGAGTTCAGAGAGCTGATTGGATTTGGACATAAATGATCTGCACTTCAGGGGTTCCAACAGGTGGGGAGATTGAAAAGGAGATTGAGTATTTGAGAAAAGATATATATATATTTTTTTAACAGTTTCACTCCAGTTGGGGTTTTGAAATACACTGCCTACCCACATCCCTAGCCAGCACCTCTAACTCTCGTTTGCCTGTCAGCACACATCTGCTCTGTGTTACAGCTGGAGCCTCGGCTGTCAATTCAATTAGACTCTTTCTGCACAGGTCAAACTGTACATAAATGTACAGTACACGTGCATGCATACAAAAACACAGGCTATTCTGAATCACATGGCTGATTTCCAGTAAGGATCTGCATTTATAGTTTAAATAATGAAAGTTTATTAAGTTAATTTGATGTTACAAATGTGCTGCAGGCGCCCTAGCACATTTGTACACATAACATATCTCTCCCTGTGGTTCTTAATTAGAATGGTGACATTTTAAAGACTGATCAGGAAGTCCTAACTGCAGTCTACAAACAAGGACTCAATAAAATTAAAGAGATACCACAAAATGCCAATACTTCACTATTAAAAGGTTGTAAGTCCCAGAAGATCTAGAGCACAATATCATTACACAAAGTGACAGAAGGACAATTGGAAAGGCCTGATGCGCGAAAAGATTAAATGACCCAGCATAATGTTGTATCCACAACTGTGCTTTGGGAAATCAGACACTCGCAGAAATGAATCCGTGAAATTCTTTTCAGTCATCAAAGCTAAACGCTGCGAACAAATTAAAAACTCTCAGCGGAAAGCAATCCCAGTAAATTAATGTTTTTGTCGCAGAGGATCGGTACTGCTATGACACATGACTGCTCAAGCTGTAAATCATCCAATCCCCCATAGCAGATTGCCCCTAAATAACAAGATGAAGTTTCGCTGCGAGCTCTGCTCTGTGTTTAATTATCCACACAATCAGCGGCAGATGTTTCGTCGAAGCTGATGTGTCGACCAGTCGCCCTCCTAGGTATTCAAAGAGGGAATACGCTCTTGCCAGGCTTGCCAGTGGCTTTCCATGAGTGTGACTGATTCCTTCTAGATGGTATCGGTCTATATCGTTTTATGTTGATGATACAGTATCTGCAGTAAATTAGCAACTCATCTGAAACTAAACTCATATATATGAAGAGAAAGAAGGCTGTTATCTATGATAACAGATTGTCTAATTAGCAGACTTCAAGAGGATCAGGTATAAGTGAGTGTCCATAAATCTCTCGGATCTGCGCTAATGTAGGACATTTTGCAAAAGCAACATCTCGTTTGCTAATTACAGTCTCCAATATTTGCTAAATATGAAATCCTAATGAGTCTTGTGCATTCACAGGCACTCACAGACTACACACAGCTGGTTTAAATGTGACTTTCAGTCCCTGAAATCACGAGGTGGCATCTAATGTGAAACTCCATTCACATTCAGACAGCACGCCGCACAGTCATACATTCAGGAGATTAAATAAAGCAGAGGCTTTATTTTCAACTCCCAAAAGTGTCAGTTTCCTTCCTATCGTTTTCCACCTCATTAAATTATCCATGCCTGGCCAATCACAGAGGGTCTCGGGTGTGCAGCAAACCAATGGGGTGTGAGGTGGCTGAGTGCAGAAGCTACACAGAAGCACTACATCAGCGGAGGTGACACGCTGGGCACCCTCATCCAATCACTGCTGCCCCTGCTGTGTGTGTTCGCAACCAATCATAAAACATCCCCGCTGTGTATCTCTCAGCCAATCACCTTGAGGCCCTGCTGTGCATTGAGAGTCAAGCCTGGCCTGAATGGGAGGTCATGTTGATTTATATTAATGCAGTGCCAGTTCACACAGGATATATAAAGTACTTGCGTATATATGTCGCATATAACATACCTCAGTCTCTTGTAGTACTGTTTGACCTTATCCAATGAGGCAGCATTGATTTGAGCCTGGTATTCTTCCACGGACACATTGTCTCTGTAGTAGTAACCCTCCATACTCTCCAGTGCTAGAGAGGGATCAAACCAAAGAGTTAAGGAGATAAAGATGCTGCAGTGTTCACGATCATCTATAAAGCCGCTTTCATCTCTGCTCCACATGCCGACTTAAACTCGCTATACCTTGTGTGAAGAGCACAGGGTAGATTTTGATGCCTCCTCCATTTCTCAGCCTGTGAGGCAACTGGGAGAAGTAGAAACTCTCAAGGTAGAAGCAAACCTTCAAGGTCTGACGGGTGCCCTCCACCTGGTATGAAATGGGCATGTCTGCCAGAAGGCAGGGGTGGTAATAGATTATTTAACAGCATTATTTAAAGCTCAGCCTGTTTTCAGAAAATGTCCTGTAGCAATGGTGTGAATGAGAGTGATGTTTAAAAATTTAAAAAAGCCATGAATGCAAGATACGTGTGAGCTAAAGGTTGTAAGTGTACATACTGGCCACAAGTGGCTCCCCTTCAAACTGCTGGAAGTAGAATGTGACCTTCTCCAGGTCAATCAGCGCCACCTGAGTGTCCTCCAACATGGCCTGCTCATCGGTCTGCAAGAAAGAAAGATAACATACAAGTGTGAGTGTAGAGGTGGAGAAAACATTCAGATTTCCCTGGTAAAAAAGGAGCTACACAAAAGGACAACTTCATCAATTGTACACTATTTATAGGACTAGGAGTACTATTAGAGTGAAAAGTAGCATTGTACAGAATGTCCTCAGCCAAGAAACATTTTGTATTGTGGAAGAAAAATGAGGTTCCCACAGTCAAGCAGTGGCTTAGTGAGTTGATCAATACTCTGCACATTGACAGAATAAGCTCCTTGAACCTTTACCCTAACAACTGATGACTACCTTAGAGAGAGTCACACTGTACAACTTTTCAACTGGGCTGGCTGTGGTTTAAAAAGTTTAAAAAGGTCAGTGAAATTTTAATTGTTTTAATTTTTCCTTGTGTGATATAATTTAAACCACCAGTGTTTCATGCTCCTTTTGAAGAGATGCAGAAAGGCCCTTTTCATGGTGTGATATTATCATACACAGTATATGTATATTTTATTTTTTTATGGAGGTGATATTTTGCTACTTATATCGCTTGTCATTTGATGAAATTCACTAGGTTTGATCATCCATCCATCCATCCATCCATCCATGAGAGGCGCAGAGCGGGGGTGGGAATGCTTGTTTCCCCCCTGGCTCGGCGCCTGTACGTTGGGGTTCACCCCGGTGGACGAGAGGGTAGCCTCCCTTCGCCTTCGGGTGGGGGGAGATTTAATCAGCTCATCTAAAAAAAATCTAAATCTGCGAATAACCTAGTAACTACAGTAAAGAAGCATAGCAGCTTGAGCAAATGAACTTTGTTACTTGCACCTCTTTGAGAGTGTGCGTGTATATTTGCGTACATTCCTAAAAATAAATCTGCCGATCTGCGGAGACGACTTGTGTTTGCGTATATATGACAGCGTGTGTACGCTTACGTCTTTGTCTGTTTTTATGTTTGCTTTAGCTTGTTTGCGTTTGTTTATATCTCTGATTGTACGTGCGCATGTTTCCTTTTCAAACAAGCACTCAGCATCCTCACACACACACACACACACACACACACACATATCATCAAGCACATCTGCCTATGGCCCCAGCAATAGCAGGTCAAATATTTCAGACTGTGACACTCTACACTCCTCTGTCACCCTCCCTCCCCTCTTTCTTTTCTTCATTAGGGTTAGGGTGTTGCATAAAAACGCCCAACACACACACACACACACACATTCAGTATACACAAACACTCAGACATAGAGGCACACACATCCAGCAGCATCCCCAGTTTGGTGCCTTTCATGTGGTGCCCTAAAAAAAGGAGCGTGCTGAGATTTCACTGGAATCACCTGCAGGTATTGAGACCCTGTTTTGTTCCACGGGGACACTTGAAAGAGAAATGTCTTGAGAAAAAAAGGAGGAGAGAGAAAGACAAAAACAGAAAGAGAGAGACAGCAACGCAGGAGGAAGAGGGAAAAGCGCCAATGATTTCTGGGGACCTGACGTAAGCCGCCAAAACACAATTTTTTAAAGCACTTCCTGTGTTTCAAATTCCCAGTGAATGAAGATAGAAATAGAAACTAAATCTAAGTACCTCATCCCAATAAAAAAAAATGTTTTTCTCTGTGGTTGATGACGCAAAATGCAGAAAAGAAACACTAAGGGGCTTTGGAAGAATATTTTACAGTCATTTAGTTGCTTAAATTTCGAGTTCTGGTTTCTTTAACATGGTTGAAAAATTCGAAATGATTAAAAGCAAATCTCAGAGGGAAAGGTTAATATGGATCTTAGTGAGGTCATGGTGTGTGCTGAGTTCAATTTTAGCAATCCACAGTGGCTGCTCATAATTAACTCCTCTGTGGACGGTCTTTTCACCGGACTCCCAAGTTCTTTTTTCCAATATAAAATGAGATTTTATTAACCTCAGTCTCCGTCCTCTCTAGTAGCTTTTCAGTGAATGTGTGATATAAGATAACCTAAAGTTAGTTCTGAAAAGTCTCATTTTTAACACATCAACATTTTTTTGTCTCTTTTTTAAGGTTGTTGGCTGTTTGTGACATTTCCACAATATCCCCAGACAACAGTTCCAGCTTAAACAGCAACTATCCAAATGACGGTGAAGCTGTCTGTTATTTGAGTAACAAATGAGTAGGGAGGTTTGCTGTGGGATCTGGCTCTGCAAATCAGTGGCACACCTCAGCGATTCAGACCACATCCCTACACAGTCACTGTGGGCACGCTGTGTATAAAGCTCAGCACATTCTAGTGATTTTTTTTTTTTACTGTCCACCATGCAGCCCAGTAGCGTCATCTTGATTGATGATCTAAACGGGTAAATTGTAGATTCCATCTTATTTTCTTCACTATAGCACAGCGTTACACGGACTCAGAGCCAAAATGGCAAATGTAAATATATGTACGGTTATATTTTGGCAATGCACAACTACAGGACTGGTCAGTTTACAATGAATCCACATGGTTATTTGTGTATACAGACAGGAACTCCTGTTTTTTCACAGTGTCTGTTAAAGCAGATTAACTGAGAACTGGCACGTCGCTCACCAGATTGGGGGAGAGGAGGGACTGGAAGTGGAAGAGCAGCCCAGCACTGGCGATCTGCTCCAGCCAACGACGGCTGGCTTCCTGGGCCTCCTGAAGGTCCTGCGGGTCCGAGCTGTCCTGGTCCGGCTCCCTGCCTACATTGTGGAACTGAGAGTGGACACAAAGAAACTAAGGAATGAGCTGAGTAAAACAAGCAAACAAGCAAACATGAAAGAGATATTTTCAGCCATAAATAAGTATGTATAATTCACCTGGTTGAGGACGGCCAGTAGGTGCTCTGAGAAGGCACAGACAGCTGCAACCAGGGACTGGCAGAACACCATATCTCGACGCAACTGGATCTCTGAGTCTACAGGAGAAGCAAAGAGGATGTGAGCCCGAGAGGAAAGCAATGTTACAAACAATAAAAGAAAGTGAGAGAAATAGTCAGAGAGCGATGAAAGACGCACAAAACTGAATGAACGAAGATTAAAATCTGAGCTGCAAAGTGCTGAGGCAACACATTACGAGAAAAGGAGTGACAAAAATGAGTGGCATAAATTTGTTATGCTAATTAAACAGCTTTTTTTTAGGTCAGACTCTATGCTATGGCAATTTTTAAACTTTGAATAAGGTGACAAAACGTCTCGGCTGCTTTTTCTTTTTTATTAAATATTAAATATTGTATCAGAAGGAAAAAAAAATGAGAGCAAATGACAGATGTGCCCAAGTGGGAAATAATTGGCTGCCATATTTTCCTGAGAAATAGGCCCTCTGAAAAAGTAAAAAATGAGTTCATGAACCCCACAGAAATGAATAATGTGTTTGTAGGAACGACTGCAAACTCTCTGACACTATTAACCAATCCCACCACAACCTAAGAAACTAAAATCTGCCCTTTTTACATTTTCTTATTAACGTATATTTCCAAGACGTACATTAAAAAAACACAACATCTAAATTTCATCAGCATAGTTTCTCTTAAGGGGTTGGCATCCGAGTTTAGTAGTGCTGTAAGCCAAGTGCCAGTGCCAAGATTAATTTATTCATATCTATGAGTGCTGAGGAAGCCTTATGGTGTATCTCATAATCTGTTGTTACTCTTATTTAACTTTATAAGGATAAGAACAAAAAAACAAACAAAATAAAGATACATAGACTAAAGTAGCAGAACCGAACAGGACACCGGGGGCACCAACACATAAGTTCTTGTACTTGTAACAATTATCGATATATATAATCAGAGATTATGCTCTGAAATAATTGCAGATGTTTTAATTATATGTAACTAGACTCTCAGCATGTTCAATGTCCTCTCCTAGTTTATAAATATCTCTTATTTTTCCCTCTTTATATTCATGTTTACTTTTTGAGTTGCCTCTTTCTTCCCTGTTTGTTGAATTGAGGTCACAGATTGGTTCACCAGTGCAGGATCTTACTTTGTGTCTTCTTTGAAGGATATGTTTTTATTTATTTATTTATTTTTGTGCAAAATGCATTAAAATTTCAGTCGACGCTGTATTCTGTATTTATGCATTACTGCAGGAGGAGACAGACCAACCTGTATATTGAAGTAAGACCAAGAGCAGCCGTGTCTTCACCTCTGAAAAGAAACAAATAAAAGCAATCCAGTGAGGCAGTGAACAACCTTATATTAACTCCTAAAGAGCTTTACACCCTTACTCCAGGAGTATGACCCTATACTATACACTCAAACCTTTCAAGCCATAAATAGGACGATGTTGTATAATTCTTCGGCTTCATCCTAGCTCCACAGCTGTTTATCTTCACATATAAGAAAAAAAAATCATAAAACTCAGCCACAGGCAAAGATAATAACATAAATCCTTATTTGTTTATAGTCATATCAGAGCCGCAGGAAGCTTGGCAGGACTCTGCACTGCATGAAAAAGCCATCATGGGGAGAGGTAGGGGGAAAAAAAGTGGTATACGCAGGCCAAGCTGCACATTAATATTGACTCTGCTTATTTGTACACTCTCAGTCGTGACCGCCAACTCACCTTTCCCAGGAGTGTCATGTGGCTGGTCTCTGGTTTGGGCTGTTTGTATTTCAGTGTGTTTGCCTGGGGTGTGTCTGTATGTACATATGTGTCCGTGTGTTCAATCTGTGTGCCAACATACACAAGACAACACACTCATGTTCCGAATAAATGAGGCTGAACTGTCTGCGCAGATAAAATAAAATGTCACAGTGTGCAACTTGCTTGTTTCCAGCTCCTATTCTGTAGTTCCAAATTGATGTATCCCAGGGTAGTTTTAGGTTTAAAGTTTAAAGAGAGCAGCACAGTTAGTGGTTTGGGACTGCCTGTAACTGTTACATTGGCTATTACTGCATCTAATAAATACGATGAGGCACACTGGAGAATTGGTCAATTGAATGTGCATTACCTCCTAAAGCCTGGCATGCTTTTTCATGAAATACTGCACGTGACAGTGTGGGTGTGTTAACCGTGTTCGGAAGGGATAGGGTGCACACTGACCCTCGACATATTTCGCGATGGTTTGCGTGAGGGTCTGCACGCTGCTGGGGAGGTTCCAAGGATCCTGCTTGACGTGAAGGCGCAACTTTTTGGTGCAGTTCACCTTGGGCTCCATCTCCTGCTGAAACTCTGACAGAAACACACACAGATAAATACAGAGAGTTAGAATACGCCTAGAGCAGGTAGATGTATGACTGTATGTGTGAAGAAAAAGTGGGTTTATATGACAAATTGTCCACCTTTTGCATTATTTAATAGTGAGGAAGGAAATAGATGTTTATTTTATAAACAGTTCTCTTCATTCCCCCTCTCATGCGTCTTCCTTCACCACCATTCACTCTTCTTCACCTCTCTTTCTCCCCGACTCTCATTTCAACTCTATTTGCAGATGTTTATTGGCATCATAAAACATCCGTTACTTTTCTAAAGCAGTTAGAGCATGATAACTCTTTAAAGGTATAACACACTTATTACTCCCATTATTTAGGAGACTGTTCAGTCAATAAATACATTAGACTCAAAATCACCTCTATTCATCATACTCTTTACATCTCAGTTACTCTTTATATGTCTCCTCTCACATCAATTGCATGTTATTTCTCTCTTTTATTTCTTCCTTCTGTCCCTCTCTATATGAAATGTTTAAAGAATCATAAATCGGACAGGCCTAGAACCAAGCAATATTCCTCCACCAGTGTTAGACCACCCACAATCTAATCTATCTTGTCTTTGCAGTGGCAAAACATGCGTATAAAGGTCTGTCAATCTGGCGTAACACCTTTCAAAACTAGACAGAATGACTTGTAATGAAGTTTACTTTGGAGACGAAAGATAAAGAGGCGGCTTTTTTAACAGAGGCTTCAAGAGGGTTTGGAGTGTACGTTTGTCTGTCTTAGGCCGACAGGGAAAGTGAGAGATCAGATGCAGGAACGCTCCACTTGTTAGATAATCCTATTTGCTCTGTTATCAACCACACACATTACTGGAGTGGAGATGGATCAGCTGTGATCAAGGCCTTCACATCCCTCCTGAGGGCATTTATGCACACACGCACACAAAACATGAGCAGACCTATTTTCAGTTCAAGCAGATCTACGCTCACTTCAAGACAGCCTGAGATGAGAGGGGAGTTTGTGTGCCAAATGGGTTGGGGTGTTTGGAAGCAACACTTATCAAAACATACAGAATAACTGTGTAATCTGCTCTTTGGCTTTAAGTGCTCATCACACTCCATTAAAGTCACTTTCAAGGACATAAAATAAGCAAACTTAGTTCACATCAGAGCTTATTAAAGCTTGACATAATACAACACAGACAAAAACAGGTTTGCAAAGTCTGCAGAGTCCATGCTGCACCACTTTTAAAGTTTTTGAGCTTAGTTTTCCACTATCTAATCTTGAAAAGGGTTGAGTCATCCGAGTTCCAAAGATCAAGAAAGGGCAATGTAAGCCAGTTTATATTTGTGGGGGGTAATAAGGACAAATTTAGCCCCTTCCAGCAACATTTCCTACATTTTCCTGTGAGATATAAAATGTAACAATAGACTAGTGGGGTAAAAACAGCAAGGCAAAGATGAGGTGAGGCGGCAAATAAACACGTCGTAAAAAACAACATGATGAGATAGCACACGAGCACAGGAGTTGCTGCCGGTTCACATTTTCCACTGACTAGTAAGCAGCACTACAATAACTAAACTGGAGATGAGTGTGGAACTAAGTGGGACTGTTTCAACAATGTCAAGTGTTTCAGAGTCGAGTGCAGTGGGATATCTGAGAGGAATAAAGAGAGGAGAAAATGTATGGGAAGCATTTTTTTTTAAAGGATGTTGGAATCCACCTACAATCCTTCCCCCATGTTTCTCACCGCATCACATCTGTGCACACACACACACACACACTACACAACAGGAAGTTGCAGCCACTATATGCAGGCTGCGGCGGCTGCGACATTTCCAGCATGTGCTCTGTTTTCTCTCAGTACTGGTGCTGGATGGGCTCAAGAATTTCTCCAATATTATCTTTCTTCTCTCAGGCCCTATGTGCAGCCCAGCATGGCCCAGGAAGCAGAGCTACGCCATCCAAATAAACCCATTCCTCACACAAGGAACGCATATACTGCTGCAGTGGAATATGTTTTTAATCCTGAAAGGTTAACTTTTTTTACAATTGCTTGCTCAAACTACTAGATACACGGTGCTAAGAGATTTTACAATTGCTTGCTCAAACTACTAGATACACGGTGCTAAGAGATGAGTGTTTCAGAGCCAGGAGCACATCACAACAGTCCTGGTGTTTTACCTTGTAATCCTCTTCCTGGTGTGAAGCACTTGGTCTGCTCGAACGCCCGAGCTACCACTGCTCCTCTCAGCATGCTGGTGATTGAGTCCACCTGAAGAAAGCAAAAGGGTCAAGTTGGAGCACTTACATGATACAGTTTCCCACTAACCTAAGATCAAAAGTATGTGGAGGGAAGCAAAAACTGCTGCCCACACATAACACCTGCTTCTTTCACTCTCTCTGTAACACACACACACACACACACACACACACACACACACAATTCCACAGAGTCTCAATGAATACAATTTGCTATGCAGTATGTAAACAAAGCTGGGGAAACTGCTCTACAATAAAACAAATGACAGGAAGCAGCCCAAAAGTGCAGAGACAGCACACCGTAGTTTTTTTTTTGCCTTTCCACTGCTGATGGAGACATCCTCATAAAGATTCAAGCGCATGGTGTATACATGTATGTGTGTGTCTGTGTGTCTGTGTGTGTGTGTGTGTAATCAGATATGGTCAACCTTTGCTTCAAAGGTGTCAGAAAGGTCATGGGTCAGTTTAAGGCTGTCAAAAAAAAAAAACACACCCACAATATCTGTTCTGCATGCACAAAATTCTTTCTTTAAAAACATTAAGTTGCACATGAAATATGGTTTTGACCTTCCACCTTAACAAGAGAACAAAAACATTATGTAATGTATTTCTTAGGGGGATCAATAAAATATAAAAGATTCAAGAATGTTTATCTGCAAGATGGAGTGGATTTAAGGGATGTCGAGGAAAGAAAACAACTTTTTTTTTTCTAAAAAAGTTTTTCTTGGTCTTAGCACTAATAAGTCACATCAATCACATCTGTGCAGATGTTTTGCTGACCCACCTGACTAAACAGATGTTCCAAAAAGCTGTGAAGTTTCTTCTGCTTGTCGTGGGACAGCCACACACTGGAGGGCATCTCATCCCCTGCAGAGATGTGGTTATAGCATTACTGCACTAAAGGAAATGTGTTAAACACATGCACGTTTACTCCAGACTCCAAATCTATACATTTCTTTCAAATGTAAAACTTCTTAGCTTTGAGGCTAAAGAGAAACACATTTGACATCACCTATAGCTGCAATGTGTGTGTATGGTTGTGTGTGTGTAACATCCTAAGAGACGGAGGGAAAGGATATTTGACAGGATACACAGCTGTGTAAGATGTTAATGACAAATCCAGCTGGGATGTGTGGCCAAACGGCTGTCATATCCAATTAGATTCAACTTCAGGCTTTTGTGTTCTTGCCTTCCTGAATCATGCAGCTAGATTATAATCATGACCCGTCAATTATGGGACTTTTTTTTTTTTGGCAGTGCTGTGGTTGACTGGGGTTATGGATTATGACACTCAAATGGGAACATTTTATTGTCACATAGTCACACTGTATTGTGCTGATTATGGCCATATACTGTAAGTTATAGCTATTTTCTATCTTCAACTTATGTGTGAACTATGTACACCTGTTTACATATTCCATTCTATAGACCTGTTCCTACTGAATTCTGTCAATTTACAATTCTACCATACTGCTTTATTTATATTTATATCATATCGCCATACTATATTTATATTGATAATTCTGCTTATACGGCTCATACTATTTATATCTCCAGACTCTTCTATTCCCGGATGTCTTTTAGCTTGTATATATTGTATGTGTGTGTGTGTGTATATATATATATATATATATTTTTATTCTTTATTTTTATTTCATAATTTTTATTTTATATATATGTTTACATCTTCACTTATATCTTGTATTTTATATTTCATGTTTAGTGCTGTTTGGACAGAGAGAAACGTAATTTCAATTCTCGGTATGTCTCAACTTGAACTTGAACTTGAAGTGAGGTGGAGACTAATGTCAGCATTTGTGTACCTGAGTCCATCTCATCGCTGTGAACGTAGGAGCTACAGTGGCTGCTGCAGATACTGGTGAAGGAGGCGATGGAGTTCCTGTTGCTATTACAGTCACTGAGAAAAAAAACAGGCAGATACACATTAGAGAGAAAATATACTTGCAACAATATGGTATGCCATTTCTTCCACTTTGTTTTACCTGTATGAGTCTCGGTTGCTGATTGTGTCATGTCCGGAGTCCTCCTGCTCGTCTCCTGCAACATTAAAACACACTTTCTTCCCGTTCCGCTCCCCCTTCTCCCCTTCACTCTCTGCTGATATGTAGCTCTCTGGGGTCCTTGCCTCTGTTGCCGGAGGATGGGTGATGGAGGATAAAAGGCTGATGGAGAGAAAGAAAACAGTAGAAAGAAAGAGAGAAGGGGTTACTTACAACAGCTATTACATTCATCCAAAACTAACAATTGCGACAGCAGGATAAAAACATCCTCTTTGATCAGACTAATGAAACACAGGAAGCTCTTACGTGTGTCCCCGCACTGTAACATTTTGAACTGTACATACAGTGTATGTAGTATGCACGTGGGGCTCCAACAGCTGAGATGGCCAAACAAAATCCCGACCTGTTTGTACTTGGCTTCCGCACAACAGCTTCAGATGGTCAGGGATCCACATCATATTAATAGGTTCAAACATGTAGCAGGGTACAGCTGTGTCAACAGGCTGCAACTGCGCTGCAAGGATCAGCTCTCGCTGTTACCAGCGGCATGTGTTGTATCAGACGACTATCAGAAGAGCAGGAAGAGACCCGGCCCGGGATATTTTCACAGTTGCAGCAACACATGGTGGCATTTAAAGCCATATTCCAATAAATGCTGGGCTTGGACTTTTTTTGATCTCTCGCTCTCTCTCCACACGCACATACTCTGACACGCAATGTCTGTTTACATTTTCAACCTTATTTTAATTTGTGTCCGCTTACATTTTCCATTGTGTCATAACATCAGCGTTAAGGACATTTTAAAGCAGAGGCAGTAGGGAGGAGCGGCTTAAGGCTGCTCAGAGCTACGTGAAGTAAACAACCTGTCTCTATCATGCTTACCCAAATGCTTTTAAACATCTCTCCTTTTCCTTTCCCATTCCTCTCTCTCATTGATGCCCTTTTTTACCCATTCACAGGCTGACGAGGCCACAGAGATGCCCTCATTATGGTCCACTCCTGGAGCCACCACAATGCCCCTCCAAAGTAGAGTGGCATTCCATCGCCATGGAGAAGCTTTCCGGGCTCTGTGATTGGCTATTGGTTAATAAAGAAGGGAGCGCAGTTTGGGGCCTTTGGGGCGCAAACTATCGGAGGGAGTGAGAGAGAATAACAATGACTGGATCCCAGAAGGGGCTTCAACAGAAAGAGAAAAGAGGGGGAGAAAACAGACGAGAGCAGGCCAAAGTACACCGCTGCTTATCGCAAGCAATCAGAAAGATCTCTTAATCTCTCACAGGAAGCTCTTTAGCGCACTTCGACACATTAAATCATTAGACATCAATCGCTCCATTGCACCTATAAGTGTATTTGCATTACAAAGCTCCACATGAGGCGGTTTTGCCATAGGACATTTGCATGCGTTAATCCATGCTGAGGTAAATAAGTCAGAGGGCCCTATAGCTGTGAAACCCCTGCCAGTCAGGATGCTATTAATGATGTGCGCAGAATAAGGAAAATATGTGAAAATGGAGGAGGAGAGTAGGGGAGGGTGGGTATTTGATCCAGGAAGGGAGGAGGTCCTGATATGAAGCACGCCACGGGGCACGTCCACACACAGCTGTGACCCCTCGTCTGTGGCCCAGAGGCCAAAAAGTTCACAGGTCGCCGCCTCAAAATGGATTACTCTAGGACGAGCCAAGAAATTATGTAACTCCACTCTACATTCAGTTGTTTTCTTTTCCTAAATTACTTGAGGATATTTCTAATCTCAGATGAATGTACCGGTAGACTTCCTCTCTTGACTTTGGGTTGGGAATGGTGGGGGTGTGTCATAAATATAGCTACTTCAGTTCATTATTATATCACTATAGAGTGGTGCTGTCAAAGTTAGTTACACCCAGTGCGGTGAGTGGAGAACGACAGTGTCTATGTGGGCTGACGGGGTGTGTAGAAAGCAAGACATATAGGAAATGAGACAGGACAAAGGGACGCTGAGAGACCTCAACAAAACCAGCAGAGATAGCAGAGAAAGGGGTGTGTGTGCACAAAACAAGTAACGTTGACCCTAGGCCAGTCAACAAATAGGTTATTATGCAAACTAATCTAATGAAGAGCTCAGGAGGGTTGAACACACCCGCAGAGGTCAGAGTAATGCACACAGGCCGCAACCACTACCAACGCATCCCATTTTAGTTCCGCTGTTGTGAAACAGAACACACACCCACCCACACAGCGCATGCAAAGTGTGCATGTGTGTGTACGTCTGCATGTTTAAACAGATAGCGGATGGTAAAGGTCATTATCCCGGCGCTAGCTGTGTCTCAGACTATTCGAATGCATGTGGACACGACTACACTAATTGGCACCGACAGGAGCATGACAAAATTTGTCCAGACGCAGTCATTAAGAGCCCCGCTGTGGACTCACTCATTATTACCACGGTTAGGTGACAGCTCCATTCCATCTACCGACTTTTAATGTCATTCTGCGAAGGCTGCTGCCTTCGCTGAGGAGACTTCTAATGACTAAATCAATCAGATGATCATCTAAAGATTCATAACACACACATATATTGTAATCAGTCAGCTTCCCACCAATAATTATCAACGTCTGCACGGGACATCTGATACTTTGATCATTTTAGAGGTTTTATTAATATACAAGCAGGTCTGTGTGTGTTGGTGTGTTTTTTTTCTACTGTGCATGCATATATCAGTCGTCCATTGTTGCTGAATGGCATTTCCAGAGGGCACCTGGCCTAACGACACACCCTCCACTTCATTGAGATTGTATTTCCTGTTTGGTGGTGGGGGAGGTCAAACTGGAGCGGTGTT
The DNA here is from genome assembly GCF_000972845.2 of Larimichthys crocea. Lineage (NCBI taxonomy): Eukaryota > Metazoa > Chordata > Actinopteri > Sciaenidae > Larimichthys > Larimichthys crocea. The sequence continues at coordinate 11,011,114 of NC_040033.1, read as the reverse complement.
TCCCATTTCCTTTCCATAGACTCGTGTGCCTCCAAACAATGAACCCAGCGACCGCACTGAACACAGAGTGGCCAGCCAGGAAACCCTGATCTAACAACACACACACACACACACACACACACACAGACACACAGACACACATACCATATCAGATTTAAAATCCTGAGCAGAAATGGAGCTTGAGCATACCTGTGCACAAGTTGTGCAAACATACGCTAAAGAAAATCCACCAAATTGACTTATAAAATCTGTTTTTCTGTTTCGCTCTCACGCACAGCACAGCACACACACACACACACTCACACAGGTGCTAGAGTAATAACCAAAATGTATGCCCGCCCAGTGCCAGATGCAGCACACTGACCAGGCTGTGCTAAAAGTTACAGATTGTTATATGAGGCAATCTGATTTCAAAGGACATTTTCAATCAAATCAAAAACAGAATCAACAGGATGGTATCTCTTTCTATCATGAACACAAAGGGATTTGAAGTGTTTCAAAAAAAAAACATCGGTTTCACTCTTTGTTTTTGCAATTTGTGGGTAATATGTCGGAATAGATTAATCTCAAACTCGATCCCAGTTAATGAAACAGAACATCGTGTCTCACATGGGAATGATTTGCAGGAGGTCTGTGCATACGAGAGACAAACAAACATGTGTTTCTTGTGTGGGTGTTTATGTTTGCAATTTAGACCACTTTGAACCTTAACATTAATGTGACCGTACAGGTACAGATGTTGTATATACTGTAACTATGTACATATAGCCACTCACTCATGAATATGGGCCCCATGTGTCTCCATCTCCTTGACAACTGTTGTGAGTTTGTAGAGGAGTTTCTGGTACGCATCCAAGGTGAGCAGGTCTTCCTCTCTGAGCAGGAAACGAAGGCCATGGCCCTCTGTCCTGCCCAGGCTGTGACCCGATGGTGCAGCCATAGTGGTGATAGTATGCTGGACATTAACCATGGGGTTTAGCTTACCTGAGACAAAACAAACCAGTAAAAAGTCTGTGATTTCACAGCAGATTCAGATGCATTATAAGGATTTCATGCTCCCCGTTCTTACTCACCCTGATCAACACTGCTGCGTCCTCCCTTCTCCAGCGTGTTCTTCCTGTTGTCCAGCTGCACACCAAAGGCACTACCCAGAGAGGTGGTGGTCTTTGGGTAGGACACCTCCATCACGTTGATATGACAGTTTGTAGGGCAGAAGTCACTGCTGTGGAGGGGGGACACCTTGGCTTTAGCCTGCTTAAAGGTGGGCCACGCTCTGTTCTTCAGAACCCGAGCAAACTGTAAAAGAAAGTTGAGAGAGAGAGAGAGGTGTGATAATTTGTGAGAAATATGGGGAAAGATATTGCAGGTAGGTTCACAATCAATAGTAATCAAAAGTACGGAATAGGAATTGAAATGAGAGAACAGGCAGACTTCAAAAGTCTTTGTACCTGACCGGCACAAGAATAAAAGGCTCCATGTGAAACACACTACAGCAATATCTGTCAACTGCATGTACTGTCTTGCTTCACATGTATGACCAGAAGAAGTTTAAACACCCATTACTGTACACTTTCTACATTTTATGTGACTGCTCAAATATCTCAACCAAATCAAAGATCCAACACAGACACATACCATCATCATTGCTCACATATGTGAAGAACCCCAGACCCCAAACACACATTTATCATTTCTATTGATGTGAATTAAATTAAGCTGATGTATAGCAGCTCATATCATCATTTTGTTTAGATTACATGATGAAATGATGTTTTTGCCGTTCAAGATTTGATTTGTAACCTCCAGGATGTGAGTTCATGTCTTGAATTTGTTGCAAAGGAACTGTGGCTTTGTTTTTATTACAGCAATATCAAACACACTTCCCACTGACAAAATAAAAAATAAAGATCCTTTCAGATAACAGCACATGGATAGCATACGCTGTTGAATGAGAGAGGATATCTTCCTTGGTGGTTTAATGCTATGAAACTTGTATAGGACATCAAACTCCACCCATCCCTGCTGTGCTACGAGATAGCATCTCCATGTAAAACAAAATACGCAGGGAGCCTGAAGGACTGCTCGGATCCAATAGAGCTGATACAGAATATCACAAACACATTTTTTCTTTTTTGCAACATTTGGTTGCACTTTCCTTGAACCCTCCATCACATCCTGTCTTGGATTTTACACAGTAGATGCCATGAGCCGTCAGATCAGTTTTTAGCAACTTGGGCTGTCAAGCAATATAAACACTACATAATGTATATGTTACCTAAGGAACTTAAACCAAACATGTCCTCTCCGTTATCTCAGATAGCTGCAGTATGAAGCTGCTGCTCCGAGTGAGATGATGTGCTCCAGATGGACCATGAGCTGACCCCTCTCTTGAGACCAAAGAGTCTCACCACATCTCTGTCTCTAGAGGTTTGTGAACTCTTATTTCCACGCCTCGGGTTAACATCATCCTCATCCTTGTATCTATCCTGTCTCTTCATGTCAGTTCCTTCCTCTTTCATCCTTCCTTCTCTCTCACATCTTGCTTCTTCTCTCATTCTTCCACTTTGGTCCCCCCCCCTCCTTTCTCTCTAGGGGTCTGAGAAGGAATGCTCCAGTGCAGGAGGGGATCTTACACAACAAAAGTCCTGGCTGTGGCTACGCAGGGCTATTTATAAGTGACTGGTAATTAATCCAAGGCCCACTCGAATGTTGAGTCAGATATTTTTGCTTATTCCTTCTCACGCACATTTGCACGCATTGAGATGTTTGGCCTATAGACACATGCTTACAGATGTGAATGAAAAGTGCTGAAAATACTTTGGCTCTGTCGACAACCAGCTGTAACCTAGTTACAAACAAAGCGCCAGATAATGCTACGAGTTGCACACATATTCACAAACTTAGTGACAAGTTTGCAAGATACTGACAGATATCTTTATATTTCTGCCTCAGTCTCAGGTCAACTGATTACATTCTAGCACAGCAGCCTTCACATACTGACACTTGTGTTCAACTTGTTTGGAGTGTGTTTCATACATCTGACATGTTGATGACAACCAGCATCCATCAAGGACATCTACAGTACGTCTTTTACATCTTACTATGTTTTCCTCAGTGGAGGTTATAGAAATTCTATCACAGTGCATCTACGGGGAAGTGGTTCAGCAGGATTTCAACTCTTTCTTTAAGGACAAGAACCACAGCATGGAACCACAGCGAAAACTATGTAAAAGTGGCGTTTCTACACTGGCTGCACCCTGTTTCTATTACTGTCGAACTACAGAATATTGCAGAAGACCATTATGGTTTCAATGTGTGTAAAAACATATACGTATGCAGCTAACAGTGAAGAGAAATACTGTATCAAAGAAAAAAAGTGCCTTTTTGTTTGTCACAGCAGCAGCACAGGATAGTTACCTTTCTGTAGTTGGTGATACGCCGATTAATGTGCTCCACCCTTTCGCCACACATGGCACTGAAGCGTACCTGCAGCTCCTCCGGGATCACATCACAGCTGAAACTTAACCTGCCACACATCTGCACCAGCGTGTCATCGTTACGCGCCAGCGCCTCCAGGATCTGGTCAGAGAAAGGGCAAACAAAGACAGGGATGATTAACTGCTACGCAAATGCCTCTAAAAAATCTCTTTCGGAAAAAAAACAAAACAACTAATGGGATGTAAATGAATGAACGAGCTCTTTCTCATCGGAAAACAAAATAACGTTTGGCTTGGGGGCTGATTCCTCCAAAGCATTTCATGAGCGGTTTAACTTGGATATCTAAAAATTTCCATGCGCTATTGATAAATGGAGTCTACATATGCTGCACGTATGTAGACTCTGACTCTCCAGATCAGAGATTAGATATGAGGGGGGAAGAGAGACACAAATCTCTGAGCCGCCTTAATGAGATGCCCGATGGAGGAGAGAGAAAAAGCAGGGGAGGAAATGTAATAGTAGACTGGAGCACAAAAAAAAACCTGTATTAAAATTCAACATCACACAAATCTCAGAGGACATAGTGGACTGCTAGGGCAGATGTTTGTAATAATACTAAATTTACTTTCACTCTGGAGGAATTGGAAACTACTTTTTTTTTTTAGTTTTATATGTGTTGATGTCACTGACTTTCATTTAAGATGTTGCTTTGAAAGACTTTAGAACACCAGGGCTGTAAATCTAGATCAGTTTAAGACATGAACCCAACTTGTGATCTCTGCTAATTTACAATGAAGAAGAGTAATGTTGTTCATCATGAGATTTGGCAGAAAGATGCTGCAAACTGTGTTTTATTTCCCAGACCAGCATGTGTGCATCAAGTCTGAGTGAATCTTCTTTCCTCTGTGTATCCTAAATCAATAATGATCATTCTGTGAACATCGCCGCTGGGATGTAAAAAGCATGCACTTAACACAGCCGGGAACTAACATGACTAAAATAAAGCTGTCAGTTTTAACTAGCATCAAGACACTCAATCTACGCACCAGGGGAGCTGTTGGCTGTATCCGGCTAAGTATTCAAATCGAAAAAGAAAAAAAAAAAACACGCTGTGAGATTTGTGCGTCATTTTGAGGAGAGATGCCGTTACAAAGTTCTTGATTCGAAATTCTACTGAGATTTCACCTACATAAATAATCATATATAAAGAAAAATGAATGTCCTGATCAGTCAGGTTCATCTACTGCTACTCGGTGAAAGACAGAAGCGTTTTCATGGTTTGTTTATGTCTTCATTATTCTCCCTCATCAAGTATAGCTCAGCTCTGAGGTGATGAATACCAACAACAGTGCTATTCATCTGCTAAAAGGTAATAAAATTTTCCCCCTGTCTCTCTATGTTATCCACAGACTGCTGCACAAAGTCTAAAGCTTAAACGACATGTTTGCTTCATAAATTCTAAGTAATTGCCATTAAGTGAACGAGACATTCCTGTAGGGCTGTATCGAGGCCTTAGATGAGGGCCTAGTCCTCCCACTTTTTGTGAAATGCACATTGCAGGTTTATGATGATTTCTAATAAAGTACAAGTGATGCATGTGATCAAACACAAATGTGGTAAGGAATATGCTCAATTTAAGCATAATATCGACTGAAATAATAAAGGTATTACAACAAGATTTCAACACAAACCCTTATACTGTAAAAGACAGCATATCAAATATAGGTAAAAGTGTAAATATTGTGCTTCAATTAATCAAACTACCATAAAGTGGACCTGGTGTTTTGTGGGTAACCTGGCCTGGAGGCGAAATCCAAAAAAGCACATTTATTGAATTACCTAATAAAAATAAACGGCTCATTAACCAGATGCTCAACCAACCAATCAGCCTAAAGTCCAGTTCAGATGTCCAGAATCTTAAACTGGACATACTGTCATTAATCCTGACACATGTATTGTTATTGAGTAATGTGTCAGCATCTCGTTACACAGCTATCAGATCACATTGTTGAACTGAACAGACAGAATACCTTAGCGGTGAGGCTGAAGAATCCCTTGGGTTCGACCATCTTTTCCAGCACGTGACACTTGATGCCAGCTGTGCTGTCATACTCGTACATCACTCCGTACTCCAGGTGAACGTTGTCTACTGTCAGACTTACGTGGTCCTTCTTCCCGTCGATGATGGCTATAGTGTTGAATTTGTCCATCACCTCTGAGATCGTAGAAACACAGAAGTATAAAGTGACAGTGGTGAAAACAGATTTCTGGCAGCACACGTGCACGGATCACATAAATGATGTTCTGATCATGTTCTTGTGATAAACACAAAGTTTCACGATCTTCACCACAAGAAGTGTTTTCATCATAGCACTTTCTGCACTGTAGGAGGCCTCAGACCACCAAATCTGCAGTTCATTTCAGAGAAAAACCCTCTCCACATGGCTTCCCACCAAATTACCAAATGATGAGCAATTCCAAGGGCTTTAAGTTAACCGGCCCTATGCTAACTCGAAGACTTAATATGGCAATAAATCCTGCTCCGGAGCTGTTTGCTATAAGGGGAATAGCTCTCCTGTTTTACTTTCTCATTGGGATCCATAAATCGTAGGGGGAAAATTAACACTTGATGAGCCTGAAGAGGCGACTATTTCACAGACTAACACTCTCCAGATGAGCTTGCTTGGAGCTGCGTCTGACTTGTTAAGTGGAGAGCACGACAGGGCTTGTGTTCCCGTGAACAAGCCTGTGTTACATCCACAGACACCTTGAGTGGAATTTATTTTCCCGTAGGAGTAATTCTCCTGTAGTTTCCTGTGCTTTTGTGCTTGTGTGTGTGTGTGTGTGTGCATGTGTGTGTGTGTGTGTATGGTCACCTTCTACTTTACACTCAAAGCCGTCTCCGTTCTCCTCAGGCGTTGGCTTCTGGTTTGTTTTCTGGTTGTCCTCTTGGGCGCTCTCACTGTTGTTGTACACCCACTTAATGGTATCTTGCTGCACGGGGTTACAATAAAAGAATTCATTGAGAATGTTTTTGCACAGAACTTAGAAAAACGATTGAAATAGAAAGTTTTTGGCAAGAGTGGCAAGAGAGCCACATCACTTTAAGAAGAACCAAGAATTAACAAAATCTGTTACTCATAAATGTTTTGCTTGTCTCCATCAAATAATTTGATTTTTCTAATTAGAGGAAACTTGGACTCTAAAACTTGTTGGAATTAAACTGAGTCACAACTGTGGTTAACAGGTGGCATTCAGTCGCACATGGAAAATGAGAAAAAATAAAACTGTGAGTACACAGAACTCATGTGTGTGTCTTTGTGTGTGTGTGTCTGTGTGTGTGTGTGTACACTTGAGCTGAGGTTTGGGTCTGATACAGCATGTTTAGCTGATTCTGCTCAGATATGGTGTGCGCTGTCACAGTTGGGTTGGCAAAGCATACAGTGAAAAGCCATCACAAACATATGGGAATACGGTGCTTGGTGAGACCGCAAAAGCAAACCCATGCCAATCTCATCAACTCGCTCTAGTGTGCCACACAGCTCTGTGTGTGTGTGTGTGTGTGTGTGTGTGTGTGTGTGTGTGAGTCTGTGTATCTGTCTGTGTCTGTTCTCTCCACACCCAAGCCCACAGTGGGTTTTCTGCCAAGGCTACATGCTGTGCCTGCCTACTGGTCTGTGGTCTTCTAGCGTACAACCACACACAGAAAGAGACAGAGAAAGAGAGAGAGGGTGGTTCCTCTGTGTCCGTACTTGATGTAAACCAGATCTCCAGTAGTGTTAGAACCCTGAAGTGCTTCAGTAAGCCTGAAGTCCCCACGGGGCTCAATTATAGTGACACACTACACTAACTCACACCATACACACATCCTTAGGTTTCTATTTTCAAACGTTTTTCCCACCTTCAACAGGTGGACTCAACTTGCTTTCTCTGCCCACCACAAGTCTACCGGCTGTCAACCACTCTCCCAGGGTAAAAAAAAAAAGAAGAAGAAAAAAAAACCCTGGCTGGCTTATTCACCATATTTTCCTTCATCTTTCTCAACCCTGCCTTCAGGGATCTCACCAACTCTGAGCCCCAGCCACCCCCAGATCCTTTCCCACCTCTCTGCAGCCTGCCAGTCTCCCAGAGCAGGCCCACCACTGTGAGCCAGGGGTCAGCGCTGGAGGAGCCAAAACTACTATTATTTCTGCGTAATGACCCAAGAGAAGGAAAGAGGGAGTCAGAGAGAGAGAGAGAGAGAGAGAGAGAGAGATGAAGGTAAACGGGAGCTAAGTCTCTCTGCTGTGTTTCATTCTCACGGTCATCTAGTCTTTGTTTCCCTCTTTTTGTGCCTTTTGTTCTTTTATAATCTCCCACACTTCTCCTCCTTTTAGTCTCATTGCGTAACTATCAGTTCACTTAACATACATTTCAAATTATATCAACTTCAACAAGTGTAGGTCATGGGAAATGAATGTGTGACCTCCAAATCAAACATAATTGCAGGGGGATAAACTCAGGGGAATATATCTTCACAGTATTCACACAGAATGTGTGATAAACTAAATATTGGGTAAACTCTTTCCCCCCTGAAGTAAAACTTTCCAAAATCTGCAGTGTCCAGTTGGATGTACCCTGCAGTTTACCCCCCGTTTCCTTCTCCTCCCGCCTCACCTGTGTAGGCCGTCGGTACTTCCTGCATGCTGTGACATGAGCGATGACACTGGCATGGCTCTCCTTGCTCACATTGATGCCATTCACCTTGATGATGCACTGGCCCGGGTGGAGACCGGCGATGGCTGCCACAGTGCCTGGGGTGAGACAGACACAAGAGAGGAAAAGGAGAGATGTCAAGGGCAATAACTACTGTGCATAATTATGCAGGTGAAAGCGGAATCCGGATGAAACACAACGCCGGCACGTCCCAAAAAATAACTGTGACATATTCCACATCCTGTACACAAAATTAGGCTGAACGACATTCCTTTTTTTCGTCTTTGAATTTGCAACTTTAGTTTCCTGTTTTGGCAGCTCTGGAGGAGTGTGAGAGAGTGCGTAGAGAGGAGGGAAGTTGTTTATCTGGGGTAGACGGAGGCCTCTTTGAGGGATGTGATTCAGACCATAAGAGAACTTCAAGGTTTACAGCTATCAGAAGGAAGTGCATGGCAGACTAAATATTCCTACCATTTGTTTTCATAGCTCCTTAAACACACATTAGGCATACCTCAAATTGCAATATACAGAAACTGGATTCCTTTTGCCAAGTATTGTAAGAATAAAATTATAAAGCTGAGGTTCCTCTGCTGTTTTAGTAATTAGACAGATCGACTGTACCTAATAATAAAAGCAGACTACGGACAAGGCCAGGATATGGATTAAACAAGTGTGGTACAAGATACAGCCCTCTAACATTCATGTTATTCAGCTTGGTTTGCTTCGCGCGCGTGTGTGTGTGTGTGTGTGTGTATCTATTTTTGCCTGCGGGTTGAACACAGCTTTTATTTATTAATATTTGTTTCACACAGGCTGTCTTAGGTGTGTCTCTTTTTGAAAAAAAAAATCATTAACATGGTGTTTTATGTTTACAAGAGAAACAACATGTTCTAGTTGCATAAAAATGGAAAGGTTCACGGCTCAGTGGTATTATCAGTGTTTTCATCAACTTAGTTTAGCATGTCAGCACTACTGACATTTGTTAATTAGAAAAAAGTTGATAGTATTTGGTCAAAAAACAAACTATCGGCCAAATTTCAACTTGCTTGTTGCTTTACAGGAAAACTGGAAGACAGTAGTAGGTTTATCCTCTAGGGATCTTGAATGTTTGTACAAAATTTCATCTTGCAGTTGTTGAAAATATTTCACTTTCAACCAATGTGAAGAACTGACCTGGTCAAATTTACCACAAACTTTTTTAAAGAAAAAAATCTGAAGAGTGACCTTGAAGAAGTGCAGCGTGAAAAGCATCACAGAAACGAGAGCTAACCGACAACAACAATGCCAGTATCAACGACGACAATACACTGAAGTGCAATTTGAAATTAATTTTTAATGATCTCCTTGTCTCTGTCTCTAATTGGTATTACCTGCTCCTGTTGACCTTAGACACCAGGGGACAGCAGCCGTTATGACAATCCAAGGGATTAGACACCTCCTACATCATCAGGTTTGTCTCAGGGGGATCAGAGCATCTACTTGAACACACAGCAGGTTCCCAGGCAACCACATCATCAGGCCATCACACACACAGACACACAAGCACAGTCATAGTCACAGTCTCACACACACACACACATTTATACCCTGCTATCCCACTTAGATTGCTTAAGGAAAAAAAACAAGATTCAATTCCCCTGAGAACGGCCAGACAAGGGCATGGATTGTTTTTGGATTGGATCCTATCTTGTGCCAGACCTGAGAGGAGTGCTACTAAACATGTTGTGTTTGGAGAAAAAGAGACACTCTTTTGGAAAAAAAAAAAATGATCAGCACTTTTCCATCAGACGGAGGACCTGAACCATGAAGGAAAATGTGAAGAGGTAAATGGGAATTATTGCAATGCGGGAAGTAGACTAATAACCAGATAATTCTCCGTTTTGGCAGCACCATGAACCAACCAGCTGAGCCACATGGAGAGCATGAGCGAGGAAAATTGGCCTCCTGTGGCCAAGTCACGCACTCCCCAAAAGATTGCTGTGGCAGCTGCTTGCCAGCTGTGCCACAATAGCAAAAAGGTGATGGGAGGCCCTTTTCTGATGAGGCCAGACAGCTCAAGTGGTGGAGGTGGCGATCTCTTACCTCTCCCAACAGCATGGACCACAGATGGACCGAAACCACGAATCTGGAAACCCAATCCATCAGCAGAGTCTGGAATCTTTACCGTCCTGGGTACAAGAGGAGGGAAAATAAGAAAGTTGATACAACATGACTTTGACAATGTCTCTTTGTTATCCTGTACACATAAAGCATGCACAGATTAATGCATGTGCATATGCGGATCAGACGTACTCTCTTGGCTTGGTGCTGACAAGCACCCTGATGGGTCCCTTGTTGTTGAAACACTGCCTGAGGAGGACTTCCACTTCAGAGAAAGGCCTGAGGAACACCAGGTCTCCATTTATGGCAAACAACTTCTTCCCCACCTCCAGGCCAGCCATCTTACAGCAGAATACAATAGAAAAGAAGAGAAAAGAATAGGTGATAGAAAAGTACAGAGGCAAGCATCTTGTTTTAATATCAGAAGTCAATTTTTCTGGTATAGCAATATTCCCAAAGGATTTCTATATATCACAAAGAAAAGTGTACACACTCCCAGACAATATGGCATAGCTTTTATCTATGAGTGTACAGCTGGATCCTGTTGTGGATTTCATTGTCTCAGACTGAATATTTAAAAGCAAACACACAAAATGCAATATGCAATCCAGACCTTCCAGGCACATTCAGTGCTACTTCAAGGCTGGAGGGAATTACGGGTCGTGCGCTTAGATTGATCATATTTGCCTTCAGACTCCTCTGTCCCATTTCCATCTAGCAGATCAAAGCTAAACACCAAAGGAGACCTCAGAAAATATGGCGCCCTTTAATGTGCTCTACTTCATGAAAATGCTTCTAATGTTAGCATCAGTGTCCATCACCATGAAGCAGGTTTAGTTTAGGAGCAAACAGTTTAGAGATTTAGATTTTTTATGACTGATGATCCAACCACATTTTAACAAAAAAGGCTTCTGCTATAAAGGCATCACAGCTTTGGAGAAGAAGAAAATTAAATACAGAAAAAGAGGATACACTGAACCGCAGTCTGAAAACCGTAAAGCTAAAACACCCTTGGATCTTGGGTGCTACTTTCGCTATAGCAGGGATTACATGGATTTACTCTCCACTGTACGATACTGAAGGTAAAACCTTTTTGGAAACCAATTAATTAAATAAAATGGTTGCACTCAGTGGATTTGCAGAGACGGGAAAAGGAATTTGTACATTGCTTTCCACATACAATTCAACTTCGGGGAACGCAAATTTGTGAAATTGACTTAAATTGCAACCACCTGGATTTAAGCCTAAAAAGCCTTCACATTAGTTGTGCTGTACTATGTAATGTTATATAAACATGTACTCTGTCCTCTTTGTATCCATTGTGTTAAGGAAAAGTACATGTGTGGAGTAAAAGTGTGTGTGTGTGTGTGTGTGTGTGTGTGTGTGGGTATGTGTGTGTGTGTGTGTGTGTGTGTGTGTGTGTGTGTGTGTGTGTGTGTGTGTATGTGTGTGTGTGTGCATTCACACCTCAGCTGGGGAACCCTTCTCTACAGATTTGATGATGGGGACTCTGTTCCTCTCTTCCAGGGTAAAGCCGTAACCTCCATCACTGGGTCTTATCTGGGGGGAAAAAACGACACGTCTCCCATCAGCAAAATCCCAAGCCAGCAGACCAAGACATTTTTACAGAGCGCAAATACACACACCAGAAGCAGATACTGGTACAGGCTGATAGCGGCCATGTTCGTATTTGCTCACTCCTCTGAAAAGAATGCTTACTGAAGTATAAAATGGACTTTTGCAGTGTTATGACTTTTCCTCCTCACAGCTGTGGGCTTCCTAATGACTTACTGTGCCATTGGTTTGTTTTGAGTTGTGGGTGAGTTATAGCAAAGTCACAGCATACTGGATAGACTGAGAGCTAATCAATAAGCCACCAAAGAGTACTGTTAGAGAGCGCTCACCAGAAGAGACTTGGAGATGACATTCTCGACTATTTTCAGGTCATGCTTCATGGGTTTGTGTTTGGTGTTGGAGCCCTCCATCTCCTCGTCAGCAAAGAAACGAAACAACAAGGGCTCGTCCTTGAATTCACTCTTTTCCAGCACTGAAGAAAGTAACAACAAAGTCAAACATGAACGAATATCAGATAAACAAACAAATGAAAACTTGCTGACTAGTCATATTACTGGCAAATAGACTAAACTTCAAAACGGCGTTTGAAAAGTTTTAGCTCCTTGACTGCAGACCATGTGTAATTACAAACATCTTTGTTTTAGTTTTTTTTTAGTTTGTTTCCATTTAAATCGTGTGAAAATCAGTGAACAGGCTCTTGCTCAAATTGTGTAATCAATCATTTTTGTCATTTTTGACAAAGTAACATCAACTTTCTCATGCTAATGCATTTCTGACAGCTGTTGGATTTGAAGAACATGCACTGCATTACCTCAAAACTGCTCTGTACCTTTGACAAACACTTATGAAGACTTGACGAATTGTAGAGAAATGAATGGAAACCAATGGACGCTTCGAAATGTAGAAAATGCATTCATATTTCAATAATACAGAAAAAATAAGCACAACCATATTAAGTTAAAGCAGGTTCTCATTCAATCAAACATTTTGCATTAAGCTCAGAGGTTTAATCATTATTAGTCAGATGCCAAATGGACCATGTATCCCAAATTGCACTAATTCACATCATGAGAGAAAGGGAGACCCTGCATTTGTCATAAAATATCACTTTCGAATGAACCCAGTCTCCATGGCAACATAACGCCTTCACCATAACTTCAATTTTAAAATGAAGAAATAGCCCTGAGGGGAAAAACAAGAGTTACCTTCTTCCCTCACTTCATTCCCCTCAAGATCCGATACAGCGCCAGTAGTTTTAATAGCTACATCGTCGGGCCAAAAAACTTACTGGCACGAATGGTAAAAATTACCCTGAAGACTGTTGAAGTGACAGGAAGTAGGAAGTTTGATGACTGAGACTGCTATGCTTTATAGATGTGACGGTAATTTGTAGTGTGAGGCCTGAACTGTGGGTAGTTCAGAGCAGTTACATCAGAGGTACGAGGAGACACACTATGACTCATACAGCAGTGTGTATGATGTGGACTTTGGCACGTGGGAAGTGCAGAGTTAAAAACAAGCCTGACTCAGATAAACAAACTGTAACCATGGCTACTGACAAGTTCTGCACTTAAGCTGACAAACATCCATGTGTTACATGCCAAGTTCTCACAGCTAAAGCAAACCATGCATATATCCTGTGCTTGGTTACTGAAGTCATATGCACACAAGTACGCATGGAGTTAATGATAGTATGCTTGAATGCAATCAGAGCCCTAACCAGACATATGCACACATACAAATTCATTTGCTGGATTGGAAAAAATATTCTATTTCTGCAGTGTGTCAAAGGGATTATAAGTAGAAATGGAAAGAGAACAAGAGTGGTTGTGTTCTAAAACAGGATGCTAAATGCCAGGCGTCCTCTGTGCGGTTTCTTCAAAACATTCAACTCTCATTTGGTCAATGATGGTGAGGATTCCACGGTTTGTGATCAGCGGGATCACAGTTTCTTTTTCTTTTGCTCTGTTGAAACCCCTCAGCAGTGAAAAGTGCCGTACCGTGATGCATGAAGCCATTGTCGCACAGCTCCACCCCCAAGATCAACGCTTCCTCTCTGGTTCTGCAGTCTCCCTGCACCAGAAGAAAACAGAAAGAGAAAGAGGAAGGATACAGTGGAAAAATGAGACAGATTTTAAGCAAAAAGGGGACAGAGTAAATGAGTCAAGGGGGGGAAAGGCAAAAGAGAATGAGACAAAATGAAGCAAAAAGAGAGACAGAACAAAGGACATTGTGTGTTTAGGGAAATGTCACACTCATACTCCCCCTTCCTTTGTTACAGCATCCAAATGCCCCGAGGCCAGGAGAGCCACTCCACGCTCCATCTTAAACACTGCCAAAATCACGTCTAGACAACATAGTGTGACAGCTCTTGAAGTCTCAGTGGGAGCTACTCGCCGGCTGGGGTCAAATTCATATAGACTACCACACAAACGCAATTATATGCACACACTAACATGTGATGTCTGCCATTGATTCTGTGGTGGTCGCCATATACATTTCATTTCTTTGTTGTCATCCTGAACAGGACTATCAATCTGTCAACCTCAAAGCTTCCTGTCAAAGTCAATAAAGCTCAGCTGTCAAATCAATTCTGCTTTTCTTTCTTCGTTTCCTATTTGGCTCCGCTGAGAGTCTGAAGTCTGATGGCAAGAAACACTTTGTTGTATCAGTTTCTTTTCCTCTGTTGCACATTTGAAGTGACCCGCAAAAAACGACACGGATAACAATCGAACTGATGTGTTTTAAGTTATGCATTACTGCAGAAAAACAATAGGACTATATAATCATATCATGAGATTCCTCTGAAAGAATATATATGTATATATGATAATATTGCTCAACCATTACTGCAGATCAAGCAGTTTTTGGCCTTACCTGTGCAATAAGCCAATCTATCAGCTTGTTGGCCATCACCACTGATTTGTAGGTCCGCAAATGGTAGTCTTTATCCCTGGATGGGCAAAAGGGAACAAAACTTCATGAGAAGGAGTAGAAAAACAAAAATATACCTTTAAACTTGGACATGAACTATGCCATGTTACTATTAAACTCCGTCATTCAGTTTAACTGTATTAAACCCAGATGGTTAACATGCAGAGCAGTAAATGCTTGGTCCATTTAAACATAATGCCTAAAAAGAGGACTAATAATTCCCACTGTCAGCAAGGCGTGGTCACTTTTCAAGCTCTGGCAGTTGCGTCATAAATCTAAGTGAGTTTCTGACAGCTGGTGACAACAAAACAGCATTCCTCCGAGCATGGCTGGTAACGGCCCCTGCAGCGTTTGGCACTGGGGTGCCCCATGTCAGTTTGGTGTTGCTGTTCTCAGTGTTACCCACACAGCCGCACAGACCCAGAGAATGCTGTCTGAAATCGAGCTGTGACTTTCCCATGAACACAGGGGCCTCTCCGGGGACGCACAGGGGCCTAGCTGTAGGGCGGGAAAGTCCAGAACCACCGTGACTTACACCACTTCACCATTTCCACCACATGCAAACACTCACTCAGACACACACACAACCACACACACACACACACACACACACAGTTCAGACAAGTCAAACATGACATGTGTGCCAAGTTAAAGTCCAATCTCAGCTGTCTAAAGCTCTTCATAATGTGAAGCGTGAGAGGCCGAATGCTGCCCTGTTTCCTCCACAATGGAAAATTTTGCTGCATAATTGTATTTGACAGCCTGTGATGGTTTCTGATGAGGACCCTAGTGTTGGTATTATGCATGCCCTTGCCATGCATAAACCACTTGGACCAGAAGAGGCAAAATGAACTCTGTTTTCCCCCTGAATGCGATCCTCGACATGGTGAGATGGGAATAGAGCGGCTGGTACACAGTGAGGCTGTCAGAGTGAAAGATGGGGGGGGGAAAAAGCGGTTCAGTGGGCAGCCATATGTCCGGCATTAGGAAACAGCAGTGTGAGGAGTAACAGAGGGAAAGGTCAGAGAGGTGGTTTTTAAACTTGCTGTCCAAAGAGGAAAGTTTGCCTTGACATTTTGTTCGGAGAGGATGATGTAGGCAAATGTTGCATTTTCAAAGCATTCTTTGGAATATATTACACAGAGCGTACTGAAAGTTCAAGCTTTAATCAACTGCTTCAGTCCTGATGAATTACTCAAGTACAGTGTACCACATCGTTAGTTATTTTGAAAATCCCACACCTACATCCATAAATATTGAGTTTCTGAAGAATTCTTCGGCATAATGAAGAAAACTTGTCAATATTTCTCAGACGCTGAACTGTGATCTCAGTTTTTCCCAATTTTTTTCTGAAGATAATTTATGAGTCACCTTCGCTGTGTTGTGTGGGTTTGCAGCCCTCCCTGTGTGCATATTGAAATGTCTTCTCACTGTATCATTAAAATATGTACACAGTGTTAGCTGATAGTGGACATTTTAAACTGTGTAATCAGATCAGATTCCCTAGAGTGGATGGATTCACAGTTTTTTTGTGAGGAAGAGAAGCTGTGTGGGGGTGTGAGGGTTTCATAGCCTAGGTCCCCCCCCGTTACTTATTTGCTGTCACTTGGCCAGGAAATTATACCTAATTAGGCAAGGGCTGGTTGCTCCAATTAAACTCTGGCATTCCCAGGCCCTGTGATGCATTGTACTGGGCTCTTAGTAAGAATACACTGCACGGATATGCTGGCTAACGACACACACAACTCTAGTGCACCAACAAGAGTTTTTTACATAAAGAGATTTGGCCTCAATACAAATCCTGATGGACTGAATGCTGACACACACACGCATAAAATCACCCTTTAGGCTTGCATCAAACAGAAATACAGAGATGCTTCTATGCTGGAAAACATGCAGGATCTGTGTGCCCCCTTCAGCTATGGGACAGTTTTATTGGTGTAAAATTAAAGCTTTTCATCAGGCTTTTTTTAAAATCCAGCATAATTAGGCAACCTGCTTTGCGGTAAAACACATTAGCAGCCTGCACCTCAAACACTGATCAACTGGAATTTACAACACTTAGAAAACCAACGCAATGCTTGCAAAATGATTCTATAAAATGAGTTTGCTCCACTTCGAAACTCTGTTGGACAAAGTGATGTTTCACATGCCAAAAAAGCTCAAAAAACACCTGTTTCGGTTTAAATGACTATTTCATGGGCATGCTGGATGTTTCTGGTTTCACATGTTTACACTAATTACCAATTAAGCGCGTGTCTGAATGAGATATAATGTAACACAGAAACTTCATCCGATTTCAGGCCTGAAACTTTGACAACAACAGTGCCGAACTTCAGATATCAAATGGCTATTTTGTATCATGCTGTATTTTGAAGAATTGGAATCAATGTTTGCTTCCAGCAGCATGACTCTGTGCCGCACCTTTTAAGAGCACAGGATCAATATGCCGTCAAACACCCTGAGTAAAATGTCTAAGACCTGTGTGTTGTAACTGAATGGCTTCTGTGAAATGCTTTATAATAGAAACTAGGCTATTTGTAGCTGTGATGAATGGACTGAGTCATGTGATCTAAACATAGTGTAGAGACACAACAAATGACCAAGAATCACCCGTAGGTTTGGATTTACCCGCAGGGGAAAGTACAAAAACGAACAATACCCTTTGACATAACAATCATAATTCAGGGTCTACTTATTAGTTTTTTTCCAAGCTTTAGACCACATTACACAGTCTTATTCAGAGAACAGAGAATAGAAAGAAGACAACATTTCTTAGCTTTCATGCAGATAGATGTGGACATAAAAGCTATTTAAGTTTCATCCATAGCATTTTGGGGAATTTCCCGCCCATGTTGGCTTACTTAAAGCTCGGAAAAATGCAGGATCATGACTTTATTTTTGTCTGAAGCATTTGTCGCACTGCTCCAATGCTTCATCCTATCCTTTTACTTACTTACTTGGAGCTTGCAACAGTATGCCATGGTCTTCATCAGAGGATATTGTTATGGAGATGTCGATATGCTCAGTAGTTGTTTAAATTTAATATCTAGCATTTTTAGGAATTAAAAGTTGAGGAGGGTTAAAGTTGCCAATCTAAGAACAACAAACTTTCATGCTGATGAAGACCATGTGAAAGCACCAAAAAAGCTAGTATTAAGACCTTGAGTGGGTATTGTTTGGTTAAAATATTAAGATATTAAGAAGAATAAACATTTATGCGGATGAGGATCATCTTGACAGACTGAAAGCTATTAAGAAGGGATAGTTGTGTCACACTATGATTTCAAAGGTCAAGAATGAATTTGGATGTGCTGCTGCACAGGAATATACTTAAGGAAATAAGCTAATAAGTGAACCTTGTTACTTCTAGTTAGGAGTGATTTCCGCTACCACAACTATTTCCACAGCCAAGCATTGAAACTTTTATCTGTGACTTATCACACTGTTTACATGCAGTCATTTTCCAAAAGGCTATTAAACGTTGAACACTAAATCTCAAAAGCACCAACAGCGATTCATCACAATGTCAGCCATTTATCTGTGTCCCATATGACTCCTTCACCACATCTGTGTTTTGAGACCGGGCAGATAAAAACCTGCCAAGCTCGATCATCCACAGGCCCGGCCTCACTCCATCACCATCTGCGCCAACTCCGCCTAAGTCAGTTCCTCTTTAAAAACAATGAGCTCATAGTTCACCATGATATTTCTCTCCTCCAGTCTGGCTGCTTTGTGGTGGAGCTATTTTTAGGAGCACGAGTCAGATACTAAGCTACTGGAGCCCCACCTGGCTGAGTTGTAATAGAGTGTAAAGGAAAATGGCTGCTTACCTGATGACAGGAGTGAAGAGGCTGTGAAGACGACAGAAGAGTCGAACACCCTGAGAGAAAAAAACAAGAGAGAAGATCTCCATTACATCAGTGATAGGTGTGTAAAATGTAATTTATATTAAATTAGGCTCTGCTGTTGCACTGTTACCTTAGATATGACATCATGCATGTCACTTCTGGGGTGGTAGGTGCCATCGTCGTAGCGAAAGCGGTAAAGTACAGGCTCAGGTTTGAACTGGTATTTGTCCGTGACTAAAAATGCAATACAAAACATGAGGAGGTTTCTGAAAGGAGATGTGCCAGAAATGAAAGACGAAGAAAAAACAAGTGGAAAAGTCAAACCCAAACCCTGAGGGAGCATTATTCATGTTGCTTCAAGTTTGAAAGTATAAGAGGTTTAAAAGCATATTCAAGCCAAGCAGGGCTGCATGGTGAAACAAGCTTTCCAGACAAGAGGAAGATTCAAACCTTATACAGAGTGGTCACAGATAACACAGCTGCTCAGAGCTCCCTGCTCCTCTTCCTTTAGGGCACTTTGTGGAGGAGCCTCCTAACAGTAATAACAGTTGGCTCTCTATTCGTGGCTAAAGCCATGCAGGTTCCATTAAAGGTTTTTTTTTATGAAAAGATATTCTATCGTTTTTCACATGGGGACTTCTAACTGCAGCGCGAGAGAGCTCAGAGGGGCTCGGAGT
Organism: Larimichthys crocea; assembly: GCF_000972845.2. Lineage (NCBI taxonomy): Eukaryota > Metazoa > Chordata > Actinopteri > Sciaenidae > Larimichthys > Larimichthys crocea. The sequence goes on along the minus strand of NC_040033.1, from coordinate 10,991,844 downwards.
TATTCCTCCTTGTCAGAAACAGCTCTAAAGCCCAGTCTCATTTCTCTGTGAGGAAGCAATAAAGCACCCCCAAGTGATTTAAGATACAGCTTGGCTTGGGGCCCTACTCTTTTGAGGGAAAACCTACATGCAGGGCAGTATGCGCCATTTAGTGTGAATGCAAAGCATTAGCCAGCTTAAGCCTCATGCACTAACTACACTTGTTACACAAAGCCACAGAACAGCCACTGAGCAACTATAACACAAACATTACGGCAAGAAGAGATTAATAATTATAATCCCTTACCTAAACATTGTGTCAAGGGAGTGTTTAAATGGGACACCTGCTCCAACATAAATAAGGCAGCCGTAGGCTCAAGCCAGGGAGGAAAAATATTCAGTGAATGAGGAACATTTATTGGACACAGCTAGAGGTTAGGTCAGGCAATGGCATGCTCTACGCTGCGCAGCACAAAGTGAATTGGACTGCGGTAGATTTGGTTTTTAGATATGGAACAGCAAACGAGTGGGAGAAAAGAAAGGAGAAAATTGTAAGAACCAACCATGGTGGATGATGCCATTCTCCAGCAGAGCTTGACCCAGGTGAACCCCTTCCTCTGGATTGCCTGTTTCACCGATCTCCATCAGCCAAGATACAAACTCACTGGGGAGACACAAACAACACTGGCATAATATAACACCCACACAATCAAACAGGGATAACACAACAAAAAATCCCCACGAGAAATCCCATCGCAGCATGAAGGACAATGTGTGTGATCAGTAGAGAGAGGTTTGATAACTCTTGATTATTGGAAAACTATAGAAAGCCTTTACAACATGCTACAAACAAAGTTTAGTCTAAATTGATGTGGCAACAAACACTATCTTGGCAAAGAAGAATGATTTATTTACTGTGAAGAGTCATATCTGTGAGTTTAAACAACTAGGGACCTTTAGTTTGTGTTTTGTCTAGTTTAACTTTATTTATTTTAGACATACAACATAACACTCTCAAATACAAGGATTTAATCGGAACTTGCAAAGTTCATGATGTAAAATTCAAGATATTTTCTTGCTCTGCGTCATTTACAAACTCGCCGCCAGAACAACAAACAGCATCTGAACTTACGATGCCCCAAATGAGCTAAATGGGATAATTCTCCATAATTTAGTGACTCAGAGAGGGAGAGTGTAAGTGGACAAAACAAAGAAAGAGAGAGAGAGCAGGCAGAGTAGCAGTAGCCGATATGATTACATCCTTGATGTTCGGTCTCCAAACAAACACGGAAAGCAGCACCACTGGAATTCTGTGGAATTCACTCCCAGGCCGTGACGAGGTGGCCCAGTTTCATTGTCAGGCCAAGAAGAGCAATTCTAAAAGGTTTTAGAGAAACAACTGAACAAACATCCCACCTCCACCCTCTCATCTGTCCATTCAACATCTTACACTCTTTAACCACTCATCCTTGGCGTCTTTTCTCTCCATAACAGACCACAAGGGAAAAACACAAGTCTATAACAACGTCAATTTGTCAACCTTTATACCTTAACCGTGGAAGGAAAAATACCATAAAAGTTTGGACAACACAGTTCTCATGGCCTCAAGCAGATTAGGGTCACATATGCAATAAACAGCTTCATGCGATTTAAATGTACATGTGGAGCTGGGTGAAACTGACCAAATCAAATATATCAATATTTACGACTTTAAGACCTCAAAACCAAGAGGTTTGTAAATGAACTTCTTATTATACACAATGGGGTCCTTGGTGAACTTTGAAAAGTTAGAAGCTAGACAAATCATTTATTTCACATGAGAGTTTTATGGGTTTTGGTTCTTGCTACTCTTAATGGTTTGGAAAGTTGGAAAACAGTTGAAGTCACAAGGTCACATGGCAATATTTGAATGAATAAATGATGACAGTACTGATGAAGCAGATTAGCTTAGTTTTTGACCATTACATTTTTAATACATTGGACCTACTTAATGTTTTATGTTAAGTTCTCAAGGGCTTTAAAAACGGAGACAAGGAGTCTCACTTAGTTTGCTTAGTCAGCTGTAAAATCCCAACTTAACTATTTCGGAAACACTTCAGTTTTTGCACAAACTAAACGAACAAGATATATTCTGTGAATTAGTGACATTTGGAGGTGCAGTTAAGTGGACATTGTTACATTCAGACAGAGCTGTGCTCGCTGTTTCCTCCTGTTTCCAGTCTTCATGCTAAGACTGATAGAGCAAAAGGTGCAAGTAATGTCAAAAAGAAAGAGCGGAGGCTGACAAAGATAAAGAGCATTTCTCATAGGATGTCTAACCTTTTCATCAACATCTATCACAACAAGCAGACACTATTGTCTCTTATATGTAGAAAAGTCTACCACTTTGTTTTTCTGTTTATTCCAAGTTTAAAATTGGATGATGACTGCAAGCTAGGTGGCTGTCACACACGTTTTCCTTGATGAATTACACTGTCACAGGAACCAAACCACAAATACGATTGTACCACTTCAAGGGGAGGAGTTCGAGACCCAAAAATAGCTTTTGGCCTTCAAAAAAAAAAAAAAAAATCAAAAAGAGAAAGAGGAGGCGTGGAAGGAGAATAAAGGCAAAGCATTTCACAATGGAGGGAGTGGGCTGAGTTGAAGCCATAGGCAATGTGGCTTTCATCAGAGACATGCCATGCTGGTTCCAATTCACCAATTACGCCTACATGTAATCATCTCCAAAGTCATCTCAGACAGGGGAAGTACAAAGGAGGCTAGAGATATCTTTACACCCACAAGTGGTCATCCAGGTGTTGGTCAGGTTATATATAGGGGGATAGGTTTCTAAAGGGAGCTTCCCTGAGCTGCTTTCTCACCATATGATCTCTTCAGACTCAATGAGGTGCCCACATATGACCACCATCTGATCCTTTTAATCTTTTTAGCTGACAGATCCATTCCTTTTCCAGACCGCGAGGGATCTGGTGTTGTCTGCATGGACCAAAGGAGAAAGTAACTCCTCATTCCAAACCACCATGCGATATAACATGGCCACAACTATGTCCAACTCGACTTTTTGGTTGACGTTTCTTTTTTTTTTCTCCATGCTTTTAAAAATAACAGTGATTTTGAAATGACTGTTTAAGCTCGGGTGATTATTACCAGTCAAAACATCTCCGTAAAAATCTAAAACAAATGGAAAAACACGGGTCATTCGGAGCTGCAGTGGGGCGTTTACAAGGGAAATTTGTTATGGGATTTCAAGAGTCAAGATAGGAGCACAGTTTAAATAACATCCAACCAAGATTGTCTTGTAAAAATATTTAATTTAATTTCCAACCCTTCTAAAATTGCATATTGTCATCACTCTATAAAAAGACATTTGGCCGTCACATACAATTTTCTTTTTCAAACATGGAGAGCGCTTTGGCTACAGCCAGATGTTTGCAGATTTTATTATCCAGATCCAGCTTTGTCACTCTCTCATTCTCACAATGTGTGCTCCCCACATAGGTCTATAATGTGCACATCATTGCAAAAAAGTAATTGGTGTTGAATGTGAAAAATTTAATAAAAATTGAGGATATGGGTTTTTGCACTTTCTCACGAAGAGGTGCAATATCCTATCAAGTAAGAAGCCAAAAGGCGCAATAAAAAAAAGCAGGTATTTTGAGGGGTCATATGACACCGTTACATACATCAGTAATTGGAGTTACAGTCTGTGCACCCACAATAGTGCATTTTGAAGTTTATTGCAGGAGATCCAGAATTCAAGACTTTTAATTTGAAGTATTTCCCTGGACAGGATTAAACCCTGATCAAAAACTGATTTAAATGCATGAAAACCTGGCAAACTGATATGACAGCAAGACATCTACATCATTGATTTTATATGATGAAAGGCAAACACTGAGAGGAAGACACTAACTCATGCATGCTCAAAATAGCTCAAGGACCGGATTTCCAACAACCTTTACAGTAAATATTCTCACCTATCAGGGACTGGAGGCTGGATTGGCATGTTTAGACTCATTAAAAGTAAACATGGAAAGTGCGCTGGCAAAGCTGTGAATACTCAAGGACGCGAAAAGACGACCGACATGTTACAAGCGCACACATACAGTGTTGATACAAAGACACACGCTCACACACAGCTGCCCTGTGGCATAATGGGCCCTCTGCTGCAGTTACCTCATGGATTCCTCAGCAGAGAGCTTATTGTAATCTAACATGGGCGAGGGAGAAAGCGGGCAGTCAGCTGAGCAGCACTGGGATATCTCCCTGTGATTTACGACTGGCATTCGATGGCCGATCCGTCCCTAGACACCACACCAATAATCCTTAAATAAGATTCATGGGCTAAATCTGGCTGGATTTGATTTTCCCATGACTGAAACTGCAGATATACATAACACACAATCTCCAGAACAAAAAGTGCCGACGCTTTCTTCTTCCCAGCTGCTCGCTTTATAAATCCTTGCCAATTTTAAAAATGAAAGCAGGGACGTAAATCTATATTACAACAGTCTTACATGTAATCTGCTCTGAAGATATTACCATATACTGTAGGTGCTAATATTACTCACTTAATACTGTGCAAGGCCTCTCAAAGAGCCGTACATCTGAGAATACACAGAAGTACACATTAAATATGTACTTTATCTCAGAGCGTCACATCACCGTCATCAACTTTGACGCTCACTTAGTCTCTCACAGTTACAGAGTTCACACCGATGTGACACAGAGGAAACCGCAGGGACTGAACACTCAGCAGCTTCCTCGCCGGACAAACCGAAGTGTCGAGATAGGCGGCATGATGAGTCTTACCTTCCCAGGAAGCACTTGGGGAAGGTGGTGAGCTTGCGTTTCCGGTCTTTAATGAGGTGACCCTTGGTCATGAGGTGGTAGAGCTTCTCTCCCTTCTCTGACACCATCACCCACGTATCCTGCTCCATGCCGAGCCTCAGACCTATGCAGAAGAGGAAGGAGGGCGGGCGCAAAAAGCCTGTCAATATCGTGGCATAAATAATCTTTGCACTCAGCTTCTAGAGTAGATGTGACATCAGTTGATCGCTTGCGAAGGTTAATGCGTCCCAATTTCACAAGGTAATTAGCACCTTTCAGCGTCTGTGCTTACAGCAGGACTAATGACTGAGACTGTGAGGAGTTTATCATGTCCACAATCTCAAAATGGGTCAAACAGAAACTGAAAATATGCTGCCTTTCACTGTGAGTTTTCCTTGTATGAGTGACAACCTGCAAATCTGTTTTAACACTCTGCACACAGTAATGCTGCAGTGCTCACTTTTTTTTTTCTTTTCTTTCACATCCCACAGCTAATCAGGGCTCACTTTAAATGATTGCCGGTTAAATTTTTCTGTATTGATTTTCCCGAGCACAGCATATATTCTCAGTTATTTGATTCAAGACACATGTTGAAAAGAAAAAAAAGAAAAAGGAAATGAGTTTCCCTAAGTGACTGCATTAAAAGTGAACCGACCCCCACCCTGATACTGATACTCTGAAGCGCCTTCTTACTTTTCCTCCGCTCCCTTTCTTTCATGATGGCCTCCAGCCACTCCTGCTTCTCCTCCGGGGTCTTAGCCATGCAGACGAACCACTTGTTCTTGGCCGTGTTGTGGATCTTCCAGCCGTTGTTTACTATGTTCCCGCTGCTGTGGTAGTCAGCTGTAAAGCAGAGGTGGAGAGCAGAGCAGAGAGTTTGACTTCACTAGTTTTATAAAGTCCTCTCCTCGCGAGGGGTGGGGAACAACACAAATCCACTTTTCTGACTCATTTAGGCACAGAGGAGTTTTTCACGTTTGAAGGGGAGGGCTGTCAATTAGTGGTCGTACTGATCATGACACTGTAAACAGAGTTGTTTGGAAATCGGGTTCACAGTAAACAAGGGTTACCGCATAAAACACAGCAATAACATGTGGCACAAGTCCAGTGACTTTCAGGGAAAAAGACGAAAAATATCATTGTGCTCAAATAGAAAATAGACAAGAACAGACAACACATTATCTGATGAATTAAGGCTTTCTCGTACAGTAGTGTGGGGTCTGTTTTCCAAAAACAACATCCATTATGAAAGTATTGAGAATAATACACTCCATCTTGGTGCAAACATTCGCTCGAGACTCATTTTTCTAGCTCTAGTGCCGGCCCTCATGGCCTCTATTGAGTGCTTCATTGATTATCGCTCTTCTCCTTTAATGAGATAAATGAGGGAGCGCACATACAGAAAAAGAGCCATCCATCAGCATAATCTACTACTGAGTCGTCAGAATACTCCCACAGAGCTGATGGATACTTGTGATCAAACACGTACAGTCAAGTATAAAAAAATCGAAAGCCAATGGAGATGAACTCTTGACCGTTAGTTGAATCTCCATCATTATTTCCACCTTAGAGAACATTTCAAAAGCTTCCCAGTCTGACCTCTGATTTTCTCCCTCTGGAGGGTGTAACAAAAAGCAAACCATTACAATCATCAATTACAATCACGTCTAAAAGCATCTACAATGTGGTGTCCTTTATATGGCATGCCTCGAGGGCGTTTTTCAACCTCAGGCAGCAAGTGTGCGCCTGGGAAAACGTCGCGGTGCTTTCATTACGTAGGAATCTAAGCTAAAATATTCCTGTCGCCCTGGATTTCAGATCGAGATCTCCCGCCTGTGGTGCAGAACACCCAAGAGTTACTGCACCGCCGCCTACCTCACGTGTTTATCCTCCCTCTCCAGACCTAAACCCATCCATCTCTCACCAAAAACACCCAATATTACTGCCCATCTAGGTCTGCTGAAGAGGAAATGGTGGCTTCTACAAATATAAATGATAATCAGTGGCTATGTGAGGCCAAAAGACACAAGCCGAGTTCACCAAGTACTAGCAGCAGCGCAGTCCCAAGGATATATAACTATAGAGGTCTAAAAAAATGTTTATAGGTAAATCTTATTTTTCCATCGGCGATCCAAGTATAAAAATCACACAGTTGTGCACCAGCTCAAGCCAAAGACTATGTTGTCAACGTTCCTGTGTTGGTTATTATGGCACATGTTTAAACCTCTGCTGCCAGGAGAGCTGAAATAAAAAATGAGGAGCTGAAAGCGAGGGAGCACAAAAAGGGAAAGAAAATCTAGCCACATAAACATTTATTTGTCCAAAGTAAATGCATCTTTTCACAAGACCACTTACCCGTGCCATCATCCACATTTTCCACCTCCATCACCTCTGTGTTGATTCTCCCTCTGAACAGGTAGCGAGGACCCTCTGTGGCAGTCTTGCTGTTTTTTAAGCGCCTTGAATGGAGAGAGGAACAACCATCATGTCATTGCTTACTGCACAATTAGTTTCACTTACATTTTGTTATAATCACCCAACGTTTGCCAATATGTACAAATTAATTGAGTTTAAGCCATAGCAACTTTCTTGGGTCAGTGAATGGATCTGTTTTTATTTACTACCTGCAGACACTGCACTATGTACAGCCCATACAAGTAAAAGCAAATCGAAGCAGGCGGCAGCTTGGAAGGTGGTGAGTAAACAAAAGCTGCATCAGTAGCTTAGTGTGAGCAGCACAGATCTTGCAAAATAGAGACTATTTTATTCAGAAGAGACTATTTCTAAATTGTTAAACAGTGGTCAGCAATCCTGACTCAACTTGCACTGATCATAATAACTTTCATATTATTTAGTGTATTTCCACATGAAATCTACTAGAAAAAGAATATGTGTCCACAGATGGTATGTAGGCAAATCAAATGTCCTTGTTTCCCCGAGTTCTCACGTGTCTCCTCTAGTGCATAAGTGCATTTTAAACCCCCTCACAAAACTGAAAAAAGTGTTTGCTGCTCCTCTTTCTTTAAAAAGAAAAAAGCAAAACAAGTGTGAATTATTTATAAGGGCAGTGCTCTAAATGTTCTGTAGAACTACAGATACAGAGAGAAGTTATAAAGAAAATTAGCATAAGCAATATTTTTATTCAGTCTCATAAAAAAATATATACACCGTAATGAGAATTTATATCCGTCTTCTGCTTTGTGGATTTTGTCTGCAGAGTAATGAATAAAAGAAAGTCAAGGCACCTGTTTTTCTTCTTGCAATAGACCAGAAGCTTGTCAAAAAGGAAGAAAATCCTCTCTTGTATGTTTCCAGCTGAAATCTTCAGGAGGACGCCATGCATGAGCATCTCCGTGCATGTATCTGTGATGTTAGAGCCCTGCAAACGGACATGTGGACAAAAGGTCAAACAGACAGAAAAAAAAAAACAGAAGAGTGAAACAGATGCTTGGACACAAATTAACACACAAGGGAATGCTGGAAATACATTATTCCAACTAGCAAATCAACTTTCTTTTTTTTTTACAAATTTTTTCGATACTATTCAATGTTCACACATAGTGTCTGAACAGGAGGAGGGATTACAAATCCCAGCCTTTCCTGTTCCCTCTCTCAGGGGTCTGTAAAAACACTCCCTGCTTCCTCGGAGCAGATTGCTGTGGGACTTTAAAATGCACGGCGGTTAATGGCTTCTATAGAATAACATCCCGTCCAGTCAAACTATGTGTTGCATTGTCGCGCCTGGTCACCATATTGGTTGGGGGTTTCTGCTGCAAGTGATAAAGTGTGCTGTCTTTTCCCCTACCTTGCCTGCTCTGGGAATTTATGTACCACGTTTGATCGGCCCTTCAGAGCTAAAAATAACTCCCATGCGCACAGAGCCGGAAAATGTGCTAAGCATTTCCTCCTGCTGGAGACATCAGCCGGCCAAAACCTATCCTGCTTTTTCCTTCTTTTTTCCTCGCCCTTTTCACTCTCCTTCTCCTCCCTTCCCTTCTGCTGATTATCTCTCACTCTCTCCCATTCCTCTTGATTCCCTCGTCTATTCCTCTATCTCTTTCACTCCTTCCTCCACACTTTTTTTTTTTTTAAGTCCCCCGCTCTTTCAGGGCTTTTTAACTCCCCAGCTCATGGCCAGATGTTAAACTAATTTGCAGCCAGCGAATGTGTGCACACCAGACATGGAAAGGCCAACTTGTCTCGGTCACTTGAAGGGGCCAATAGCAACATCACACTGATCCAGACTATAAAGCTGCATTTCCTTAATGGAAGAACCGACACTTCCTCTTTGTGTTTCATGCGCTTTTAACTGAAACCCACTGCCCATTTGCCTCTTCTGGTTTAGCCTTTTTCTTTTTCTCAGCATTTTTCTATCACTCTTCACATCAATCATGTTCCAAGCCAAAGCTCCACGGAGGGTGTATTCAGTTTAAAAGTCAAACAACACTTTAAACCCTTGGTCATCTGTTTCATCTAACTTTCAACCCTCTATTTTTATAGTCAGACAATTGCCAGACATAACAACTACAGAAAAGAATAAAAAATTAGAAATGACAAAACAGGACATGCCATTAATTAAAGAAAAAAAGTATGGTAGAAAAGTTTGTGTTGAACTCTGAAGTGGTTTTTGTCAAAGCTGACGAGATGAGAGAATTTTACTGAAATTATTTAGAGCCAAATCAAGCAAACTCCGCAACTCAAGTAGGTTTTAAGAACACTAATTAAACTTACACAAGAGAACAGAATGTGAAGTGAAACACAACTGGAAACTACTACCCGCTGCTCTAAAATTAACATATTTCTATGGTGCACAGTGACAAAACACAGACACTTGCAACACTAACCAACTGGCAATCACCGCCTTGACAAATGCTGGCAGTCGTCACCATGGTGACCACGGCGGGCCATCGCCCTGTCTCTCCCACGCGAGGTGAACCTGCCAGGATGCCCCGAAGGCGGCCAGCTGTGGAGCAGGTCAGCACTAACAAGCAATCAGTCCAGGCGGAGGAGCAGGAACGGAAAAAACAGCGCTCCCCATCCCTCCATCATTCTTCAAACACCCACACATGCTTTGCGAGATGCAACCATCACTTTCTCTCTCTCTCTCCATTTTCCCCTTTTCTTTCTCTCTTCTTCTTTAGTTCCATCTCATTTAGAGCTGCAGAGCCTGGCGTGCAACAGTCACAGGGTCCTGCTCCAGAATGAGCTAATGTTTACAATTAATAAAAGTGCTGAGGGGAAACCGCAGAGTAGCTACAGTCAGGATCGAGTACAAGATGTCACCCCACCCAACACTAAGCCTCATTCTGATCACACTATTCTTAGATTTGGAACTATTTGTGTGTGTGTATGTGGGATATGTATACAGTATACCCCAAACCTGCAGTGTTTATTTTGTGACCTAATCCTGAGATTAATTAAGTGTACAACAGAATTTTGTATATACGCCTAATTATCTGTCTAAATCCATTAGAAGCCTTGAAGTTTTTTCTATATTAATGGTTTCAAGATGTTTTGGGGCTTTTTGTGCCCAACCTTTTATGCTCCTGCATTATATTTTACTATGAACCAAAATAAACTTACTAAAAGCCTTTTTTAAATGCCCCATTAATTCTGTAACAACACAGACCCTGAAACAACACATTCACCGAAACGTGAACATCTGTTACATGCAAGGAAATCTAATCGTGCTTTTATCTTGTCATATCTGAGTTAAAGGCCTGAGTTTTATCAAGAAGCAACACTCTGTTACTGCCTACACCTTAGTAAGAAGCTGTATCAACACTGGCAATGTGTATTTGTCTGCATGTGTCCAGGAAGCCTTTAGGCTCTCTTTGCATGAAGCCAGGTCACTTGCATAAGAATCCCAGCCTCTTACAATTACCACTGCTGTTTTCTCTTGCCAACAACCACTAGACCTACTGACCCCTAATTAAAGCACCAGTGTGTAGGATTTAGTGGCATCCTGGTGTAGTTTCTGAATGCAACCCCTTTGCCTCACCCCCCATTCCAGGGTAAAGTAACTAGATCAAGTATTTGGTAAGACTGTTACAGTAGAAACATGGCTCAGCATAACAATTCTTATTTTCAGGTGATTATTTACGACGCATGAAAGATAGTTATAATATTATATTTCACTTCTGCCATATTCTGTAAATAGAGCCCCTAAATCTGACACACTGTACCCTGAAGGCATCCCTGAACTCAGGAAGAAAACCAATCTAAGGCAACTCGCAGACCAAGAAGTGCTACCTGATGATGATTGGATCAGTCACCCTAAAGCATGACCGCTTTAACCACAGGCAACAGGCTCACCCAGGCAGAAAGAATTTGGCCATTGTGAATACAAGTCATTGTTCCCTGAGAGAACAAGACAGCTTAAAAGGCTACAAAAGTCACGCCACTTGGAATTCTTGTTGAATTGCTGGCATAGGGTAAGTGGCTTTCAATAAGTCATGACTTTGAGCTTTAGTGGGGGGAAAACTATATGTGTTAAAGGCTACAAGAAACCCATAAGCTAACTCTGACAGCACACCAAGAAGTCAGAAGCCATTAAAGTTGAACTCATTGGATGGGATTTAGGGATTCAAAACAGTGTATACAGTGTAGTTGAGGCCCACCTCCCAGCCCTCGATGTGGGACTGCCATTCCTCCAAAATCTCCAACTTCTCCATCTGTCTCTTGGCTTCGTTGATGCTGGAGCACACAGCCTTCATCACCTGAAGAGATTCCTGCACCAGGGCATAGTCGTTGTGCTTCCTAGGGGTCCTTTTCAGCAGCTCCTGCATGTGTAAAACACACAAAAAAACTAGTTACATACACATACACCGTGGAAGTGGTCCCGCTCTCACTGTAGATATAAAAGGCTTGAAAATGAAAATACAACTATTCTTATTTTCAGGTGATTGTTCACTGATGAAAACGTAATTATGAATATATATTCCATTTTTTCCAGTAGATAAGCATGAAAGAAAAATAGATTTCATTTCCTATCCAGGCTGCATTCGCTTACCTTTCAGTGGTTACGGAGTTTAGCAATTAAAACCTCTGTCACTGCACACAACAGTCTAGCATAAGCGATGGCAATCTCTGCGTCTATAGTCTAAACACTGTGTCAGTTTTTCATCGTGTCAGCTACTATAGGGCTGATTTACACCGTTCTTGATATATCTGCAGCCGGTGATGGCGATCTGTGTCATTTTCAAGGAGGAGGAGGCCCCAGCAGCTGGAAGACTTCAAATGGCAGAGCATCAGATTACCCCCTTATTATTATTACATCTCTCTCTGTGCCCATGCTGGTGGCTGTTTAGAGAACGCCTGGGTGAATTAATAGATCATAACAAGATGAATGAGATGGGACAGCGCAGATCACAAACTCAAACAAGCCTTTGAAAGTGTATTTGGTTTCGCTCACGTTTCAAGTTGGGAAATGGAAATTTCAAAACTAACAACTCAGAGAGCAGGTATGAATGAGCCCAGTCAAAGTGTTTGAATGAGCAGCTGGTCAGGGGAGGTGATGATAGGTCTTGTGTTATTGCTGCGATGTGGTTGTGCTGGAGTACTAAAGCAGAGACGTGTCAGAATATGAGACCAGTGTTTCATTAGCGAGGGAGAGGTTGATGTGAATGGGACCAGACAGCCCTAACTAATGAGAAGGTGGTGGTGGATGAAAAGAGGAGTAGAGTAGTGCCCTACAGAGATGGCACAAAGTTGTGGTATCTCCACAACATGCACAAGTCCATACTCACTCTGAGCAGCAGTGGGTACTTGCAGATCCTCTGTATAGGAGCGACAAGGTAACCCTCCAATGGGACCTCTGTGTTTTTTCTGCCTCCCAGTAACATGCAGTTCTGTAAGAGAGGAGAGGAGGTTTAAAAAAGGCTAATGCTTACTGCAAAGAGAACCAGATAATAGCCGCAGTCCAACATTTGTATTTAAATTCAGCAGTCATGGTGAAGTAAATGTAATAATTTGCCAGGAGCAGTGTTAGAATAAAAGTCTTTGGCAACATATATCAGAAGGGTTTTTGTAGTATCAGCAGTATTTTATACTTGTTCTGTGTGGTGATGGTGTTACTGTAGTAGAAAGGTCACCGTGTTATCGTAATAGCCTGAGTGAGAAACGAGCTTGAGTGATGTAAGAAATGTTATTAGTCTTGCAGGAATTATAGTGATAAACCAAACTATTGGACAACCTGAATTTGAACCTGCAAGTAGCACTACAGGAAAAGTTGGGATCACCTAATTCAGCATGATTCATCATCTGGGGACCATGAATGTCTATACAAAATGTCATGGCACGTTATCCAATAGTTGTTGAAAATGGTGGTGCCTAAATTTAGATGTAGAATAAACAAAGGGGATAAACTCTGACTTTGGTCGATCAAAGTGACCCTCACCTACATGTGGTAGGTTACAGGTTATGAGGTCAACTGCTAATATCCATTCTCACCTTCCTCTCACCTGAAATTCTCATGAGGTGCTGAATTACAGAGTAAACAACAAACCAGGCTTTATAGTAGCCAGTAGGCCAAAGGTTTAGTGTAGGTTAGCGGATATCCCCACCCTGGTCACTGCAAGGCCAAGGAGGTGACCTGAGGTATATTGGCCCGTAGCTAAATGAAGGTTGGTGGGTAATACGAGACCCATATAGCCCTGGTAGAAGGCTAGGTCACAGAAAGGTCAAGGCCATAAAGACTCCATTAAATCAAAGTCAATTAATACCTTTGCCTCCTCTGGCTTCCTAGATTAAAGGCACACATGGACAGTAAATCAGACACAGATATTCTCACACACACGGACACACTTATCTGATGTTGTGTATATAGTGCAAGTGTGTGTTTCATTTCTGACTCCATCAATTCCAGTCTCAAGGAAAAGGTCACAGGCTTCACCAGAGAACCAGCCAATCAATACAAGCGAGTCTGTGGTCATACTCTGGTTCTTCTGGGTGAGCAACTCTGCTGTAGATCCCAATTTCAAAGTGCTCCGTTTTTTTATGGATGTCCTAAAACATTACGGGTGACAGTGATACTCTGAGTGTCACTCTGTGGCAAAGGAGTGGCAAGAAGGACTAGTAATACAAACTGTCAAAGCATATAAATAAAAGGAAAAATATGGCTGCAACAGCATTGAGTGAAGAGATGCAAGAGGCGATGGAAAAGAAAAAAGGGCAACAATTTTGACCTTAAAACGCACACAGATGCACTCGCAAACACAGTTTAGCATGCCAGAAAAATGGATGTAGTCATCTTTTGTTCTAACAACATGATGCTCCCCTGTGGACCTAAAAGACTCTCAGAGTGTCGGGACAGGAAGAGGAGTCCACCCACGCAAGGGGCAGAGTCACATCAGCTGTCAGACACACTGGAACATAAAGTACAGGGTTTCTTACACTGTCCAGCTGCCATGTGTGGGTGACTGTGTGTTTGTACGACGTGTGTTTGCATACGAGAACAGTCCAGTTCTGATCACACGTGACCCGACTTGGACTTGAAGATTGGTGCTGAAGATCAGCCATTCTTATCTCATCATAGGAGTGTTTAATAATCTAGTACAAGAAGACGTGATGTGCTAGAAAGAGTTATGCAACTATTGATGATGTTGTAACTAATTTAAAAAATCATTTAGAAACGAACAAACAGGAGTACTGTTCTTCTGAGACTAATTTGGATGTCATTTATTTGTTGTAAGTTATAAATTAGACATTATGTTCGCATTTACAGCCACTTCTCACCAGTAAACATGTCCGGACACTCCTGATTTTATTGAGCTCCAGCAGCAGCCTCTGGGCCTTCTCATGATTCCCGCAGTATTCATCATAAATCTGGAAACGGCTCCTCTGCAACAGCCCAAAAAAAAAGACAAGGTGAGAAGGATACATGAGGTGTACAAGGAACAAATTACAGTCGGAGAGTAAGAGAAAGAGGGTGACAAAGTCAAAGAGAAAAAGGCAAAAGAGAAGACAAAAACACTGACGAGAAATCAGGAAAAAAACGAAAGAAAAGAAGGCAAAAACAGACCACACAGCGAACGTGAATTATAGCATTCACAGTGGGTATGTACTCTTCTCCTCAGCCTCCTCTCCATCATGTATATAGTATGCTGTCATCTGTCTTGCAGCCATATGACCAACAACTTTCCACCAAAGCAGTTTTCAAGACATTCATATTCCATTGTCTTTGAAAGACAGCAGTGGGACCAGACCACACAGCCTTTAAATCACTCACTACAAAGTCACTGCAGCAAAAATAGTACATGGTCTTCAGCCATGCTAATTTGCCTTAGAGGACAAAGCTGGTGATGTGAAGAGACATAACCGTCATAACAACAAGCGGGGGCGCTTAGAAAAATACAACTTTATGATTAACTGTAGAGTATACCCTTCTTTTCGAATCATGCTTTCAAAGAAGTTTATGAACCCCCCAAAAGAGTATTTTTTTTGACCCTGGGGGCTGATTTTACTGTAGTCCAACAGGGAGGGGTGCAGTCAGCATTTAGTTAGCGTGAACTAATTTTCAGGCCTGAATCACAGAGGGACTTTGATTTGAGCAGCCCTGTCCAGCTGGCTTACTTACCTATTGGTGTTTTTGTAGTAAAGTTAGATTGTGTAATTCTCTCTTGGAAATTTCAATGCATCAATAAATCACTACAGGGAAGGAAACCACGACAAAAAGCTAATCGAGAAGGGAGAAAAATAGAAAATGTGTCCAAGTCTTATGTCTATGGACTCACATGGTCACCCATGACTGAATTATGGTCATGAGTCACGGGTTTTGAGTTATGCTGTGAATTTTTTTTAATGACATTGTCCAACTTTAACATAACTATGCCATCTGTTTTGCTACATTATCTCTCTTTCACCTGTATCAACAGCAGTCCAATGCTACATCAGGGTCCAGAGAAGTCACCTTTGGCCCAACAGAAGGATGGTAAGATTTATTTGACTTTGAAACCTATTATATGCCAGTGTGCCTCAAGGCCCTGCATCAAAGGAATGTGATTTATAGCAGGCGTGAGCAGTATATGCGAGCCCTATCAAGCAAATCACACATGTGCACTCTATCATCATGGGTAACCCTGGGAGATAAATTGACAACATGTGGTGTATCTTATCATTTTATAACTGCATTGGAGCTCTGATAGTCAAGTAGGAGAGAGATTCTTTAGGTTTATTGCGAACAGAGCTGTGACCGAACTAGAAGAGTTTGGACAAGATGGTGACATGATCGACTTGAAAGAGAGGATGCATTAAGTTATGGGGCTTGTAGTGAATGACATGTAACTTACAAAGTGCAAGAAGCAGCGCCCGATTTCATGGTGAGCATGCGGGTCAGGCTGGAGCAGCTCTTCCACCATAGACAGGAAGTCTTTGTGTACAGCCAGAATCTCCTCAATGTTGGAGAATAAAACCTTAGAGAGAAAAAGCACATAAAGACACTGGATTGTCAAGTGACTGTAGGATTGTAAGTGTCTATGTTGTTTGTGTGTAGCTGTTTTCTCCTAGGAGTGGTAAGTGGCACTAGCTGAAGGAATTTATGAGGCCACAGAAGAAGGACTGAGGTTTCTTTGTAATGGGCATCTTGGCTTGAGAAATCTTTGATATTTAAATTTCAAAAATTATTAGATATATTTCATCAAAGAAGCTAAAAAAAAGGGAGTGCATTTTCAAGATCTGTTGTATGGAAACTTTGCCTTCATGTGGTGCTGACTTCTCTTTTATGTCATTTTTGTGGCGATATTAGGACAAAGACAAAACAATATGCTGACTTTGGATAGAGAAAGAAGCTAGTGGAATAAAAATCAAAGCATGAAAACCAGAGAAGTCTTTTATGGGTAAAAAAAAAAATCTTTAGCGATACTGGGAACAGCCTAAAATCTAGCAAAACCTGCACTTCAATGCACTTCTGCTCTGAAGGACTGGATGTCATGGCTTGGTGACATCACAGCGTGCTGCTGCCCAACCCCATTATGACCCACGTTATCCAAACCCCTCTCTGGACAGCATGTTCCCAAACAAAACATAGCATGGATAGACGTATTCCAAAACACGGGATATGCAGTAAATATCCACTGAATGTGTGTTTACCTTCAAGAGTAAGCAAGCTTACTGAAACAGCCACAGACACACTCCCACTGTGAGAGAGCATCCTTTATTATCCGCCAGCCGGAATCACTTATAAATAGATGATATTTACAGCTGCTTCCTGCATCGCCCACTACTTCTTTCTTCATTCAGAACTTGCCTATTTTAGGCTGAAAGAGCACCTCAAACAAGAGACTCACTTTATTAGATTCTCAGTGTAATTTCCGGTCTTTTCATGGATCATGTTACTATACGTGCAGGCAGAGTAAAAGTCAATTGCCCTTAATATTTTTACAAATCTTAATTATGCGGTCTCATACCTCACAGATTGACCCTCACCTTAACAGTCTCCTCTGTGATGTTCTTGTCGATTTTGGTGGCTGCATACTGGTTGAGACGATGTAGAAACACCTGAAGCAGAGCAGAAAAGAAAAAGCAACAGTTAACACATGTGAACTGGTCCAGGTGTTAAATTACGCTTTGGGGTCTGATCGCTTGTACCTTTAACGGGACAAATAGAAGACTAGATTTGAGGCTTTGTGTGCAGCTGCAACACTTGGTCGCCAGAGCGAATTGGTAACACTTGGACACCTGATACACAAGAAACTCAATCTTTGCACCAGATGAAAAAAAACACAATAATTGCGGCGCAGGATAAGGCGATGTTAAGTGGCTAGGAGTTGAAGAGGCCAACGGTGTTTGAATTGAGATGGATGGGAAGTGCTCTTACTTTCTTCAGTCCCCAAGGACGATGGTTTCCCAGGCTGCTTCACTGCACAAACCCTTGACAACCCATTTGATGCTTCAGGGCACTTTGTGAAAATGGCAAATTAAGAGGGTGTGCTTCGAATATATTCTTAAAATGTGAAGGAAGAATTAGTCGTTTTCTGAACTCTGCCTGAGGGAGAACTTTTAAAAGAAGAAGACATCCATCAACTGGTACCAGACAAGACTCTTTTTCTTTATTTTCATGTGTGTAGTGTGTACTACGGTTCGGGAATCTATCTTCAGTAGAAAACTGTGCAGAAAATTGACGGCATCACACTTGATTTTGATTGATGTCTGTAATGCACATCACTAGCCATGATGAAATCCAAAGCAAGGCTTAAAAATGAAAACTTTCATAAAATATAAAGTAGATGAGATATTGCATTCAATAGCAACAACAACGTCCCTGCTGTTCATCTTGCTGTCAAAATTGAATAAGAGCAAGTTAAGCAGCAGGAAAAAAAAAATGTCCTTGGCATAACATCACACAAATCACACTTGTGTGATGTGGGTTTTGTCTTGCTGACATTTTTTTTTTATTTCCCCCATGTCACACATCTAACTTCATTTATCCCACAAATGGCATAAAACGCAGTAACTCAAGTAAGATAAAAGCAGAGATGAGATCTCTGAGTAGAAATAAAAGCATGCACTTTGGATTTCATTACGCCGCACCTGTCTGCTAAAAACACGGTGGGAAGATTCACGAGGCTGATGATAAATTAACCACAGAAAAGCGAGGTTACTTTAACCAGCAGTTGTATTCCAGCTGTGTCTATCCATCCATCAACCATTTAGTAAACACAACTCCCAGAATGCAGCAGGGCTGTCAAAACTCAAATTCTGACTTAATCAATAACCTGTCACTGATCACACCAGTCCTACTCACCCATCGCAGCATGACAGACAACATAATAGGCACTCAGACAACACATTCTGACACAGAAAAACACTTCAACAGAACAAAGCTTAATTTCATGGTACAGTATGAAACAAACTAACAGCAGCAGCAGCAGCTCCATAGCTCCACACTGAAAGGCAGTGTGATGCATACTTTAGTGTGACGTTACATCTGTCTATGCAGTTGACCCCCCAACATCCCTTTACTGCCCCACTGAGGGCTATAATGCCATCTGTCACCCAGTACAGCCACACAGCAGGCAGCTTGACCTGAGCAAGCTCACATAATGCAACCACAAAGGATGTAAACAGCTTATTTTAATGAGCAGACAAGCCAAGAAATATTCCTTGACATCAAGATCTAAGTGAGTGGTTGTGCGACAACAACAGTAAGCTTATTGAAATGTTTCACTTGATTAATTGTGAGCAGATGGAAAGGTGGTTTGGCTAACTCGGTTGTCAAATCTCAATTTCCAGCTAATTACAAAAGGCAACGCTCCATTGGAAAACACACCGACATGACAAAAAATAACTGAAATTATCTTAATCACACTGTATTGACGTCAAGCAACACTTCAAATGGAACTGTATATAAGTGAATGCTTGAATCTGGGCTTGTGGTTGGAAAAAAAAAAAAAGAAAGAAAGTGGGCTTAAATAATCAGCCTCTTTGTTGTAGGCCAACTCTACGCTGATTACCATTCTGTAGCTGCCTTGCCTCGCAACTCTGCCACTCACAAGCATTAGCATCTGATTAGCAAGTCTAATCTGTACAAACACGGAGCAGACTTCGAAAGACCCTCGCAAAGGCCTGACGGGGCTTATAGTACAAGACCTTGGTTGAGCAAAACTAGTGCTAATTTGCAACAAAAACCCTGCTTCATCCTCAGCCCCGTCACTGAGGCGTGACATCAAACACGGGCTCATTAGGAAGTCTATGACTTCAGTTTCAGTAATAGTATAATAATAATAGCAAGAGTCAATTCAATAGGAAATAATCACTTTATCTGCAAAGCACTAATTACACGGTATATCTACGGCTATAGGGGGGCTCACTGCAGATGCCTATGACAATATAAGAAAAATTATGGAGCATTATGGAGTGCAGGAACTCTAAATCTGATTGGGTGGATAGAGATAATAAATTGTGTTATCACCCAAAAGATAAGGAAGTGTTTTTGTCGTGCAGAAGTGATGCTGTAAAATTGAAAACATCTATCACACAGTTTAAGATAAATACCACACAGAGAATAGACTCACAAAAGTCTGAACAACTCATTTGAGACGCTGCTCATGTTATTCCTCCAGTTGTGTGGACGGTTCAGACTTGATTTGTGGAAAACGAACATGTCTCTTCCAAAGACACCGCCAAGACTGCCTTGTTGACGTCGTTAAGAGACTGATCCTGGAGCAGCTCCACGGACAGTGAATGGGAAGCTGAATGGATTTATGGACACAATAACAGCACCCAGGTTGACTGTGAATATAAGCCCATTTCCAGGTTTGCATTTACAGTACCTGACAGCACTGCAGTACATAATGCACAGCTTTTGTAAAAGCCTGAATGTATTGTATTTAAATCTAGTGTTGTATGAGTCATACAAATCCAGTATTGTAATTCAGTGTCAGCAGAGCATGTCCAGGATTTGTCTCGATTGGATAGCGGAGCAGAGCATCTGTTCTCTGGCTTAAAGCTTTGGGTACAAGAGAGAATATACTGTTCGGTCTATGTTGTTAATAGTTACTAACTAGAAACTAATTCAATTTAAAAGATGCAGTTTTGAGACTTGACTCTACCTCTGACTTCAGTCCATTTTTTTTAGAAACTCATTTCCACTCATCGTCCACCACGGTTGCCGTCTTTGTCCTCATACTCTGTAACGACCAATTGAATTCCAGAGGGACACATTTTGTTCCCTAGGACTGGATGTGCTGTCTAGCAGGAATACAACATGTCTGGGCACTGGCCTCTACTGAATCACAAGCAGATTTTGCATTGAGTATAGTTTGTTTTTATCATTGGCAGTAAAGTTAGAGTAAAGGGTTCAGAAGACAAAGATGATAAAAGAGTTGGACAAAATCAGCGTTTTTTTTGCAATGTTCTTTTCATTGGACATTCAGAGAAAATTATCTCCCATATGGCATCCACTCACCCTCACAAACACACCAAGATACACACACATCACTCATTCGAAGCGGTTCAAATCTAAAAATCACTTTTTTTCTTCTTCTTTTAGTTGGCAAAAGAATTAAGCAGCAGCTGTTATTTTCTTGTCATATCCGTTGAACATACAGTACGCACATTTTCTATCCTTAATCATGTATCAACAAGAAAAAAAAACCTCTCTCAGAATGTCATTTCATTCCCCGCAGCCCAGGTATAATCACCTGGATTGCCACTCTGATGGCTGAGAGGAGACTGCACATTAAAACCCCATTAAAGTTTTCATTACTCCACGGAGCAGATGGGTCTGATGAATTGATTGGTCCAATCACTGAATGTGGCTCTACCTGCCATTAATCAACACTATAGCTCGCATGCTGTGAGCAACAAAGGTGTGGTAGTGGAAATCCTAGGCTGTACTGCTTGTGAAGCAGTATTGCTCAAATGTGTGGGAAGAAAACGGGATAACAACCTGACCTTCACTGTCACGGTAAAACTCAAATCTGGAGACTGAAATCGGGTTTAGTTAGCAGACCTGCAGGCCGCATTATAGACCTTCCCATTACCTACTTACTATGACTGAGCAGTTGCTCTGGAACGGAAAACTGCCTCGATCCAACATGAGTGACAGCTCGCTCAATAACTGCAGCAAAAAAGTAGGCTAGTTGGAATTACACCCAGCATCCTCTGGACTTTGGTGGGAAAGGAAAGGGAGAGGGGTAACAGACTGGCTGGAGGGCTGTTTCCATGCCGACAGAGTGTGGTTGCGCCAAGTGAGTTCAGGACACTTTGTGAATGGACATTATGCAATGTTGTCCCCCCTCGGCATCCCTCTGCCAGATTGGAAAGATGCAACTGGCGGAAGGCTAGCCACTCCTCCTGTATATGTTAATCTCCGTGTCAATGAAACAGATGAATCACACCAGAGAGTTTGGCAAAAACAGAGGCCACTTGCTTCCTCAAACATGTACACTAACAATGATATAACAAGAGGACAATGATGGACATTCTTGGGATTTAAAATAAAGTGTGTGTACAGTATTTTTGCCAACTGAGCATGTGCTTGCTAGAGTAAATGCAAATTAAGCGGACAAGAGAACGAAGAAAGTGCAAAGAGAACAGAAAAAGCATGTTGTTGATCACGTTACGCAGCCACACACCCGGCAGATGGGCTGTGATGGGAATACAAATCCCAACCCTGAGAAGAAAAGAGCGTTAAACAGATCCAAGAGAGCAAAATGATGTAGCAAATTGCTTTGATAAAAAAAAAAGAAGAAAATAACAGAAAGCTTTTTAGCTGCTCCCATGCTACAAAAATTTGTTTGAATCAAGTACAAAGCTAGCCTCAAACATCTGCTAATGCATTTAAGTTAAAGCTATTGGAGGAGTGGGCAGGAACACAGGCCCTGTTTGATGTATTACACGCAAAACAACCATTTTAGGTCCCTGTGGGTCGATTGCTTCGACTGTAGAACACCATGCTCTCCCTGAAATTAAAAATACTGAAGCAGAGTTATTAAAAAGGAGTAAAACAAAAAGGCATATAGTACATCTGTCAGCACAATTTTAAAACTTCTTCTGTTACCAAAGTTTGATTGCTATTGCTGTGATGTGGGATCTGTTGCTAACAATGGAAAAAGGTCCAATCTGAGTTCATTGGCACTGGTCACCAGTATAAACTCTGGAAGAATGAATAGGCCTTTCTGGGTCTATTGGACATACTACCTCTTTTGTCTACTGGTGATTCACTGATCTGCTTTGTTGTCATGATTGGAGAGTTGGCAAACAAACACACATGCATAAACTCTCTGTGTACACAAGAATTTGTCCATTTTGTATTATATTTAATTTTGTAAATTATAGATTACAATTTATAATGATGTTTCTACAGATATGTGTATTTTATCAGAGTCTATTCCACCATCTGTGAAAGAATAGTCTCTTGTAAAAAAACAAAGCAAAAAAAAAAGACGAGACAAAGACCATTCAAAGCCAGAGATGGAGACACAAACAAAAGCTTCTAAACGAAAGAGCCCACTGTAGTGAATCACCAGACTGTGAAGTTATGCTCATTAATGTAACAGTCTTTTTCAGTATGTGTATGTTTCTTTGTCATGCATCTGTCCCCCCCAGGATGGCAGGATGAAAAGTAAAGCACTCTGCATAACAGTACAGCAGGACAGCAGGTAACAGGTGCGCTAGCAGCTTGGCAACCTCAGGCAAGCTCTCCAAAAACACCTGAGTCTCTGTGTTTGCTGTGATTTGTGTGTGTGTGTGCACGTGTCTGCATTGGTGAGAACTTGAGGGAGGTTGACAGAGATGCAGCAGAAAGAATAAACAGATAGAGAGGAAGTAGAGGAGGGCGAGGAAGAGAGGAAAAGAAAGACGGCCTTGTTTGGCCTTCTTAACACGACAACCCTGTAGGGAGGATATGGTGCCTTTACCATACTTCCTGCACAGAGGAACTGCTTTTAAACCGGGAATTCAACATTACAGGGTTAAATCTCCTGCAAAGAGGCCTCCAATACACACACCTATACACACACACACCAAATTCCTGGCAAGCAAAAACCGAACTTCCCCCAAAAAGGCCTGACCAGAGACAGAGTCTGTCTCTGACGCTGTGAGCACACTGGGGAACATCCGGAAAAGAGAGAAAAGGCTCTTTGTAGTGATTCTCTCCCTGAAGCCTCCTGTCTTTAACAGGTCCTGATGACACCTCCAGGAGTCATCCTGAGCTTCCCATCGTATTAGATCTCTGGCTAGTTTTCCCAAACTGTCCCGTTTCTTTCCACGGGGAATGTATACAGGAAACAGACGCTATAAATACAGCGGGGAATGTTAATATGTCTATCTTGGGAGCGACTATTAAGGCTCATCTGCACAGCTCAAAGCAGGGCCTCAGGTTTTAATTAAAAACAGAGAATACAGGTTCTTCTGCTGGACAAAAGTTCATTTGTCTTTTTCCCCCTTTCAGTTTAAAGGTCTGTTTAAGCACCAGCTGACTCCCACAAATAAATGAAGTATTATAGCTTAAAAAAAATTCTTTTAGGACATTAAGAGAGCATATCTGGAATATCATTTGAAAGTTTATTGTTTTAGGAAATGCCTGTTTTGTGAAAAATGCAGGAAAAAAATCTGGATTGTTAACCAAAAAATTCAGACCAACCCAGAAATATGCTTTGAGGCATCTCCAAGAACTCACTATTGTCTGTGAAGGGTAAAGAAAAATTGTCCTCTTTGATGCTATTCTCGTCCTTCCAGTGACCCTGGCACCCAAGGCAACACATAAAACAGCTGGAGCTGGAATGAGGCAATTTATCTAATGAATATGTCTGCTCGATGTCTGCGCCCGACTCCTGGAGAGCTACTTGCAAAGTTGACACTGGAGTGAAATAAGCACATAAGCATAAAATGACGCTTGTGGTCATGTCCGTTAAACTAAATACCTGACCTGCTGTGGGTCTGTTCAATTTCACCCATCACGGCACCAGAAATGGCAGACATCTTCAGCATATTAGGAAGATCTTTTGACTTGTGAAATTGGATATTAAGTAGTGAGACCTGCCACCAGTAGATGACAGTTAGTCTTTAGAGACCAACCCTGCCATGCTTCCCCAATCTCCATGTGCAGCCGAGCAAACCATTACCCACTGATAGCTGGCAATTCCCATCAGAGCCACACACCAGGACTCTGAATTGATCTGCGAGATGACTAAGCAGAATAATCAGTCTCCCAATCTGTGGCACACTTCCAAGCATGACTGTCACACACCCAGACTGTATTTGATTACCACTTTAGACTTCAAATCGTCCACTGGAGGCCCCCTCCTCCCTTACCATCCATCTCAGCAGGACTGGCAAGAAAAAAGGAAACTTGCAGCGTCAGCCTCACACATAGAACCGGACTCTGTCAATGGAGAATTGAACAGCTACCTTACTAGTTTCTCCACAAGCACAACTGTTGAGAGCATTCCCACCAGTACAAATATCCCTTCCTGCCAGGGCTTTACTCATCATGCCTTTCTTTCTGTCTGTGAATGGACAGAGCAGGAGGCACCGAGCCAACATGGGTGCAACGGAGCACTATAGACCTCAGCTTGATTTAGAGCACTTTGTCTTTCAAATAAGAAAGAATGGAAACCAGCCTGAACTTCTGCTTCTTTAGCTTATATACTATTTAAGTCAGCAATTTACTTTTTTGCTGATAAATGTTATTAATAATGAGAAAGCAGTGTGCTCATCTTTGTGAAGAAAGGAGTAATAGATTTATTTTTCCTGGACTTTCTTTGTAATTTAGCTACTCAGGGATATTTGCTTTTATTTTTCAATTAAAGCGTACATTTTAGATATCGAGTTTCCCAGATGGCACCTGCCTGGTTGATTTTGCAACAGATATCTAACTTTATCACAACAGAAATGTAGATCTTTGCATTCAACTCGACTGGCGTTTCAATGACATTTTCACTTTGTACAAACAACAAGGTGAAATTTTCATAACCACGGCACGAACAGATCTGTTTAAAATATACTGACGGCAACTTTAAAACTGCTTTAATCAATGTCTTGATGAGAACAATGCAGGAAGTGACTGTATAATGTGAAAAGCCATGAGTCTATTGATCTATCTATTGATAGGGGTTGACATCAAGTCAAAACCAAGACCAAGACCAGACAGTATATAGCCTACTTAGGTAGCTAATATTCACCTCATTCATTTTCTTTAAAGCTGTTTTGTAGATTAACCCTTTGTGATCTAGGTAGCTACATTTTATTACACAAGGTTTGGCTCCCAGACAGCCACAGCTTCTTCATCTTCTGTATTCACGTTTCTGGAGTGCATGTGAAGGTTGGGTGGGGAGGGGTGACCATTAACAGTAACATAAATTTCAAATTAGAAATGAGTCAAGTTATTATTGGTTGCATTTGAAGCAGGTTTTACATCACTGTAATGCTGTTAATAAAAAAAAAAAATCAGACAATGCACAGGCAACTTACTGATATCCTTGCAGTTGTAGTCTTGATCAGTCTTGAAATAAAAGCCTGATTCCTCTAAGACCAAGACAAGACCAAGTAAAAGTGCAGTCTCAAAACAAATCTTAAGTACTACAGCACCGGCATTTGCCATAAAAACTTGATAAAATATACTCATTTGACCTCTAGTTTTTAGCTATTTAGAAATGTTGAATGCAGTGGCTTGCTCATTGCCTAAAACAAGGTCCAGTTGTTGGTATTAAAGATTCATTTTCAGAAACTGAAAATAAAACAGACAGACAGACAGACAGACAGAGGAAAGGATGTCTATGGACAAGACGTGCTTCCAGACAGAGAGATACTTGTCTAACTCTCAAGGCTTCTATAGAAAATCTGATTCGAGTGCTTAATTAAATAATTTGAAGTGAAGTGGAATTTCCCATCATGTCTGTCTGGGCTGTTCTGGATGTTTATGGATTCTGAGCCCAGAAATGCAGGATGGACAGAGACATGAATGCCATGGAAAGTGTGAGTTTAAACCACGAAGAAAGAGCATGCAAACTCGTCTAAACATATCCCGAGGACACTTCATCAAAAAAAAGTCAAAATTTGAAAAGAAGCGAGGGCTGAAATACAGAGTTTATGGGAGACTTTATGATACCAAACCACATGGTCCATGCTTTTTTTTGTTTTGTTTTGTTTTACAAACAATACCCTCATCTGGTAAATGAGCCTCAGAACAGCCTTTATTAACTTGTAAACATATTGTACTTCTTCTACTGTCATGGAAGATTATGGCAATGCTGAAGCAGGTTTGAGAGTGCTAAACCGACACGGCAGGCATACTGATCTGAGTGTGTGTGTGTGCATATGTGTGTGTGTGTGTTCCCTGCGGCAGAGCACGCCAGCTAAAACACAGGCCCCCTTGTGATGATGACCTCCTTCACACTCCATGAGCGTCCTGACAAGTGTCTACCGTAGTCCCGCCACTCTTCTACTTGACGCACGTAAGCACCATGTGACCAGGCAGCTGGCACTGGCTAAATCAAAGGCTGCCTTCTCCTCTGGGCAGCAGGACAGCACCACCTCTGCCTCCTGAGCTGAATCCACTTGATGGATTCAATGCAGGGGTCCTTGCAGCCCTATCCCCTATGCAATGAAGCCTAACGTTGCCAAGTGGGCAACTCTTCTTTCCCTGGCCCGGTGTAGACAGTGGGGGAAGTGTGCGAGTGTGTGTGTATGTGTGTGTGTGTGTGTGTGTTGAAGCAGGAAACATGCAGCACAATGTAAAGACGGGGAGGGCCAGGAAGGAAGGAAATCCTGCTTGAAAAATGGCCTCTGACACAAAAGCAAAAGAAGTCTCTACAGTGCAAGAACCTGCTCAGGGGACAGAAAGAAGGTGTAAAACACTGTAACCAAACAGTCATCAATAGTCACTGAGTAGACTAGAAAGGAACTAAAAGCAGTTTCTTTGTCTCTAACTAATACTCAACTGCAGTTTAGAAGAAAGCAGCTGGTTAGCTCAGCATAAAGACTGGACACATGGGGAAACAGCGAACTAAATCTGCCCAGAAGCACCTCTAAAGCTCAATAATTAACATATGATATCTCATTTGTTTGCTATGAACAAAAAGGTGTAAAAACTTTGAGTCTCTGCTGGTTCCCTCAGTCTAAAATAATCAGAACTCCCCCATCAGATTTTGTTATCACTGTTCATTATCAGCCAGGCGAGATGTTTCACCCCGTTTCCACTTTTTACGGACGGCTATGGCTCAGGAGATACAGCGGGTTGTCCACTAATCAGATGATCGGTGGTTCGATCCCCAGCTGCTCTAGTTTGCATGTCGTAGTGTCCTTGGGCAGGATATTGAACCCCAAATTGCACCCTGTAAGTCCTTTTGTATAAAAGAGTCAACTAAACGTAAATGTTTTACACTTGCCTAACCAGCTGCTGGTTTTAGTGTCATGTTCACCATATAGACATGAGCCTAGTATCTATCTTGTAATTTAGCACTCACCTAAACAGTGAATATTAATGGTGAACTATTTAAAATAAACTACATTTATATAGGTGAAATGTCTAAACAGAAGCAGCATAGAGGATCTTTACCCAAGCAAAACCGTTCACTTTGGCAACCTTAGAGAGATTAAAAACAACCCTTAAAATCAAATTCATCCTCAAGACTCTCTGAACATTACAATATTCAATATTTATTCTACAATTTGGCATGATGTAGCCATGCATGTTACTGAATGTTTTCCAATGCTAATCACATTTGCTGCATCTAGGAAACTGCTAAATCTTTCTTTGTAAAGATGAAATGGATAAAATATTGAAAGGAATGCAAAACACAGCAGCTCCCACAGCAGAATGCGAAGATGAAGGATTATCCCACTCTGTTTTTATTGATATGGGACTCAAGGTTGACACAAAATGCTCTGCAGGAGAGGGCTCTGTTGTTGCAGAGCTAATCCGTACAATCATTCATTTTCAGGCTGGCTAAAAGACAGATTTAGCTTTAAGACGTGGTGCTAAACAGGTTTACGCACACATTTATAACACAATGCATCTACTGATGCTGCAAAACTTTAAAAAGGCACAAAATAAATATACAGTATGAGCAAACGGAGACTGAATGCATTTCCCAATAATCTGGCAGGCCTCTTGTGTAGTGGCAACAGTGGTGTGAAATTGAAATGCAAGAGAGCCACATCATCACTTTAGGGGCCTCACACTGGGCACAGACATAAGAGAGAAACTATCTGTATTCTCAGAGTAGAGGGACTGACCTAATCCAATTATAAAAACAGAGTCAAGGAGAAAAATGTATCACCTTACAAACACGCACAAACATAAAAGAACAGGCACTTGTGTACATGGAATAAGTAAGTAAGTAGAAACAGGCTCCAATTTAGTGCAGTAGGGATCAAAATAAACCTCTACACAGAAAGAAAATGGAAAAATGCACCTTGCATCTTGTCAACACATAATCCATAATAGATGGACCATATACAGTCACTGCTTCCTCAAGCACACAGTGGTGTAAAACTAGATAGAAAGAGCAGCAGAAAGAGATATTTGATGTACATGACAGGTTAGATGGCATAGGAGGTAGCAACAGTGCGATGGGGCGACCATCAGCTCTGAATAAAGGGAGTAATTACGGAATAAAGAAGAGCACAATCGGGGCAGAATCAGCAGCCTATGCGAACATGCTGCTCTCCGTGGAATCTCTTATCACCAAGTGCAGCCCAGGGTAGAGACAAACTAATGTAAGCAATGAAAATGCAGATACAGACCGTCTTATCTGATCTGTCACTTATAAAACTATTTAAATAGCTTTGTAGAATCTCTACTGTGGGCTATATCACGTGGTGTCAGTCTAATTAAACACATAAACGAAAATTGCTTTTGCACTCTTTAACCCTGAATCTCCTTCTGCTCCTCCTCCAACAGAACCAGACAGCAGCTCTTAACATTTCTGACTTCTCACCTGTACACGGGTCAACAACCAATTAAATTAGCTTTTTACTGTGAGTAAAATACTACATGGTAAGTTTTCATACTTTAATAATTCTCACTTAAATTGTGACATGATTTCTTAAAATCGAAAAAAGATTATTTTTGCTTTGTTTTCCTACATAAACACATGTATCCATATATAGCCTGA
Organism: Larimichthys crocea; assembly: GCF_000972845.2. Taxonomy (NCBI): domain Eukaryota; kingdom Metazoa; phylum Chordata; class Actinopteri; family Sciaenidae; genus Larimichthys; species Larimichthys crocea. The sequence goes on along the minus strand of NC_040033.1, from coordinate 10,962,472 downwards.
TACTGGAGACACACACACTGAAAGCTTTTCTCTGTTTACACAGTTTTGTTTTCAGAGTTTTTGTCAAATCAGGACACACTGACCAGCCAGCATCTTCCATTCCTGTTTCCAACGGAACACAGAGGGGAGCTGGCATTTGGCATGAAGTCTACAGATTAACAGACAGGAAAGAGATAGGAACAGGAGGTCGTGACCTGTGTGTGAGGACCTTTCGTGACCTTCAGGACTGCTCACTTCTCATATGTTAGAAGCAAAACTTCTTGGTCTAGCCAACCTGATCGTCTCAGCTGGGATGTAAACAAACCCAAACCTTGCAAGAACGAGACAGGAGAAACCTCTGTACACAAACAGACACACACTAACACACGGTTCACTTGAACACCTGGGAGTGCCAGTAAATTATCCCTCCTTGCGGCTGCTTTCTCCATTAGGCTTGATTCCTGACATGACTTCCTGCAGCCCTTTTCTCTGAAAAATTTACTGACTAAAAGTGACCAACGACGTGTTTGCTGACCAATAATCTTTACACATAAAACCCCAAAATATAACAAGGATAATCGTATGCAGCTGCATTCAAAAGATCTGAAAATACATATGGAATTTTTCTTGAAATGTGGAGATTCTGTCGCACCACAATATCTTAAACCACATTTATTAATTTTCAATTCATGCAAGGGATTAATAATGTTTTAAACATTACACTGTGGCTGCTTCGTAGTTCAGCAGGCTTTTGTTGGGGAGAGGAAGGCAACAGCTGAGGGACCACTTAATGCACTGCAAAGCTCTTTGGAATATATTAAGTTAAGTTGTGGCTGAGATCTCGCTCCAGAATCAGGACATGAAAGGTTTCCTTCGTTGTCCTTTCTTGCATTCTCTCTCCTAAGTGCTTATCATGCAAGCACATGGCTCTCAGTGTCTCTCTATCAACAGTGAACAATGGCAGAAGCTTAAGAAAAAGTATTTCATTTGACACGCTCACTAAAGAAAACTACAGAACACCTCATTAAAGTGACTGTTTACATTAAGTCGTGATTTGTTCCCCTCATTGAGACATTTCTAAGAATGACCGGCATTTTATTGGCTCGTAGCCGTCCAAAATAAACACCAGTGACCACCGCCGCCCACTATCTCCAGCTATAATTGTTCATTATGTAAGATATTTCAGACAGCTTCCCCAGAAGCCTTCCTCTCGCTGTCAGACTACGGTGTAAGTTTAGTACATGCAGTCCAAAAGGTGGTGCCTATAATGCTGAGACGTTCAAGATGCAATCTGCATATTTTTCCCACGAGAGGTTATGTACGCCCGCACAATGGACTCAGACTATCCTGAGACAAATTGCTCTAATCATCTCTGTTATTTTCCACTACCTTAAGAGTAAAGCATGTGCGAGGTGCATTGTGTTTAAGTCCCACGGATCAGCAGCAGCAATCTCTGCTCTACTGTTCAACTTCGGCTACTGACCGGAGCCTCATTGTTCCCCAGCATTTCCTAACCTCGGAGGAATTCCTCCTCCAGGAAATATGGTTTACAAGAAAAGGCACCAAGCCCAGCCACTTGTGGAGATCTCCACACCCCCCCTCCTCCCCCTTCACCCTATCTGGCAATATCTACTGCAAAGATCCATTCTACCCTTTTCCCTTTCACCCTTCGAGCAATATCCCGTCTACGCCTTCCCTGCTGGTACTCGGAGTCCCCTGGATTATCCCACCAGGGAGTCTCACAGAGGGGGGGGGGAGCGGGTTGTTCTCCATTCTGACCTCTAGACACACTGAAACTTGTGTGGTTCGTAACTGGCAGTAGAGGAAGCGGGGGAGGCAGGCGTGCGTTTGGGTGTGTGATCAGATGAAAGTGTTCAATGTGACCCCTCTCCCAAGTTGGGCTGTCTTTGATCACTGTGAGTATCTTCCTCGATGCTCCCCAGGACCTCACGGATGATAAGACTGTAGATAATTGTGACTCCTTGTCTTTTTAACTCACTTTCTAGCTTCTTTATCATCAACATCAACCAGCCCCATCAGCTATGACATGCAGCTAAACTAACAATAGTTATCTTTCACTGTGAGATCTCAATCTGATCCATCCATCCTGACATTCCCAGTCCCAGAACAGAGTTGCCTTGTAAGGATCAGACACTTCTGAAATGAATCCCAGTTCCAGCACAACAGGGGAGATGAAGGAGGGCTGGCTGCATTCCCCAAACCCCCACCACCAGGACAGAGGACACATTCCCTAATGTAATCGCCTCCTCCATTTCTCCAGTGATGCCACTTCTAAGAAAGGCCAGATAGAGCTGCACCCCCTCCCTGGTCTCTCTGTCCAACATTGGAAACATCTGGGCAGTGGGAGGGAGGTCAGGGTGTACACGTTCATAAATGTGGTCTGGGAAATAGCACTCTTAATGACACACAACACAGTGCCCCTTCAACCTGATTTCCCGGCAAAGTTCCCATTGTTCGGAGAAGCTGAAACTGCTGAGGAAACACGGTGGAAGCCCTCCAAACCCACAGCACAGATCACATCATATCAGGGCTTTACTGCAAGATATTTCACTTCTCACATTCTCAGCAGCCTCAGCTTTGTTTGTCAAATAAGACTTGATCATCAACTCTGCACAGTGGCAACTTTTCACAGCGTTCTGCTTTTAAAACAGGAGACACTGCCAAAGTTTCTCTTCCCTCCAGCCTTTGAGGTTAGGTGTTACTTTTATGTAATGCCATCAAGCTGACAGCACATCAATCCTGTGTTGCAGCAACCAAGAGTTATGCACAGTGTGCGGCCGGAGATGTGTTACCAGCTGAGTGCCAGTGGTTTTCATTTGAGTCCACCTGTGCCGTCCTTGGCAAGACGCCCTGCTTCTGGATTTGATCAGAAGCTGGCACTGGAAGCAGTAAAACTCGCTCTCCTGGATTTTCTACACTGTGTGAGAAGTGAGGTAATGATATGGAACAGCACAAGTTACATGCTTGAGTGTGACAAAGACACTGAGCTGAAATACAGATGTCATTATAGACGTTTTCCCAGATGAATTTTTTTTTAGCTTGTTCTTTCCTTCAGGTTAACATGGAATGATTGAGAAAATGGGGACAACAATCCAGAGGTAAACACTTCCTAAGTAGTAAATATTATGAGAATTCTGACATTTAAACACTTTCTTTTGTTGTGATCTGTGGTCTTTAAAAACCCAGTGATGACTGTTTAAATAAATTATTGCCAGATAAACCACTATGAGCCTCTAACAGCCGATGAGTAGACTGAGAAGAGGATTATAAACATCACACTGGCTGTGCAAGCACTAAAGCTGTGCCATGCCTTTTTTGTGTCTGCTTTCCCAATTTCACACTTGCAATCTGAAAAGTTAATATCTCCACTAAACTGGACGGGTTCAGAGAGCGCTACAGGTAACAAATGAAAAGTTTCGTGTTAGACATTAATAAAATAAACAGGAGCATGCAGGGGGAGTTTGTGCTGCAGGATATTAACATGTAACACATCTTGGTCTGGAGCCTGATGCATACTGATGCACCATGCATACTAAACAGGCTGGCTGTTTTTGTCTGTTTGCTCTGGGGTTTTATTTTCTTGAGTTAAATGTGCAGTTTTGTGTCGTCTCTGATTAGAATTATTCTCAAAAACTCACCGAGAGAAACTCTAGTGTCCCAACATAATCCCGTTCAGTCTTTAAAACTTCATTTAGGACGCACACTCGCAGCCGGAGCTGTTTCTCCAGATCCTTCCCGCTTTCAGCTCTGTGTTCACTCCTGCTCTCCTCAGTCATTGTGAGTAAATAAATGCAAACCTTATTTCCCTTCGGCAAAAAAAAAGTTTCACATCACCAAAGTGATTTTTGTTTTTTTGTTTTCACATGCGAAGGTGTTGCAAAGTTTGCAGCATTCCCCCCAAAAACTGATGAGGGAAACCGGTTTCTGCGCTGGAAGTCCACGAAAAGTATATTTTTTAAAAATAAAAAATAAAAACAATGCCGGGATAATGGATGAAAACGCATAAAAAGTTTGAAAAGTTTTTAAGATGGAAATCACAACACAACGTGAGACAGCTGCTCACAGAGGAGCGGACAAGTAAAGGACACCAGTTTGAAAGTTGAGTCCATGTGACTTCTAAAATGTTCATCCAGCCTCCCAGCAGCCTTTAACGCAGAGCAGGACCAGCCAAGTTAAACACAATACACACTCATGTCCGGATGTTGTTTTCAAAATAAAACCACAGCAACAGGTTCTGAGAAATAAAAACATAAACACTTTCTCATGATCTTCTAGAGGATTTACAATCGATTGAATCTGCTGCTGGAAAATGTTGAATGCGACTTAAGGGGGAATTTAATGTACACTTGCTGAATTAATACCTGCTTATGATGCGTTTTTCTTTTATTTTGAAGGGAAAACACCTGTACTTTCGGGGTTATTGTACTTTTCTAGTTGTATCTCCCTGTGGCTTCACAGGACACAAGGATGTTCACAAACTTTGTGTCCTATAACCACAGAGACACATTACATGAGGCTAAGATGATGACACAGTCTATTTCTGTAAAGATAGGATGGAGATCAGATACAGCACAGCAGCACAGCCTACACTTTTACTCCATTTTTACTCATTTTCTCCACGCTGAAATTTATTGAGTGAAATAAATGGCAAATTAAAGTTTCCCTTACTTGTTTGAAAACCCCTGGAAACCTTGTCAAGACAGAGCCAAAACCATACTGAGTGTCACTGCAGAACTTAACCATGCAAGATAATTATGATGTATTATAAGTACTTCAATTGCTTTCTTTTTCTTTGTCATAAAGCACAGTAAGAGGTAAATTAAGTGATTAAAATAAAAACATAAAACTTCAGTTTAGTTGCAAATTACCATATCGCCAATATTTCTGTATAGGGAACCTGATTTCCAACACTATTGAGTCTTTAGATGAGTAGAAATTTAAAATCCAGACAGATGTTATGAGATATTTTGAGACATATATACCTGTGTCCCTCTCTTATTTATGGAAATTCATACTGGCTTTGGTCAAGAGGCATTGTACACCATCACAGGGCTGAAACATACACCCAATTCACACTATGCCTATGTCAATGATTCTATTTTCAAAATGCATATGTGTTTACCGGATATATTGTCTACAAACACACGTGCATTAAGTGAACTTAAAGAAGAGAGTGAGTCAAAGATGGACATGCACTGCATAAAACCTAAAGTCGCTTCACTTTCCTGCTTGTGTTTGCAGATTCGAAAATCTCTTTTATGACACAGATAGTAGGAGAAACACTATTTTCCCCCCACAGTACTATCATAATGAAGCTATTATTCCTCTAACTATGTTGTTTCTGTCTGGCAGGCACAATTAATGACAACACATGCTCATGCTAATTAAGTGTAATTGATACAGCCTTGACAAATTGAAAAATACAAACTGCACCACAGTAAATAACCTCAGAGAATGTCTTGCGGCAGTTCTTTTGTTACAAATGTGTCCTGTCTGCAGCAAAGTGCCTCTGCCTGGTGTTCTTTTTTTCAGGTCAGATCTTTCTCTTAATTAAGCAAGCCGCTGCTCTTGCATCTCAACTCATCTTAATAAGCTGATAATGCATGAATCCTTGTAGACTACATCTATTAAAAAATCCAGGAAGAAAGTATAAAAGCATGGACACAGAGATGGAAAAAGACACACACACACACACAAACAGCGGTCAGTCAGTGTTTAATTAGGACACGTTTTTCACTTTCATAGGTGAAAAGCTATGTTCAGACTTCCCTCTTGCTCCCTGCTCACATTACAATGTAGGGGCAGCTACTTAAGAAGCTGGATGAGTGTTTATACATTGAATTAGACATAGTTAGAGTCTTTTTTTTTGTCCCTGGCTACAAAAGCATCGCAGTCAACAATAAAACCATCTTTAATTCAGCAGCTTGAAAGTCTTTTGAGGGGATTTTAGGGGAGCCATTTAAAGACCACAATAATGATTTAAGGATTAACATCCCAACAAGCAGGGGTTCAAAAAAAAAAACTCCATTCTGTATCATATTCATACACTTTGTCCCATGACATTTTTCTTTATGTCTCTCAGCTTATCCACCTCAATAAAAAGGGATTAACTGATGACTGCTGCCCTAATGTATTAGCACCAGAGGGAGTCTTTATTTTATGGATCTAGTTTATGTCTCATTTACAGGTTAGTGTCAGTTTTGTGGGGTGAGCCGAGGACATGGCTCTTAAACTTGAGTAAATCTTGACATGTAGTATACTCTGGTGGTTAAACGCAGAATGCACACTTTTAGTGTATTTCCTGGCAGTGCACTTATGTGCTGTAATGTTTCTTTGCTACCACCAGAGTGCACTGTTGTTTTTTGACTAAAATACTGATCCTGCTATGAATCAAAAGGGGATTTTCCATCAAACAGAGCCGCAGATCAGCCCTCATAATGGGTCTATTTATTGACAAAGCTCTTCAAAGTCTGAATGAGCCTGACTCTCAGTGCCAATGTACTCAATTTAGGTCATAGTCTGAAAAAATAAAGAAACCTTGACGACATTTGCGGTAGACCAACTTAATTATGGTTTCACATTAGCCATTCCAGTGCAGGTAAATTTCCAGACCCTCAGATTTTATTGCCCATGACTTTGGTCTTTGGAATTAACTTCTATTATTTGTGGTTTAGTGCTGCCTTGCTGAGGGTTGCCGGGAAGTGTTCTGTTCTTCCCATTGGAAAAGGAGTGTCAGGCTGATATGAGCTGTTTTTATTCTGATTATTGCACTTAACATCAAACATGAGCGGTGATAACAGTGTTAAGTTACACTGATATGACCTTGTAAACCCCTATTTTCTTATTGCCTTCAGGGAATTAGTTTATAGCAGCCAAAACCAACATTACAATGTCACATATCTGCAGTACTGTCAGTCAAACATATTCTTTTGTTCAGTGGGATTTGAAATCAGGTTCACTACAGCCTATATTAGGACCAAGCTGTGGGTACTTTTTAATTAGATAAAACCTTTTTTTTTTCCTGGCAGATCTTAAATGACAGACAGGAAAAACAAGATATTTGCCAAGGGAAGCCATTCCATGTCACATGTGACACAACTACAGCCATGAGTGAGTACATTTATGTTACAAAAACGCCATTCATACTTAACTTTAAGATAAAGTGAATAACAATCTCTGCATTGGTGTTAATTTAGTTTAGTTAATAGTTCCTATTGCAGTGGTGCACAACAGGAAGTCAAGATAAGTGCTTTTATGAAGTCCTGGCATGTTTCTAAACCAAACCAACTTGTATGTATATATTATTCGTTTCGTACAAGTTTACATATCCTGAGGGACTGATGTTCCTATTTTACCAGGGATATAATTTACATCCCTGCAGCTATTAATCAAATACATCATATACACACTGTATATATATTCAGTATATGAATACTTGATTCCCAGTATGATATTGAGATGCTGTGGTAAAAATAACGAGCCATCTCTCTAACAAGAAATGATTTACACCAGGCATAGAAAACACTATTTAGTGAATCAATGTTATGATGAAGAGATTAGAATTGCTGCTTATTTGCTGCAAAAAAAACAGTTTAAAATCCTTTCATTAGATTCAAAACCAAATTTGGGATACCGTCATCTCACTTTTTTTTGCCTCTCTTCAAATCCACCATTGTTGTCTAAATGACCAGACTTCAGGGTTATGCCATCTCTATGCAATGTGGAAGATTTTTTATTAAGAAATGGAAAGAGTAATTATTTTATGGAAGGTTTTTACAAAGTGGTGTTCTCTCTTTCTACAGAATACACTGTGTTAGTATTAAATAAGCGGAAAAGAGACTTGGCAATTGAACTGAATGAGGATGCCTGGATTAAATTCAGTAGTAACACTGATTTTTCATAGACATTTATAGACATATTGCACCTTCAATATTAAACAAGTTAAATTCCCAGGTCTCTAGTGTGCACTAAATGTAGGTTACACACTGCCTCCTTTGTACATTGGATTTTGATCCTGTAATTAAATCTTTTTTTGGGAAGGTATTCCACTAAAGATTAATTAGATTTTACAGCTCACTAAAAGTCTTCTTTTTTTTCCCCAGATTTTCCTCCTTTCTTCCTGTGAATTACTTAACAGTTTTACCTCTTCAGGCCTCTAAACATCATAAGGAAAAAACTCACTACCGGTAATTTAAAGAGAAAAAAGCCAACAAGGTAGGGACCAGCCTCTTTTTTACTGTAGGCTGACTTGATGGTTGGAGCAACAATAACCGAAGCAGCACAGAAATCTTCTTCCACTTTATTGACTGTACGCTTGTTCTTTAACCACTGTGCTCTACTGCCAAGACCCCCTGTTCTTCATTGTGCTTCTCATTCCCAACTTCTATTACTGTAAGCAAGTCTTTGTGCTTTGTAATCTAACAGATGGAGATCTGTGGGCTGCAGATGTCTGAGCAATGCTTAGTGTAACCGATGTTTAATCTATGATCTCACAATGATTGATGATTGCAAACATTAAATCATTGTCATTGAGATTATCTTCCCCTAAATTCTCCATTCATTGTGACTTTTTCTAGCTGCCAAATGGTCCACTTTGTGCTGCCTCCCTGACTGCACATCATCTTTAACCCCCACTTCTCTTTTTTCTTTACTTCTCCCCTCAGGGTCAAAGGGTCATAGATGTTGCACTCACAGCCCTGTTCAGGGTCAGCTGGGACCTCTCAGATCCTGAAGAAGCCCTAAAGACATCACAAAGAGCTGCAGTTAGGCCCAACAGTTTGACCACACCCCCTCCCCTCATCGCCACCATGACTAGCGCAAGCCCCACTTTCAGACCTCATGCTTATCAAAGAGCTCATTCACACCCCTCAGCACAGTTTGAGAGTCAGAGAGGAACATGGTGATTTACTGGACCTCAGTGCCACTCTAAGATTTGCACGCTGTTAGACTGAGCTCTAAGAAAGATGCTTGGTTCTTCACCTTCCCGCAGACCACAGCCCAGAGCAGTGCCACATGCCCAGGTCTGCGTTCCTGTGTGTTAAAAACAACACAGAGACCACCACACTGTGCCCTCAATCTACGTCTGCATGCCCAACGTCATGCTTAAATGACCAGCCAACGTAACAGCCTTTACATGCAAGCCTTTTCGCTCTCCCCACAAATCCCCGAACATGATATACATGGAACTCAAAGCAAGCATTTCATGAATATGCTTCTGTGTGCCGCTGTCATGGTGCTCAAAAACACTTTAGTTTCTGGGTCTATATTATTTCTGAAAGATAGGTCTGTCAGAAAATCCCTCTTTAAACCCTGGTACATTCAATTTCAGTACTGACGACATTTTCCAATGACGAGAAGGATTTTTATGGAATTTAAACCAGAGATGTGTTCACTGTGAATCAGCTTTGATGTGCTGATGAAGTGCTCCTTACTGAAATGCAATTAATACATAAGTACCATCACTTAAACCCTGACATTTTGTTCACATTCACTTTATTTCATCATCGTTTGGGATCTCACTCTACTAAATAGTAATAATAAAAATTGCAAAAGCAACTTTCTGACATTATCAAAACACAATATTTAAGATTTAACTCTTCTCATAGGCTTCACTTCAGATGGAGGTGACAAAATGGTGAGAAATGTCCTGTATGTTATTCTATTCAGTATGTTATGTTAATATGTTATGCATGGGGTCAAGTTGTAGAGCTCATAGACATCTTACAGTTATAAAACTCCACTAAAAGAAATCCAAATAGACTTATTTGGGATTTGGGCAGAGTAGTGGTTGCACATAAACTGTCACAGATGTACAAGATACATGAAAATCCATGTTATTGTGTTTAACTTTGTTTTAAAGCCGAGGTCATACTGAAATGGTTGATCATTTTATGGAGTGGATGTCTAAAACATATCATCAACAAATTTACCTTGGTGTTTTGGCAGATTAGAAACATATTAAGTAGAAAACTATATAGAAAATAAAAAGAAAGAAGTACTAACAGGTCATGAATCCTAAGTAGATATTATAAATATGTACAATCTGTTATTTAAATAAAAAGAGCTTTACAGATTTATGCAGGAATCTGCAAAGTATTCACAGTATTCAGAATATGTAAAGGTGCATACTTAGGTATCAAAAGGCAGTAGTGTATTTATGTCACACATTGAACCAGTTTATGAGCCACTGAGTTTATAAGCAATTCTCTTTCAAGTTTAGGAACTTTGAACCTATTATAAAGGTCTGGGATCTGCAGGAATTGAAAGGGAACAATAATAAGAAGATGAAGCAGGGTTATAAACATTTCCACATGGTATGGTGCAGTATTTGATGGACAACAGGTACCCAGACAACAGAATATTGCTACCATCAAACAACTGCAATACCTTTCTCCAGACTCCAGACCTTCATATTAAGATGTTGTCATTGTCATTTGGAGTGAATATATCAGCATGCCAAGCTAATGAACAACTGCCGATCTTTAAGCTTTTGGCTCTATTATATGTCAACAAGTCAAATAAGACTCACAGTATGTCATCTCAAAGCCATCATGGCTATTAGTCTCTAGTTTGTATCGTCAGTAAATCTTTAAAAGCTTTCAAACTAAATGAAAGAGAAGACAATCCCACTGCTACATAAATCCCTTCCTCAAGTCATCATGTTATGAATTCCTCTGCTTATTTGAGCACCTGTGATCTGTAAATATCATTAACTAAACTATATAATTAAGATTCCTACTGCACTTATCTACAACTTTTGTGCACTGAAGCATTCCTGACCCAGTCTACTGTAATGTCTATTTGTGTTTGGAGCGGATGGATTCAGAAGGAGCCTGGAGTGTTTTGGGTCTGTTGTACGGTAATTGGGTGTAAAACAGGTGGCGCACTGTTGACACTATAGAGAAGCATGTGAAAAATGTGCTGCTGCTATGCAATCACAAAAGGAAAAAGGCTGGCAGTTGACTTAGACATTTAATCACCGTGTTGGGTGATAAGCAGAGGATCAAACGGAGGCACGAAAAGCCTAGAATAACAGGGAGAGCCACCTAAAGCTCCACAGAGGGATTCCTGATGGAGCCCAGCCAAGGCACTGACAGAGCTCACATTGGCTTTGGGGTATAGAGGTATAAGCAAACAGGAAGCTGAGGATTCAGGAGCTCAATGAGCTCTTAAAGTCTGTATGAACAATACTCCCTTATTGTTTTCTGGATTCATTATTTTCTTCCTGTCCACGTGGGACTACTACTCAAGTTACATGGACTACATGATAGCACTATAATATGATGCTGACTGGGATATCAGATTGACTGAATGTGAATGTGCATCATGTGTATGATGTGAACCGGTGGACATCAGCAGCACATTTGGCAGTGAGATGAAAACTCAGATGTTTTATCAAGACGAGAAAAGAGCTGAGTGTCTCCTTCAAAGGACCTGAGCTGAGCGCACTGGAAGAATAAGCCTGTTGTTCCTCTGTGATAAAGATGAGTTACGCGATACAGTTCATGTCTCCACAGAAAAAACTTTATGCATCACTTTCAGTGTTAAGAGAAACATAATTTAACACTTTAAAAGTCACATTTAGCGAATGCAAACATGTGTTCACGGCTCTCTATAGATTATCCCCTGAGCGCTCAGCGCGCACCACTGATCTGGGATCCAGTTACCAACTTCGCCGACACCGGGCCACGTGACTCAGGTCCTCCTCATTTTAAAAAGAGCTGCTACCCCACAATTCCCTCCAGAGCTTCAAAGAGCTGGTAAATGCTTCCCCCCCTGTACCAGATGACCGACTTTCTCACCTTTTGCACCTTCTGTATCAGAGGGACAACTACCGGAGAGCGCAGCGCGACAAAAGAAAAAGTCACTTTGCCAATCTGCTGATGGTGCGCTGGACCGAGTCCTTTTGGGTTGCAATCACACTTTATGTTCTAATAAGTCGGCGTGCGTCCTGCAGAAGGGGAGCCTATAATCGGTATCTTCAGCCTTTGATCTGCTGGCCAAGGATGGACCACAGGAGCGCATTTCGCGCCTCCGTTTTACTGGCTTGTGTGATAATCTGCAGCAACGTGCTATGTCCAGTCGGTGCCTATCTCTACAACAACCGCTACGCAGGGTGAGTAAAGACCCCCATTCATTTCTGGGGCTCATCAGCGTCTGCTAGAGAGGATCATGCGCTCTCATTCTGCAGAAAGAGCGCACAGCCAGATGAGAAGTTTTCTGCGGAGATCATAAACACCAAGACACCACCTTTATCTTATGTTGAGCCTATAGAGAATGAACAAAGAAAGTCTTTATGTTCACTAACTTCTGTTTTTAGTTTACCCTAGACTGATCAAGTTGTCTGATGTTTTTTTTTTTTTTTTTGGATAAGATTGTATCTGTTCTGTGCTGCAGAGAGGCATTCAGATTGCTCATGATAGGCACAGATGAGAGTGGGGATGCTTGCAGCAACAGTGGCCTGTCAAAAATGCACAAAGTATTCATTTCAAAAATTATAGCTGTAAGATGGCAACAAACTCCAGCTCTCACTGTGTCGCCATGTGATTCTATGATCACAAGAGGGAACAGATTTTTCCAAACAGTCATTTTCTGTCCAAAGCTTTGACATACCAGTCTGCCTGCATGAGGCAGAATGTGGGGCGCACACCTTCTCCACCTGGACCCTAAATATAATTCAGGATTTGACCTTGGATGTGAAATCTTGGGGGTAGTTGGACAAATAGATGGTCTCCAAATGGGACCATCTGGAGATGAATACATAGTAATTTGGGTAAACATATAGAAGGCATGACTGGGGCATGTCAGGGTTTATGGTCTGTTTTTCAAAAGAGCTTTTCATGTAATTTAGCGGAGGGAGCCCACCTCTGCTGGAAACCCCCTCCTCGTCTGTCTCAAACAACATATATTTTGGATATGCTCCAAAAATTGTGTAGCTCACACCACCTCTGGTTTGACACAAAAAGTCCAAATATGTATAGCGCTGTGCAGGGGCCCATGGTGGGTGTTGTTCTACTCTTGCCTGAAAAAAAAAGAAGATATTTCATATCATTTATGGATTGATCATCTTGACATCATTGAACACTAAGATTTGGATATTGAGAAAAGATGATTGTACTTTATCACAGTATCAAGACACTGCTAAGAGTAAACGTCTTGAATTAAGGACCGGATCTTAAAAGCAAATTGCTTCCATCCCAGAGACAGTACTGCTGTGGGAATCAGCAGACTGACAACTTAAGGACAGCTTTAGCTCAGAAAGCCCTGCAGCTGGTAGATGCAAAGCAAAAGGCCCTTGCCAGGCCAACACTGTAACAAAAACAGTCTGTCATTTTTGAGAATTACAAAAAAAATTACAAAATGGTTCAATTTGGACCAGAGCTCTGGGGGTGCCACTTATTTTTTTTATTTTTTTTTCCAGTGGAACTGTATGCTCCACTGAAAACAAAAAACACCACTCTAATTTGGTATGAAAACACGTTTCTCTGATGTTTCAGAAGGGGAAATACGTGTTTCCATTTGTGTTTCCTCCAAAATAAAATGAAAAAAACCCTACTGACAGCCTGTTTGCTTTGAAGTCCACTTTCTATCAATGCCGTCGCCATGGAAACAGGCTGATTTTCATGAGTGTTGTGGTCAGCTCACATGGGACACCCCGGACCCTTTTGTTCCTCAAACCTCAAAGTGGCCTGCTGCCACATTTGTTTAGTTGGGCCCCAATATCCTGTGTGACACATTGTAAAAAAAAAAAAAAAAAACCTTTGAAATATCAGAAAACATTAGAGATGAAGACACCAAGAGAGAGGAAGAAAGAGATTTCTTAAAAAAGGGGACACATACAACCTGGCACACAGACAGGTAACTTCAGCAGACATAGATAGTCTATAATTAGGAGACTATAATAAATTATTGGCAACATGTTATCTCTTAGGTCAACTCCAGGAACAGAAAGCAACACTATGTAAGAAGCAGGGTGAGGATAAAGAGCATCTTTGTTTTATCGCTAGGTGATATAAAAGATGTGGTTTGCAGATTGAGTGAGAAAGACTCTAAAGCTTCAGATCACAGTCACAATTATCTGCCAAAACCAACATGTTAAGAATGATACATCTGCATACTGAACAAATTTAACTCATGTATGCTATAGCAGTTGACTCTCCTTCTTAAATCTTGGTAAATAAAAGTACTCAATGTCAGCAAAAGCAGAATTAATATAAATTCACTATACTACAGATTCATTTTAAGCCTCATGTCGTCATCTGAATGTGCCAAAAAAAAAAAAAAACAAGTTCCAGGTGCTATCTGCAGAGCTGGAAAATATGAAATCTAATCCTATAATGATGTCTAACGCAGATTGTTTGACTGAGGTTTGAACCTGTCATCCACAGGACAGATGAACCACCCTATAAAAGAGGAACCACCCAGTTCACCATCCAACATCTGCTATTATAAGTGTCACTTTCCGTCAACACAAAAGGAGCTTACATTACCTGTGACTTCATGCCTTTTTGAAATGGATCCAAGCCACGTCGCAGTCAATTTTAGTGCCGTAAAAACCCTTTGGGACAGTTTGATCCCAGTTGTAAGCCGACACTTGTTTGCCCTGTTGTCTTTGCAGTGATCAAGTCTTCAGGATAACTCCGAGTAATGATGAGGAGGTCCAAGTGCTCAAGAAAATCCTGGGACATATGAAGGTTGGTGCATATATTTTTTAAAAATTGTTATTACATTCTTACACCGGCCCCCAGTGGTCCTTCTGTGACACTTGACCAGCATTCACAGACAGAGTGACGGGTGACGCTGGTGGTAAAAGAAAGTGATGTGACAGAGGTCTGGGGACAGCGATAGTCAAAACAGAGAGACAAGGAGCAGCCGAGTGTGGTCATCTGTCACAGCCACGACATATTCCCGGTCTGACAGTCTGAGACATTGTTGATAGGATGCTTTGTGTTGCGTTTCAGAGAGAAACCCCAAGAGAGGAATTGGAGGAAAATACAAAACATTTCTTTATAATGATGCTGCAGTTTAGAAACTATATAAACATGTGTTTCAAAGATCCTGGAGGACACGAAGGCCTCGCCTTTATTCCCACACTCATTTGGGAGTAATTACCCATCAGCCTCAGGAGCATGGATTGACCTCCCTTTGTACATTGTTTTAGTTTGCAAATACACAGCGACGTTTCGCATAGACAAGCATAGACATTCTTATTCAAGAAATAGTCAGAGAACTACTTTGAATAATTGATTGAACAGATTAAAGTGAAAATCATTTTTTTGAGTATAACTATTCCTCTGCAGATTATTGGTGCAATTAGGGAAATTGTGCTCATAAAATACCAAAGCACATTTGTGAATATAAGATGACAGTGATTACTTTATAGTAATAACTAGTGACTAATAGATGCATGACAACACAAAAACTGATTGCACAAAAGTTTCTTACTGTAGTTGAAGAAACTAACAGAGCAATGATAAATGAAAGGCAGCCCTACAGTGATTTTAGAAAAATGTTTATGAAATATTTGGAAAGAAACAAAAATGATTTAGTGATTGTGTATTTGTAACCCCCTGACTTCAATACAAAGCCATGTGTTAATGGAATCTTTTGTTTTACCATAAGTTGCGTGAGTTATTTAGCTATACGTACTAGTGCTAAAGCTTTGAACTGCATCTCATGGTTTATTTTGTTTAATTACCTTTATTACGATCTCACATTTTATTTTACGGGTCTTTCCCCCAATAATTTCCCAGGATGTTTCCTGGAAGGCATTATGTAATCTGTTACTAATTACAGTGAAAATAGAGGCCATTAAAGCTCTGTGATCGTTGGTGTAGTTAAGGTTTTGTTATTTTTGTTGAATTTTTTATGTAGCTGTTAAAATAAAAGTTACAAACAACATAACTGAACAGCTAATTGAATAAAAGAAAGAAAACATTTTAGAGACTTTCTCTGTTAGGGTTGAAGAGATTTCAGTCTCTGCAGTTCTACAGCCCTTTGGCAGTGTGGTCCGTTTCTCCACTTTGGTTTGGTCTGCTTGGTTTGTGTTTGTGTCTCATCAACATTTTCTGTATGAAAGGCTTCTGTTTGGGTTCAGGTCAGGCTGTCGTTTAGTGATCCAGAACCAATACAGCTCTGAGTAGGGAAAGAACAGAAGAGGGCAAAAGAGGGTTCAGTAAATGTTTATGATTTGCGGTGAGGAATAACGGGCGAGAGCCAGGCCCCTGGTCAGGACCTGGACGGAGTTTTATGTATGTAAGGGCAGCGGACACGGTGCTCCAAGGCCAACCGAGACAGTGGCAGCTACTGTTTGGACAGCTGTGAAATGTGTTTTCAGTAGCTTAGCCACACTGCTATGCCTCCAGCGCCAGAGAAACATTTTTCAGCCTCCTGCTAGGCATGAGGTCAAGTAATAAACAACCACTGTCACTATAGATTGCAAGGAAATCAAGAATCAGATCCATTGTCAACAAAATAACACATTTCTTCAAGTCATAATTTTTTTTTATTACTATGCTGATTGACACGTTGTTTAACTTGTACACGTGAAAGATTTCACCACTCCAAGCACCTGCTGGTGATTCCCAAGAAAAAACCCAGGTACACAAAAATCAATGTGTTCTGCATTTCCAGGAGCAGCAAAAAAACACTTCAGGACAAATTTAAGCAACATAAATGGTAGATAGCAAGAGCTGTGAAAGCCTGAGTGAAACTATCTGTATTAAAAAGTAATACAAGGATGAAGTAAACCTAGACTGAGAGCTGAACTCTGAGCAACCTAGAAAAGAAACCCAACAGCTCCTGAATGCACCCAGTAGAGCAAATACCTTCATAAAAGCCACACATTGTCAAGATAAGATTTCTACATGTTGAATTTTCACAAAAAGTTAATAATTACTTTGGTGTTTGTCATTACCACTTCAGTTGCTGGAGTGGTTCTTTGTAAACTATGGCTGTAGCTAACTTTATCATTTAAACATTTTGTTCAAGAATGTTGAAAAACCTTGATGCCAATTCCCTTAAACCCATGGTGATGGCATTAGATTGCTCACTTGGTCGGCATTCTTCTTATTACACAAAGCAGAGAAAAGGAAAAGAAAATCCTCACGATAGAGAAGCTGTCTCTTTGTCTCTCTCTCTCTCTCTTTCCTGGATCATAAAAGTTTTTCCAGGAATTAAATCCGTGAAAGACATGCACCAAAAATATTACCATCACTGCTGTCATTGCATCCAATTCATTATTCCATTATTTACTGTCTGTGAAGCTGGTTTAGCATTTATTTATAAATGACATCATTATTACAGTTAATCTCTTCTGACAGACTGTTTCATCACGAGAAGAGACTTAAGTATACTATAATTCATTATAATTCACATTTAAACTCAGCTATACAGTATTTTAGGAATGAATGTTTCATTTTTGGATCTGTGATGGATCTTATGTGATGCATGATTGATGTTTGTACAAGGTTTTTTTTTTTTTTGCTGATCACTTGGTTTAATTCCATTTTGTTTGCTTGAAAAACACCTAAAATGACGATGATACTTTGAAACCTGCCTATTAAGTTAGGTTGAAGTTGAAGTTAATCAAAGAGGGCTGGAACACATCTGAGCTGAGCTCATAGGAAAAGATTCTTTTGATTTTTTGCTTAAATATTTAACCAACAGTATTATTTATTGACGTATTAAATTATATTTGACTGGCCTGATACTCCTTTATTGTTCTGGGATCTGTATACATCTTCAAATTACCTGTTTTTTCCATCCATTACACCGGATGTTAGAGTTCCCCATCTGCTAAAGCCCACTTTAACCCCTAGACAGAATATCAAAGGACTATTTTGACATTTTTTTTAGAAAATACGCCTATTTGCTTTCTTTGCTGACAGTTAGATAAATACTGAAAAGATGAAACTGGAACCAACAGCTGGTTCGCTTAAGAAGGGGTCTAACTTCCTGGGCTCTCCACTGCCTGGCAACCTTATGTTGACAACTAAACCTCAGTTGCTATGCTTGGCCGTTAAATAATCCAGCACATAAATCAGCCACAACTTGTTGATTTGTACAGATTAAACTAACAAGATATAAAGCGATAATTAGTGAGCTTCAGAAATGTTTCTAGGCGGACTTTGTAAGCTTTGGACAGAGACAGGGGAGCTGTTTCGCCATGTTTGAAATATTTGTGCTAAGCTAAGCTGCTACAGCTGCTTAGAGTGGTATCAATCTTCTCATGTAACTCTATTAGACCTATTATGGCTATAACATATTTACTTACTCACTCGTGTTTTACTTTGGCTCGTTTTCTTTCACTTGACATATAAACACTCAGTTACAGCTTCACCTCATCTGCCTTAAGGAAACCCAACTCTTTTTATTGAACCATAACTTTTCCTTTCTTCTTCTGCCCATGTCAGTATTACATCAACCAAAACAACACAAATTCAATTTATAGCTGCTCCGTATACACAGATACACACACACACGCACATAAAAAAAAAAAAGAAGAATCACATTAAAAAATCAGGAGACAGAAGACTTATAAAGCAGACAAAGAATGCATCTTTAGGGCTCATAAATAACAACCATAAAGTTTTAAATTGAAAAAAAATGTTTGTGAGGGGTTGTGTTATCTGATCAGGAACCTGCCCTTTTAGGCATATGTGTTTTGGATTTGTTTGGCTAACAGAGGAGCGGTGCTGAAACATTTGTGGCACTTAACCATTTGGAAACGCCATAAAAGTGCAGCAGTAGAGAGCGGTTTATACTGGAGGGCACCAAACATTCCAGTTAAGGATTTTCTACCCCTCTGGCTCTAAACAAAGTTAAATTAATCTGGTATGCATTGCTGTAAACCATTAAACCAATTGACACATTAACAAGCATGTGTGCCAGCCTGCATGTCTCTGCCGCCCATGCTACAGTAGAAATTAAATCCAGCTGAGGACACTCACACATGTCTGTTCAGCACTGAATATGCAGGATCCTCTTTGCAGTGACTACTGTGCGTATCATTTGTACATCAGTGCTCGGAAAATTCTTTTAGTTTCTGTGTTATTTTATCAGTTACCACATGGTGTCTGTGTTTATATAGTGGGCTAACGTAGCCGGTGAGCTGTCTGTTTCAGCTTAAGTTAACAGACCCGACTATCACGCCTTGATAACAGGCTCT
This sequence comes from Larimichthys crocea, assembly GCF_000972845.2. Taxonomy (NCBI): domain Eukaryota; kingdom Metazoa; phylum Chordata; class Actinopteri; family Sciaenidae; genus Larimichthys; species Larimichthys crocea. Next base: position 10,943,304 of record NC_040033.1, on the reverse strand, counting down.
GAAAGACAGGATTTCTGTTGCGAATACGAGGTCAGACAGTAGAGAGGGAAGCAGAGGGAGAGTCATTCGCTGCAGGTTGTTAACGAGACACATCAGAGTGCGCTTTGCACCATTAACGCCTAAGCGTCATCAACATTCCCCCTGATTTAGTCCATCGCTTGAAGGTAGAGAGGAGAGGAATGTTAAACTGTTCAGGTCTCACCGACACAAATTGGTGATCATCACCAAATGTTTGGTGCTCTTTTAAACACCCTGAAGAGAAGATGATTAGGTTGTTTTCGGAGTCGAGTCTTGCTCTTTAGTTGAGTTTAGTTTAGTTTAGTTTAGTTTAGATGGCAGACATAACATTACATAGTGGTCTACTGTGTTTTTGTCGTAAATAGTAAATCCAGTACCCATCTTGTTAAGTGGATAAGATATCAGACAAAACATAGCAGAGCCAGATTAGATAAAGATTCATGTCAATCTCATCATTTTCCTTGTCTTAAATTCAGTGTTTCCACAATCAGTTACATTTATTTAGTCACACCTGACTGTACCTTTTGTATTTGTCTCAGTTTGGGAGAAACCATGATTTGAGCTATCAGTTTTCATATTGGTAGAGGAAAGTAGCTGCACCGCACATCTTTTATCAATAAAGTCACAGCAAGTCAGCCAAAAAACTGTTTAACAGTATATCCATTTGATATACTTTGAGATGTCAGGTATTTAATTAGCTGAGTTAAACAAAAACAGACATTCTAGTCAAAATATTGTTGTTCATTACAGTTTCTTAACTGATACTACTTGTTATGGGAATTTTTTAAGAAAAACCCTTGAATAAGGAAGACTGGATTCGTCAAGTGTCAAAGTTTAGGTTGAATTCATTATTCTTGTACAAGAAGGAGTGTTTAACAGTGCAACACACAAAAAGGGGTTACAGAGAAAAGGCTCCCTGAGGAGCTCTAACAGTTTGTTCTTATACATTTTTTTTTAAATGGGCTGTCTCGGACACCTCCCCACTGATACAGTTAATATCATAATGTCCTTTTTTGGTTTTCTGCTCAGTAATGAGCATTATGTTTCATATCCAAATGATACTTCCCTAACCTGTCTCTCTTGTCCTTGTACAATTTTCTTAATTATCTCTCCCTGCCAGCCTCAGTAAACACAGGATAAATAAGTGAAGTGGACGAGACATGCAAAAAACAGGACACACACACACTCTCGATGAGTTAAAACATCTGCACCCCAGTATCACTTCATGATATATACAGTGTATGTACTAATATTGAAATTTTGGTGTTTGTATCTCTGTAACGTCTGATCTAATATATTTATCCTGTTCCTTCAGGTGGACCTCTGGCAGCCCAACAGTGCTACTCTAATCTCTCACAATGCCACTGTGGACGTCCATGTGAAGCGCAATGACACGCAAGGTTTACATGCACGCTTAAAGCAGGAGCATATTGATTATCGGTAAGACTGAAGCGACCGCCAGTCATAAACACAGAGACATACTGCAGTACACATGCGTGCTTGCTTGAGTACTCTCACACATTTTGGTAATCTTGTTTGCAGCCCCCGAGACACATCTGTTATCCAAAGGCTGTTGAAATTACACAGCTTTCCCTGGACAGAATATACGATTTGCACATGCAGAGTCAGTTTGCATGCACAAAACACACTCATACTTCCTCAAAGCTGGGACTCACGAAAAAACACACACCCAGTACATCATAAGCCCTTTCCCAATCTGTTCCCTTTCATCTCTCTACCCCATCCCTCATCAAAATTAACGCTGAAGTGATGGAGGTTTATCAAAGCAGCCGCAGCCGCAGATAGAAAGAAGTCCATTGTCGTCTCGTCCCCGGGGATGAATTGCAGATCCTTTTATTTCTGCTCTGTGTTGATTGAGTGAGAAAATGGTTAACACTGCAGGGGACCGTCTTTGGTAGATGGTTGGGTTTTGAGGGAAAGATGCATCAAAGATCAAATTCTACTTTCAGGGAAATAATCCATTTTCTTTAGTGTTATGGAGGTAGTTATGGATATAGCTGTATATATAAGGTCGTCGTGAGGAAATGTTCTTCTGGCGTCCCACATAGCTGCTATAAAAACACGTCATCTGTTTTAGGTTGGGGTGGGAAGTGAAGAGGCATAGTGAGCAGTCTATAAACAGATAATGATGATAATAATTATGGTTTTGGATAATTTGCAACACATTTGATTTACTGATAGACAGCAGCGACATAAGTAGAATCATTTGTGCTTTCAAAGAGGTTGAGTGCTGATGCAGAAAACTGGTTCAGATATTGGAAAAGAAGACGACGAGTGAAAGCAGTTGTGTACTTGGCATTAGGAATGAGTCAACAATAAATTCAGAACCCCTGATCCATCACTTCATACCAGCCATCAACACTCTGTGACACTTAGACGCATCATGTTAGAGTTAATGCTGTGAGTGCAGAGCTATAAACATGTCACGCAAATGTCAAGCTGAGACAGTAAAAACACTCTTACACACTCAGAAAACTACTGACAAGCCATGAGAAATTCCTAATGTATAGAAATTTAATTACAACCACTTAACAGGACCAATCTGCAGCCATTTTCCATGCACGCTGTTATACAGTAGCTACATGGGTATCTCTCTTTTGTGTTTCTAAGTTGTAATAAAAGGTTTTCTTAATGACTATTCATAAATTTATCTGTACTTAATAGATGAGTTATTAATGAAAACAGTAACAACATTTAGGTTGCCAGCTATCGAAACACACCCTTCACATGACTAAAGTTTCACCCACGTGACCTGTATGTGCCAGCTCTATACTGAAGACCATGAGATGCACTTGAAAGCTCAGAAAGGTTAGATTATTTAGTTATGTATACAGCTGAAAGGATTCGTTGATTAGCCAATCATCTCTATCATATTTGTGGTAGCTGTACTATTTCTAAAATTCACAGTTTTAGGCTATTTGAAGAGTCATGAATGCACTTATAAATTACATTTTCTGGATTATTATAGTGAAAGAGCCCTTTACTAACAATTAACTACCGCTCTACAGTATGACTTATTATGACTTTATCATTGGCTTACTCACTCACTCAAAAGATAGAGCAAGTTATGTAAGAAATGAATAATCAGAAGTAACTCAAAGGTGTTTATTGAATCCTGATTACTGATCTACAAAACATTGTTAAATGATTTACAGCTGTTACAACTTATAAAGCTTATTAGAAAGTACAAGAAGAAATATTGGAAATCCTAGTGTATAGTTTGCAGTGTTACAATGGTTGGCTATCGTGTCTACCATGTGTTGTCTAACTCACTCTCTACCATCCACAGGGTGTTTATCTCCAATCTACAGAAGGAAATTGAAAAGCAGACGGGATATCGCTCCTCTCGCAAGCGGAGGTCAGAGTCTCAGTATGACTACGAGGTTTACCACTCTCTGGAAGAGGTAGATGTAAAGCGCACCATCTACCTATCTCTCACTCTCCTCTGCTCTCTAATCCAATGCACACAGAAAGTAAACAAACATCCTCTCCAAGGTGCTCTCAAACTCCCAATTACACCGTTCCACAGGTGTCTCTCTCCTACTGCTTCGTGCCCTCACAGATAGGGACATGCACTCTTCTTCAGACACTTCACAGCTTTAGTGTTTATTTTCCCAGCTCTACCAGACTCCTGGTTCATGAATCTGTCAGGCCCTACGAAGTAGCATGAATTCCACACACACACACACACTTCCTCAGAGCCTAAACAAAACTTGAGTACTCCGAGCTTTGATCCTCTCCTTCATTGTAAAACACAAATGCATGCATCACTCTGTGCCTGTGCAGACACATCACGCAAACAAAGGCTCATACTCTATAGACATACTTATCTTTTCACTTCACTATTTTCCCCATTTACTTTTGTAAACCTTGTAAACAAATTTTTGAATTTTACATTATTTTCTGCCCTTCAGATCCAGAGCTGGATGTTTGAGATGAACAGAACCCACTCCGACCTGGTTGACATGTTCTCCATCGGGAAGTCGTACGAGGGGAGACCGCTTTATGTGCTTCAGGTAAGGAGAGAAAGCAAGTGAGACACGCACATGAAAAATGACACACAGGCGCATTTGCAAATGAATGCTACTCTAAAACTGACAGCACTTGTCTCCTGCCAGATAGGAAAGAGAAGTCGTCATCAGAAAAAAGCTGTGTGGATCGACTGTGGTGTCCACGCCAGAGAGTGGATAGGACCTGCCTTCTGCCAGTGGTTTGTCAAAGAGGTAGTCTTCTTTTTCCAGTCTCCTAATTTAAATACACCATTTGCACTTTGTGCATTGTTTGCACGAATGCATGTTCCAACAGTGTCTTAACTTAAATGACGGCCTGCAGCAAGCAGTTTGTAATGTTTGGTTGGTCTCTAGGGTCTTCAACAAAGCATGAACATCTGTTCACTTGTCAAGAACACCCTTTATTGTTCAGATGTTAAACATAACCCAGACGTTTACACAAGTTCCGTCACGCCCTTAAAGTCTTAGTTAGTACCCTCTGAAATGAGGACGGTACCAGACCAGAGCCCGACATTTACTGCAATAACCTTTAATGACTCGTTTTATACTGCATAGATGCCAGATGAGTGGGATTTGCAGCACAGTGAGTGCCAGAACGTTAAAATAATTAAAGGAAAGTCTATGAATATTAAGCAGCCTCTTTTAAGGAATACTTACATGATAGCAACATGCTCAAACAAGAAATATTTCAAACCAAATGAACTGATGTTGACAAAAATAACTGCTTCAGCGTGTCACTATAAAGTAGTATGTATAAAACAATGTTTTTTTGTGCTCTACAGACACACGAGAGACTAACTATAATACATGACTAGTTCACTTTAGGACTTCACAAGGATTTACAAGTGCAATATTGGAATTCTTCTTGTCTCTTTGAGTGAATAGGACAAATAACAGCAGGAAATCAGAAACAGAGTGATATAAAAATAAAGAAAGGAGAAGAAAAGAACAAGAAACGAAAACATTTGTCTCAGGGAAACAGTCAAAGATGCTCCACTTCGCACGAACATATGTCCTAGAATACGAATCAACTTTAATGTAGTAACTAAGGTTGACCACTGGAGGTCAGGGTGCCATCTTTGTTTAAGGCTTAAGGCACATTAACCTTGAGTCTGTTTAAAGAGCAGGTACAAGCAGTATTAGCACAGTGCCCATGCCAATCCTCAGAGTATTAATCTACTGTGCATTTAAAAACAACCATGCATGAGCTCAAAACAATAAAGATCTGTGTGATCAGTCAATGCTCTGTAATTATAATGTTTTATATTATAATTTAAGGCCATCAACTCATACCAGTATGACTCTATGATGAGACGACTCCTTAACCAGCTCAACTTCTACATCATGCCTGTCTTCAACGTGGATGGATATCATTTCAGCTGGACGACGGTACTGTCTTTCTGCATGCACAATATCTTACTGTCGATGGCTTTCTTTTTCAAACAGTATGAGTCAGAAGTTTTGATTGTTTTCTTTGAGGGAAGGTCGTTTTTACAGAAGAATCCAGGGCCCAATCGAGAAGCCTCTTTATTTTATTCCAGAGCAAATACTATTCAGAATAAAAACTGGTGATACATCACTTCTGCCCAGAAATATGTTCGAGGCAATATACTGAATATTCTGTGAGAGGATCAGAAGTATATAGCAGAGAGAAACGAGGATGGTTTTTATGTGGTCCTTTATTGCTGTATCTATGTATACTTGAGTGAAAAATGGCCCTCATCTACTGTCTACATATCTGTGGTTAGTAATAGACCAACCAGAGCTGTGTGAGTGCCAGGTGGATTTTTTTGGAGCTGGCAGGTAGCTCCATTTGTTCGATGAGTCTGATTGTCAATAGACATCTAGCACACAATCATAGTGTCCTTATTTTCTCCTGTAGGATCGATTCTGGAGGAAAACAAGGTCAAAAAATCACAAGTTCCACTGCCGAGGAGTGGACGCTAACAGAAACTGGAAAGTGAAATGGTGTGGTGAGTTTGATCTCTTTCTCACACATACAGAGACACGCACACTGCGAAACTGGCAAGACACTCCTTATAATCTGTTGCTGATGTAGTCGTTTTCTGTCTATTAATGAGTGTAAGCTGTGGATAAAATATTTGTGTGGTGACAACAATCTCTGTTTGATGCCATTTAGTGTCTGGTGGGAGGTGGTGTTGATGGTGCTTGGAGGGAGGGGGGGTGGGGGTTCTGCTGAATCATCATCACTGCAGGAGGGCTCTGAGACTATAGCAGAGAGATTTGCGGTACAGACAGACATATAGAGATTTGATGTGAGTTAAGAGACAATTGAAACTGAAGGAATATTACCTCACAAATTGGGTGTTTGGGTAATCTTTCTGGGTAATCTGCTGTCAGTGAAAACTATGACTTTGGCAAAAAAAAACGGGAAAAAGGAACAACATATATTGTTTTTAATCCACCCATGTGTATGAGTTTCTACTTGAGTAAGGGACTACTGCAGAGATGCATATAACAGGACATAGTCGGTTCTAAGATAACTTTCAGCCTGGCTGAAGTCCATACTTACTCATTAACAATATGACCATCACATTGCTTCTATTATTTATAGATCACATCAAATTTAACCATAATCATTTATTCCTATCGATTGGTTTTGGCAATGGGTTTCTGCAAAGCATTTTGGAACCTTATTATCTCTGACTTCAATTATCTTTGGCATTATAATGTGAACATGGTGATTTCAATCTGTGTCTGTCTGAATTTGTTTTATTTTTGAAGCCGGATTGTGTCCAGAATATATAAAGTCCATCTTGATCACATGGTGTGATTAAGAGGCCTATTTTTCCTCCTTTCCTTCCCTAGATGAGGGTGCCTCCTCTCATCCCTGTGATGACACCTACTGCGGCCCCTTCCCTGAATCTGAACCTGAAGTCAAGGCTGTTGCCAAGTTCTTGCGCAAGCACAAGAAACGTGTCAAAGCATATATATCCATCCACGCCTACGCCCAAATGCTGCTTTACCCTTATTCCTACAAATATGCCACTATCCCCAACTTCAACTGCGTGGTAAGAGATCCATTGCTTGATAATTAACCAATAATCTGCAAGTCTTTAAAACAATATTGTATCTATCTATCACCTTCCAGTGGCCTACTGTATGGTTGTATGTTGGAGTTACTAAACAGGAATGCTTTGATATTAAATTCTTCTTTAAAGACGTATAGGATCACTAATGAGGCGGTCTTGTGCTTTCACTGTCCAGGAGTTAGCAGCTCATAATGCAGTGACAGCCCTGTACTCCGCCTATGGAGTGAGGTATAGATATGGACCTGCCTCCACAACTCTGTGTGAGTACTATATTTTCTCTTCACTTCCAGGTATAGAAAACAAAAATAATTGACTTTTTGTCATGTCAAACCTTCTAATTTCTGTGTTTTTTTTAAATGGCAGGCAAAAAAAATAGATGCTTAGTCATCTTATGAAGTAGGGAGAAGTGCCAGTTTTCTTTTGCATATAAATTCAATCAAGTCTTGCACTCAGTATGCTGTATTTACCCTTTGAGAGGAGCTAAATGCAGAGATGGAGATGTTTTACCATTAAGAATGAAATGCTTTCAGGATGAGCTAAAACTGAATTGATTTATTGTCAGCAGTGGTTGAAGTAATATTCAAATAATTTACTATGTAAAAGTAGCATGACCTCAGTCAAAAATGCTCCATTACAAGTAAAAGTCTTGCGTTAAACTTTTATGTGTACTAAAGTACAGAAGTAGTAACAAAATGCACTTAAGTACTCGCAGAAGGGTTACAATATTATATTCTCTGGTGATTATTATTGATGTATATATTCAAGCTGTACATTAAAGTGGAGCTCATTTTAACTACTATAACACTGCATGAGATAAACCAGACCATAAACTGGTTCTGCTGTGAATGTTAACTCTAGCTGTTGATAAAATGTAGTGCAGTAAAAAGTTACAGTATTTTCCTGTGAAATGCAAAACTATGCACCACTGATTGTCAGATGTATTTATGTTTCACCATGCAAACAACCACTGACGTTTGTAAAATACATTTTTATTGTTTGTTGAACCTTTTCACAGATGTCAGCTCTGGCAGCTCTATAGACTGGGCCTACAGAAACGGGATCCCATATGCATTCGCATTCGAGTTGAGGGATACAGGATACTTTGGCTTCCTCCTGCCTGAATCTCTGATCAACCCGACCTGCACTGAGACTATGAGGGCAGTGAAGGCCATTGCATCAGGTCTCCTGAAGAAGTGTGAGACACACAAGGACAGATTTCCATATATATGAGCACATATGCAGCTCAACCCTCACAGTTACTTATCTCAACACCTCATATATCTCTTGAGATTTCATATTCTTCCCAGATATTATCAGGAGATGAACTGACAAGGACCAGCAAAGCATGAATTTTAATTTGCGTTTCTTGTTTTTGAGGTTGTTTACCTCAATTTCCTTTTCTGGTATCATATGAAATGATGTTTTTTTGTATCAATAACCATGAATCCTCAAAGTGACCAGTCTGTTAATATACATATACAGGAGGGAACATCCTCTCTAGCATGTAATTATCTCCATTTACAAAAAAAGCAGACTTTTCCATAACATAAGCTTCTTCTAGTGAATGGTGGTCATGTGAGCACTTGTCATGATACAGCAGCACTTTTTTTTTTTTAAAGGAAACAACTAAGATTTTAATATCTTCTGAAAATATATTATGTTAAACAAACTATTTTTAATGAATATACCCATATCTCTATTTTTATTCTGTTTGCTTTTTATTATTACCAAGTGCCGGTTTAGATGTTCAACTATAACATTAATGTGTCAATGCCTTTATTACTGCAACATTGTTGGTGTACACAATATGCTATCACCTGACAATCTTGGGTTTAGTTTTAATTGAGATGTCTTTTCGTTAAATGTTTGAGATCTGGAAAGAATGACCTGTCACTTCAGTAGCTTACTGTGTCATTACTCAGGTATGGATCAACGACAGAGTCCAAAATGTTTACTTTTGACAGCTTATGTGCTTAACATGAGATTCTAATAAATGTCTGACTTGAATAAATTGTTGTTATATAACACAGTAAATGTTCATTCTACTTGTCAGTCTGTTGTTTTAAAATTAAATCTACATTTGTGTTTTCTACATGTTTTGTACACATAATAATAAACATTATTTTAGTCACTTTCGTTATAATAAACTCACTGACCAGTGTCATTCTAAAATAACAGCTTCAAATGCAACATTTTAAGTCAAGCTCTCTCTTTTAAAGCATCCTCCTCGTTTTCCTTTCCACCCCTCATATCCCGTCTCTGATTCTGCAGCTCAGCTCTTATTTATGGATTCAGAAACGGACACATAAGACATCCCAAAGTTTAAAGTGAACTCTGCCTCCCACAACTGCCAAATCTGTGTTGTCAAATTGCCAGATTTTATGGATGTATTTTCTGTTGGACTTGTTGCCAAATGTTACCAGAGGCTGCAAAAGGCGATGTAGTGACGCTAAACATGTGGGTACACACAGTCACAGCTGAGGTGAAGCATCAAGCAAAGGATTAAATAAAGAGATACGATTACAAAGTAATGGGCATTTGTTTGCTTTAACAAAATCTGAATAATTACAGGTTTCACACATTCATAATTACAATGTTGTGGACAGTGGAAGACAAACAAAAAAAAAAAAGCTGAAATATGGAGGACTAATCAAAACTCTAGCCTCTCAATTGTCTTTTAATTAATACGGGCAAGGGAAAGAGTATTTACTTCACTAATATTTCTAAATGCTGGAATGAAACGTACTTATTTTTGAAGTATGATCATCTGAGAATCATAAAATCCACTACATATATTATTACTGTCATTATTACTGCCATATCTGTTACTGTAATCATTTACATCATTCATTATGATTCATTGTCATTTTGTCAGTTATTGTAATTGTACAATATGTTTGTGTTAACTTGTCCTGTACACGTGACATCCATTGCACGTCTGTCCGTCCTGGGAGAGGGATCCCTCCTCTGTGGCTCTTCCTGAGGTTTCTTCCACATTTTTTCCCTGTTAAAAGGTTTTTTGTGGGCAAGTTTTTCCTCACTCGAACCGAGGGTCTAAGGACAGAGGGTGTCACTCCCTGTACAGATTGTAAAGCCCTCTGAGGCAAATGTACTTTGTGACTTTGGGCTATACAAATAAAATTGATTTGATTGAAATTTGATTTTAAAAAAAAGACTTATTCTAAATGTCTTCAATTAAATTTGGATATACCTGTAAAAAAAAAATAATCACAAATTGGATGCTTAACTTTCCTGTTCATATTCACATTGAGGCTTACATAAACGTACTCACATGAGTACTGAATAATGTGCATATATTCTTAGTGTGTGAGAGTGTGAGAGTGTCATGTTTTATTCAGCAAAAAGAAGATGACACGCTGGGTTTGATTCATGACATATTAATACCAGTTATTTTACAATCCGAGCTGAGTGAGCCACATGTGTGTATAGATCAGATTATGTAGATTTAAACATGTTATATGTGGTGAAAGCTGATCTGTAAGACTACACTCCTCTCTCTCTCTCTCTCTCTCCCTCTCTCTCTCTCCATGCTGCCTCACTGCGGCCGTCCGTCCTCAAACGTTACGTGACGTCGTTTCCTCTCTCCAACATGGCGCAGGAGGCAGGTCGTTAATGGAAATCTGAGGGATTTACCCCACCTTGTGTGTTTGTATTTATGTTTGTCTGTTAGGGGGCTCTGCGGCTTGACATTTGTAAAGGAATACATCTCCATTTCGAGGCGGCTGCAGCCCACCCCCCACCCCTTCCCTCTTCCCTCTTGGGACCAAGGCACACACACACACACACACCTCGCCCCAAATTCCGGTGCGACATGTTTGAGGGCAAAAAGACGAAAAACATGTTCCTCACACGAGCTTTGGAAAAGATCCTAGCCGACAAGGAGGTGAAAAAGGCTCACCATTCACAACTGCGCAAAGCCTGCGAGGTGGCACTAGGTAAGTCTTGTCGCTTTAGCATCACGTTATTTGTTTTTTATACATAGCTTTTCTTGGACTCATTGATTTAGACACGTCATGCACCCTTTTTCACTTATTAACCGGTTAATTCAGCAACGACGTCGCAGCGTTTCGGCACCACCATATGCATTTAAGTGTCTTATTGTCTCGGGTTGTTATAGAGCAAAAAGCTGCGTGTTTAATTGACGTGGCATGGAGCTGTCGTGGAAAAGATCCAGTATAAAACACGGAAATGGTGCAGGAGGGGTGGGTGTTTGCAACACTGAAACCGATGCTGCGAAACTAGTAGCGACGTGAGAACAGGCCGGACACACCGGGACGAAAACAAAGTTGCTAACGTCTCCACCCGCCTTCAGTATCAACTTACACCACAACTACACCTTACACCTTCGTCTTAGTGTGAAGTATCTCCATGGAAACGGCTCAGTTCATGTGTTTAACCTAGCTAAAGGTGAGATGTTTGTGTCTCTTCCTGGTAACACAACAGACGTAGCCGTGCCCCGTTCATTACAGGGAGTGTTTGAATGCATCTTATTGTTTATGAATGTGTTTAATTATTAACTACTCCGGGCTTTCATCTTTTATTATTATTATGTTGTAAAACTACGTGTAGTTAAAGCAAAAAGGTGACAGCTGTCACTAGCACCTCTAATGCTAAGAACATTGTCAAGTTGTTAGAAGTAGCACCGTAGCATTTCCGGTCATAGCTACAGTAAAAGTACAGTTAAAAATACACGTAATGGTGAACAAAGTAGGAAATAATGAAAATAGAGACGTGGCAATAATTACTATGAAATTGTAGACTTTCTCTTATTATATATATTTTTTTTCCACAAGCAGGTTTGCGGTTGTTGCATTTACGCCGCTTTTATTTTGAAGTCGACATCACTTAACGTCCGGTTTTTACTTTAACTGGCTTTACTAAACTATTTGTTAGCAGGTGTATTCTCCGAAATGCGTCCTTGGGGGGTGACTACTACTAATAACAACTATACAGTTTTAAAGAAATTTAGACAAAACAGAAATCCATATAATATCAGAGCAGATTAAATATTGCCTTCATAATATTATAGTCAGTGTTTTGTCAAGACTTTTTTTTTTTTTTATCTGCTGGAACAAGCTGGGTTTTGTCCTGCAAAGGGGAGTAATATGACACTAGCAGAGAAACAATGAGTCCATGTCGTGCCCCAGCCAAACACCCTACCTGCCCTGACAGTTGCTGCCTTTCTCAGCTCATTCAGCTGTCGTAGGGTTTTGCAGTGGCCTTGAAGGCTAAATACACTCATCGTTGTTTGTCAAGGCTTGCTCTGATGTTTTGTGAGACCAACCCACTCACACGAGCGATGTATTCCTTCCCCTCTCTTTATTGTCTGTAGAGCGACAGAAGAAAAAAACGGTGCAATTTTTAGGGAGAGGGAGGCGGTGTTGTTTCTTTGCATTAGGACTTTAACCGCTGATGTCACCAAGCCTTTATTCTTTATAAGTGAATTTGTCGCTCACCCTATAGGTTTTATTGAAATGTGGGTCGTCCAACTGTGAGTCAGAAATCCCATAGTCAAAAATTACCATAAACCAATAATGCCATCATGTCTTCTTACTGTCGTATAGCACCCTCGCTGCTGTTCCATTGTTTACTCTTTATGGAGCAGCTCCACGTTTTTAATCCAGATGACATCATGACTACAGTCTGTCTCTACGCTGCTGATTGAAATTCACACTGGCGTCTATTTTAGGGTGTACTTTCCCTTCTAAACAAGCAGTATTAGTCACACAGTCAGTGGCTGTGTGGGTCTTCTCAGGTCAGAAAAAGGAGAGAATGATATTCAGGTAAAAATCCCAACCACGGCGTGGCATTGCGGTGCAAAATACATTTGTATCAAATCCCGTTATAATTACCTGTCTGTGCTGATTGTAGCTTCACACTGACGCTCAGCCGTACGCTAAAATTCTACAAAAATGAGAGTCTCTGTAGCGAGTATAGCAGCGCTGGAGTTGTAGTGCATATCAAAAAAACGACTGGGTGACCCAGTATACTGAGTGACTTACATAATCCCCTCTAGCTCTTGGGGGCTCAGAGACATCTCAGAGAGAGTGCCTGTGCCAGAGTTTCCTCTTTGCTGTCACTGAAAGTTCCCCTGTTGTTCATTGACACTACAGATATTGTTTGAATCTCTCCCTCTATAACACAAGATGGTATTTTTACTCAGCTTTTCATACAGTTTTAGGTGTGTATATATATTGTGGTAGCTCATTTGTTTTTTTGGTTGCAGCCCTTCCTGGTAGTGAATCACTGCAGAGTTTTAATGTATAGGAATGAGGTAAAGGTCTCTGGCTAGACTGTCCTTGCCAGACAGTCCATCCTCCTCGCTACTAAACTGACCTTTCTCTTGGATTATCAAAATGTCACTCAGCAGTTTCTCAGAAAAAAAAAGAATACCATCTCAATTTCTCACACGCTCCAAACTGCAGCGGTGCACAGTCCTGTTATCTTTGGATCACACCGTCCTTGGCTTCTTTTGAAGAGGAGCTGTCTGATAACCCAGCTACAGAGCAGAAAGAAGGTATGACTGACGGTTAACTCAAAATATCAAAAGGCCCCTCAGACGCAAACATAGCATCTTTGGTTCATTGTTGTCACACGTTTCCAGTTTCATATGACGCTGGCTTTGTTGATGGTTCCATTGTTTCTAAAGCCAAACTTTCCTCTTTTGACTTAAGTAGTTCATGTGTGTTTCTTGCTGTTGAAAGAAACAGTCACACTGTGAATGTATAAAGAGCTAAATCAAGAGACTTTTTTATAAGCCGAGGCTCTAAAAGAAGTGAGAACCTGTTTCCAAGCTAGCAGTCACTTAAAGAGTTGCATCCTGCTGAGCACACGCTCATTATCTCTCCCCATAGGGTGCGTGATCTGAGGGTCAGCTGCAGAGGTCGCAGCAACCCGGAAACAAGTTTGAGCTGCATTCTTGATGTCTCCCTTCAATTTTTGGGAACCTGCAGATACATATTCTGTTCACGTTCTTGAGGCAAGCTTTGTCTGAAGCTCAGTATGTCTTTGCTCATCACGAATTCAGGTATTTACTCAGTACCCATAGCTTTAATTACCTACACAACTTATAACAACACAACTTACTGGCCACTAAGGCCACTTTATTGCCACCTGATGAAATCCATTATTCAGTCGTCTTTTGTTCCTGGTTCGGTCCACCAACTCTTGAGGACTCCCATGGATTTCTAAATACTGGATTTTCTCCATCAGGAGCTTGTTTTTTAGTTCTGCTGTGGCAGGTAAGGAACAATTAGACTAGTCTAACTCTATGTGAGAGCAGTGTGTGGATTTTATGCCACAAAGTTTTACGAAGAGTGTCGTTGTCAGTTTGCTCGGTTGCTCGGAGATGCCGATGCTTCGAGTGCCTGTGGTGTGTTCCTGATGGTGTGAGGGGTTCGTCATTTATTAAATCTAAATGTTTTGCAACAAGCAAAAGAAATTACAGTTAACCAGGGGCTAGCAGCTATATTGACATGGTCCACTGAATCTTGGCATGCTGTGTTTGTTTCCTTTAATTGATTCATTAGTCTTCATCTACTCCCCTAAATTCATCAGCATTATTCCTCTTAAAACTGTAATGTCTGCTGCAGACAGACAAGTCAGGCGATGTTGTTACATGTTGGTTAAACCTGGAGCTGTAATGATTAGCCTATTTGTTAGCCTAGCCTTTAATCAGTTAGTTCCAATTTAAATCTGAAAAATACCGTTCCCTCTTTTGGAGTTTTTCATCGTCCGGCACCTCTCAAAGATACCTGTGAATCAGTTGTTTTTGTATTTTTTTTGTGTTTTTGTTGCTGAACAGTCACATTCAAGATCTATGAAAGTCAACAATCATTAGTTCGTTAACATCAGTGCACCTAATTTTAAACTCTTTTGAGTATTAAGAAATGATTCATGCTCGTACACGGCATTTTCTTCACTGCAAGATTTAATTAGACCAAACGGAAAACCACATCATTTGACAAGTAATGCCAAAGCATTTGTGGCGTAACTGTGGGCCAAATATCTTTCCCATCCAAGGTCAAAAGAACCTTGAATAAAAGCTGTAAACAGAGTTTACAAGCTGCTCTTTTGCACCAAACTCAAGACTACCGCCTGCACGCTCCACCTTTTCTTTACATTTGGCAAACTTGGCAGGGAAGCTAATGGGATGAATGTAGCTCTGATCATTAAGGACTGCGAACACATGCTCCCTCACGATAAGCTGCACCATACTTCACCACATGCTCACCCGTGATAAGCACTAGATCCTGTTTGTTAATTAAAGATTTTTACCATGACTCCCTAAAGACCCTTACAGCGTCCAATGTCTGTCCTTTTACTGAATAATAAAAGCCTTCCTGATTTGTGTACTTGACAACCTTTTTTTTTTTAAACCCAGCATCCTTCCTATTCCTGACAGAAATTCATCAACCGAGAAGCTGAAGTCAGGCAGTTTTATTCTGTTTTCCATGCAGCGGGGGGAACGTCAGGCAACCTTGCTGATGAAACTTGCAGCCATTGCTGAGGATGAGAAAGTGTAAATGAGGGAAGAGATGGTGGCCGTCAGCTACATTTTCATGTCACCTTTTATTTGTCAGGGAGCTGTAGATGTTCATGGCAAGAGATGAGTTATCCTAAGGCTGTTATACTGTTTGTTTGACTTAAACTGGAATCAAATATGTGTGCATGTATGTGTTATGGTCCTGTGTGAAAGGCACCTATACCTGCTTCCAGAAAGATAGACTAAACTCTGTTCAAGAAGTGTGTGTCTCTCCTTCTAGCTTGTTGTGATTATTTGCATAATTATCTAATCCATTGATTATTAAGGTTTGAGCAAGTTTTCAGCCCAAGGTGATGTCTTCAAATTGACCGCTTTGTCTGACCAAAAGTACGAAAACCGAAGAAATTTAATGCATTAAAAACAGCGTTACTCACATTTGAGAATCCCGAACCAGCAACAGTTTTATCTTTTTGCTTGATAAAGATGAAAGATTATTCATTATACGGATTAAAATAGGGCAAAAGTTCTTTCCTAGATTGTGAATGTGCTGTGTGTGTTTAAAGATATGTTGAGATAAATTCTTCCACAATCAAGTGTTACATTGCACTGAAGTAATGGGAGAAATGAGACAGGGTGAGGCCCCGTGCCTGGTTTCTGTCTCGTTTCTCCCCTCCAGACTAAATGCAGACACTTAAGCTGCTTGTAACCCCCAAAGGTTGACTGGTATTCAGATAATGAGCGGTGGAGTAGTCAACATGGCATGGCCAGTGCTTGCTCTGAAAGCATAAATAATCCTTTTATCTATACGTAGGAGACGGTTTTGAATCTAGAAGTAACAGTCTGTGTTTTTTTTTTCTAACACTGATACCTCCATACATAATACATTATTCCTCTCCACTGATGCCTCCTTCAGTCTCAGGATAAGTGATAAATTAATTATACTGCATACAGATGAGCCGAATGAAGAGAAACCCTTCCCCTTTTTTTTCCTCCTCCGTTTCTGTGTCGTCTCCTGGTTTTTGTATTTGTTTGTGTTCTCTGTCTTCTGTTGATCTATAATTTGTGTTAATCTAAAGAAAGTCGGTGCCAAGAGTATGATACATCACCATTACTGAGGGAGACGGCGGGAGGAAGACGCAGTTCAAAACAAGGAAGGCCTGTGAGGAAAGAGGCAATGTTACACAGAGGGGAATTAGCGTAATGTTGAACTGAAATTAAAACCCATTTTTCGACAAAATCCAACAACCATACACATGATTAAGCAGTGAGGGGAGCTGACTTTGTTAGCTGCTGCTTTGTCCCCTCTGTGGTTTGGGTATTTGCTATATTATTGTGTGACTCTGTCCACCACTTCATGTCCACCAATTCAAGTCGTATGGTGTGCAGTCGTTACAGAACTACCTGTTGCAGTGATTTTTGACAATCTGGTTGTTTAACATCACATCTGGATCCCAAGTGAGGTGGCTAATGTAATGTTAAAGACAGCCACAATATCATTGTAGTTTATATTGTGAGGAGATTTCAAAAATCATCTTTTCTCACCCCAGTGCTCCATTTTTACTCCGCTTACTCACATTTTAACTGCTGCTAAGCATGCTGCGGCCTGAATGATGGCAGGTCGGCCGAAAAGTGCCAAATCATGTATCAGCAGCGGAGTTATTATAGATGAATTCATTTCAATAACAAAGCCAATAGCTGAGTAATCAAGGCCTTGTGGAGGCCGAGCGCTTAGTGACTTTTTGGCTCGAAAATAAGAACCTTGATTCAGCTATGGGAGTGAGACTATTGATTAGACACAGGCTTATGCAAGTGTGAGTGAGGGGGTTGGTTGGGATACACACACCACAGACATAACGCAGAAATACAGGCACGCACACACGAGCGCACGCGCGATTAGGTAGCCCAGACAACCTCTGACAGTGTTTCCTTCTTCCCCTCCAAATGTAATTACTGCTGTGCAACCTTTCCCTTTCAGCCCCGGACAATAGAAATGTCAGGGGTCTGATTTTTCTCAGGCTCTCCGTGGTGGTCGCAGCTGCACCGTGTTTATCTGTGTTTGGTGGGAGGTGGAGATGGACACCAACACGTAGATTCATCCTCAGATTATCTTAGCGGTGCAAAGCTGCAGTGTAGTCTTTATTATAATGCCTGTGGACATTATCTTATTACAAAACTCTGTTGCTTGATTAATGAATACACCAGAGATGTAATAATGTTCACGGCCTGCATAATGGGGTCAGTGTTAGACTCTGGATTGAGATAAAACTTCATATAACTACATGTTAAAGCTCCAGTTTATGTCCATGTAAGTCCTAAGTCTGTTCTTGTCTCCTCGATTCATTTCTCTTATCTCGTCCCAGCACACACCTTTGTTTTGCTTTACCTGTTTGAACATCCTGCATAGTCAGTGGTCCATATCTGGAGACACACAGTTACCGTGATTACTGCATTTCACTGAGGTGGAAACAATCGGGCACTGGTTCGAATTTTAGCTGATCTGCATGGAGTGGTTAGAGCCAAGCATGGGATTCGTGCCAGATGCAGATGGACTCTTAGCTCTTTGAAATGGAAATGCTACTGCAGGAGTTGTGGGTGTCTGTCTCCTTGCTCAGGTGATGAGTCAGAGAATGACCTCTAACCTCTCCTCTGAGTGTGAGCGTGTGTGTGTGTGTGTGGAGATTGTTGGAAGCCCATTAAGAAGGAGTCTGTGTTATCATATTGCAAATTTGTGACCCAGCCAAAGGGGAGGAAGTGATTAAGATGCATTCAACCTTCTTTCTAATGCGCACAGAGAGAGCGAGAGAGAGCAAAACATGTCACACTACAGTGTTTAAATGACACCAAGCATACAGTTCCCCTCTAGTAACCTTGTAATATGAGCGCCTACATACACACACGCAAACAGCACGCGGACACAAACCACAGCTCGAGGCAGGTTTATATATCCGATTTGTTTTGGAAGCCGGGTCTCGTCCTTGTCCCCGCTCCCTGTCGCCTTTTCTCCTCATTTTGTGTCTGAACCCGTTGTCCCCCTCCTGGCGAGCTGTTTTCTTGCTGCCGGCCTTGTGACGTACTGCAGAGCGTCTCCAGAGAGCTGTCTGTTTATCTCTGTCCCTGCTGCCAGTGTGCAGGCTCTGCTGTGTCTTAATTGATGAAATGTTGGCTCTCTCATGAGATTTTAGGTGTTTGTGCATGCGCATTCAGTGTGCGTGTGTGTGTACTGTATCTCTGTGTATGTTTTTATGGTGATCCTATGTGCGATCGTCTTGCTGGCAGAACGTCTGCTTATTGAATTAGCGTTGATCCAACAGCTTTAGTCAGCAGGAATATTTGCCCAGGTGTGTGCAGCCTCCCGGGCCTGTCATTGCATGGCTCTACCTGCTGTACACACTGTTGGATGCCTACTCTAAATAATGACACCAGTCAGATGAGCCTAGGAGAGTCGAGTAAGTGGATACAGGTACTTTGTCAGACAGATCTGTGCTAGGCGTTGGTAAAAGATATCTTCTCTCATTTTGCAGCATTTCAGTTGATAAAAGGGTCAATCACTGCATTTTTAATTAGATATATATCTGTATTATTACTTTGTTTATTGTAATCCATTGCATTTCAGGTGTAAGATCACATTTTGTACACTAGGAATCCTTTCCTGGCACATAGTTTTGCAGGAGAACTGCAGAGCTGCATGAGGAAATAAATAGCCTGGTGTTTTAAAACGAAGTGTCTGCATTGACAGCGTGCGTCAGCAAGCAGAAACCTTTGGGTTGAAGTAATGGTTACACTGCCTCTATTTACAGTACACGTTTTGCAGATTTACTTTATCTGGGATTAGCTGCTGCTCGTTAAAAACTGCATTCACGTATTTATCCTGTCCAAAC
Source organism: Larimichthys crocea (assembly GCF_000972845.2). Taxonomy (NCBI): domain Eukaryota; kingdom Metazoa; phylum Chordata; class Actinopteri; family Sciaenidae; genus Larimichthys; species Larimichthys crocea. Next base: position 10,923,818 of record NC_040033.1, on the reverse strand, counting down.
TCTTTCGCATCAGATTTACACTGATGCTTCACTTTCCACAGGCAAAAGTTAGACTTTTAACAGAACACTAAAGGAAATGGTAATCCAAGCTATCGTGCATGACTGGTTTGACTGGTTTACAAATATAATGTGGCCCTATGTGTGGACAATGTGCAGCTGTGTCATGGACCTGTATTATTGATGGATGGTCACAGTGAAGTAATGAGGAAAACGTTTGTCTTTAAAGTTTGTGTAATGGAAATTCTGAGATTTCTTTCAAATACATTAAATATGTTGGTAAATAGTTGCTGAAAACATGTGAAAAGACTTTGTACGATAAATTACTGAAATGTGGAGTTAGAGGTTTAAACAGTTTTTCACCAGTTTTCAGTCCAGGATTTTGTGGGCGGTCCTTAAAAGCGTGGCTCGATGACACGTTGAGGCCACCCCTAGCAGAGAGATAGAGATTAATTAATCTCATTCAGTGTTTCAAAGTTAGTCATGTTATTTCCTGAACTCATCTGACACGCTTCAGTCACTTCAAAATGGCTGCTTAACCGCTCCCACATGTGGACGTGGCTTCAGTGGACACGCCCCAGCAGTCCTGGCACTGAGAATACTGCTCATCTTCACCTGATTTTGACACCTAATTTCATAAACTTGTCGATATTTTTAATCATTAAATTTGGCCGGGTGGTTAATAACACTTCATTCTTTGGTCTGACAAACTCAGAACATATATTATTCTTACTTTAGACAAACTTTAAGAAACATTCCCTTCATCATAAAACATGTAACAAGCTGTTTTCAGGTTTATTAGTCTTTGTCTTCCCTGTCTTTGTTGGTACATTGCTGCATATCTTGGCTTGTTAGCGCCACCTGTTGATGAAAACCATTGGCTGTATGTGTATGTGTCCCTTGTATGCATGCACAACATAAATAAAAGGGAGATCCTAGAAAGTCCTGTAAAAACAACTCTCTACTGCTACTAGGTTAATCACTCCACAGGGAGCCTTTAATTGGAGAGCAGTTGTTGTGTTTTATTTGTGTCACAGTGGCACTGAGTGAATTGTAAAAGTGTGTTTTTAATATTCCTTCGAATATTCTTTCTCATGTGATTTGTTCACTTTATTTTACTTTTCTGTCTCTAATGGCACAGGCCCCTCAGATGGACAGCGTCATCACTTATCACATATTTCAGCAGTGAATTCCTTTATAATACTTATAATTACATCCATAATTTTCCAAGATAATTTTATCAGGAAAGATTTTCTGCTCATTATTATTTACTTGCAGCCCAAGTAGCTAATCCCATTACATTTCTGTAATGCACTGTTGCACAAGCACACATTCCTTGAACCCAAACACACTGTGGGAGGGGATAGGACCTGTGATTCCAGTGTTGATGGTTCTGGCGAGTTGTCCTCCCCCATGGCGGACACTCCCGGCAGGGTGCTCTGCTGCTGCTGCTAGCTGAGGAGTGCTTTGTCACGCTACTATCGGCAGGGTGGCGCCCAGGAAGGAGGAGGCTGGAGTTAGCCTGCGAGCAGCTCTTGTCAGTGGTGAGAGACGAGAAGCAGGTTGTTTTGTCATGCTGCCTCCAGAAGCAGTCGGACTTTGACGTGATACACCGCGAAAGCAGACTGTCATTCCACTTGTATGTGTTAACGGCTTCTGCATTTTCTCAAATGCAACATTGTATGTCGTAGTAAACACAGTAAAGTCTCTAGTGTTTATTTATTCAGTGAAGGTTTAATGAATATGTATGTCAGTAACACTGTTTACTTGCAACCAGATGCATAAACTCACATTCGGAGCAAAGGGGTGTAAACTGCAATGCTCCAGGGATTTTGGTAGTAGTTTTTTTGGATTTCTTACTCCTACTCTGCTCGGATTTTTCTATAAATTCTTTGGGGATTTGAACTGTTAACACCGCTACAATCCTGCTTCTCACCTACAGCTTCCCAAATACTTCCCTTGCTGATTCATCATCCTTATCTATTACGGCTGCACATTTGCATCCTAATAGGCTGACTGCACCATTGTGCACTTGATATCTAAGCCATGATCAGCTTTTGCTGTAGCTCAGTCTAAGTGTGATTGAAGGGGGGGGGGATCACCACTGATAAGCCCCTTTTGAAACATGTATTACATAAAGCGCTGCAGAAACCTGTCTCTGCTCACCGTCAAGTTCAGCGACTGAGTGCGATGTCGCCGCTTTTTCAGCCTAGATCAGGCTGTGTGTTTATCCTAGATTCTCATTCACACACTGTCACCTGAAGCTGTGAGGTTGCTGTGCTTCTCTCTCTGTCTCATAACAACAGCTATCCTTCTCGTGGGGGGATTTCAGCAGCTCTCACTTATACTTCACAGTCCTCATACAGTGCAGTGCAGTACTAATCACATGTGCACTGTGTGTGCAAGTTTAACCTTGTAGGTGTTTTCCATTATGCTGACAGGGGTGGCATTCGGTTGTTTTGCGTGAGTTGACTTTGGGGTTGAGGTGCCGAAGCTGTTGTCTCAATGTCGTCATCGTCTCATGCATTTTTCACAGACTGCCTTGTCGTGCAGGTGTCGTATATCAGAGTTTGTTGTACCGAGTGACCTGGGCTATTATGTTTACTTTAATAAGTCTGTCACAAAGGCTGACATGCAGGAATGTTTGTGCAGTCTTGTCTCTAATATGGTTCTATGTGTCATTTTTTTTGTAATGGCTGGCTGCATTGACACGATCTTTTACGTGTGCCATGGTATGGACTGGGGGCAGGGTTGTAGAGCTGAATGTATCAGGAAGTGTTTTATTTCCCCATCAGAAGGACAAAGGTTGTTGATAATTTACACACTACAATATCAATATCTGTTTCATACTCTTGCTAGCTCACAGAAGTCTCTCTCTGGCCACACTCGCCTTTATCCAGGCTTGGAGACTGCAGTCACTCCAGAGCAGTGGAGAAATGATTAGCCAGCTTTTGACTGACCTTCTCCCAAGCTTAGAGGCAGCTTTAGGGGGCCCTGGAATAGATGACTGCCTCGGGGTATATAAGATTCTGTCCAAACTGAAACTAGAGTAAAAGGCTTACACTTGGAGTATCTTGACTGACTTTCGGTCAGGGCTGGCCTTTATGGTCACTGCTGCTCAAGTATTAGCAGCGGTAGCCCCGTGTAATAACTCACCAGAGGAAAAAAAGGAGATTTTTACATGTATCTGACCCACTTGTCTCTAGATGATGAAGTAAAAGTTAAATGTAGGCTGAGCGGGAATGTGATGTGCTGACATTAATGCTCATTTAATGTCTTACTGTCATCTACTGTAAGGATCTGGGTCAAAGTCAGGGTAAGAGACAGAAAAAGTAGCTTGAAGATGAGGGGAAACGGTTGAGGTGATTCAGGGTTTAGCGGACTGCTCTCATATATTATGGAGCTCTTGAAGGCTTTATGTTGGGGTCTGGTCAGGGCTATAGCTCGCATGAGAGCAGGATGGCTCTCTCTAATGTATCTGGTCAGTAAAATGGGTGTCTTATGTATGCCACAACCCCACTGGGGTTTGGTAAAAGCAGTGTTTCAACCTCAGGGGAGATTGCTGAGGGTCAGTAATCCTATTTTCATCTTCCGAAGCATCAGCACAGCGACGACGCGGATGTTACAGCAAAATCGAGCCTGTAATTCAGTGTTACATGTTATGATTTTTTAAAAATTATAGCAATCCTCTAACAGCGCATTTCCTGTGCAAATCAATGAGTTATTTTGAGCCAGATTAGACTTCTCAGAAAGAAGCTTTTAAGATATAATCAAGGATGTGTGGAGACGTCATTTGTAGGTGTCTCAAGTTTCAGTTTCACAAGTTGATTCACAAAAAGTAGAGTCTTGTTCTTGTGGACTCATTAGATCGAAAAGTGGTGAGCCATTCGGTTTCATCTATCATCATTACCGTGGTCTTGTGTGAAACTAGCGTGTACGAGGTTTTAACAACTGCCGCCGTTGTTGGTTCTCCTTTGATTAGCTGAGGGCGGGCCCTCGGACAAACAGAACACAGCATCTTCAAGGTCAGCAGTATTTAGTATGGCTGCTGCAGAGCTGAGTGAGGTTGGGCAAATAAGTGACAAAAAGCTGCCATGTCTGGGCTCAGGTCATATTCTAAGCTTGTATTCAGATATTTAATGTGTACAAGATGCTCTTCTGGCTTTGGTTTTATTCAAGTTGTCAACTAAATTATAGCTACTTTTGATCTTCCTGTGAATTATTCTTGTGCCCCTGTACTTATGAATTTTTTGGGACTTTTTGGGATGATTAGTCATTTTGTGATGACTAATTCACGTTTACTGGGTTCACTTAGTGCAACATTTGTTACAGTTTTATCATGGCTAATTTGGTTTTAAAAAAAAAAGGTGTTCATGAATAAATAATTGTTGTAGGCTTGGTGTCTGGTGTTTGGTGTTTTCCTCTCCCGGCATATGTCTGCACTCTGTTAACTGTGTGTGTTTGTTTTGAAACCGGTAGCCGCCAGATCAGTCGTGATTCCACAGCTTTAATTTTCGGCTCGCGCCTGCCCATTCCCGAGAGTATCCAGCGCTTGTATATCTCTTCTTTCTCATCACCAACACCACCTCCCACCGTTGCCATGGTTTCACTGTTCAAATCCTGGGGTGACAATTCCTCATCAACACAGTCCTGACACACCGAGCTAATTAATCCGACTGTTACTTACACGGTCAATGTAACAACTCCCATCAGCCTGTGTGCCCACCTGTCTGTCTGTCTCTTTGTTTGACTTGTGCATGTATTTGCATAAATCTGACAACCCTGTGCTTCATAAATCAAATGTCATGGGGCTAATATTAAAAGTGGAATAGCCTGGGCCAGCAAGTTTGTAATTTCACCTCAAGAGTCCTGCTGTAACTTTTATATTATAGACTGCAGAGCAGCAGATGTACACAGAGGCTAAGAAGAGCTGGAGGCAGAGACCGCCTGCAGTACAGTGTGATATTGGACTACTTTTGAGTCCAGCTCTGTGATGTTTGGTTTGTCTAGCACTCTAGCTAAAGTGAAAGGGGAGCTGGGAGAGATCGGGTTATACTTCACTTTAGTGGAAAAACACAAACAAACAAAACTCTGGAGCTGATTGGTTTTTAAGAATCTCAGAGTTTGGGACGGGATACACGGAGCAAGAGGATTATACGGATGAATACTCATATCAGCATCATAATCCAGTATTTATATAGTGACAATTAATGTATCAGTCGATCAACAGAAAATGAATCAAAAACAATTCTGATAACTCATCCTTCATTAAGCGAAAATGCAAAACATTTGCTGGTTCCAGCATCCGAAATATGACATTTTGCAACTATCCTTTGTTTTGTATCTTTGTGGCCGTGGCTCAGGAGGTAGAGTGGGTCCACTAATCAGACGATCAGCAGTTTGATCCCCAGCTCCTCCAGTCTGCATGTCGAAGTGTCCTTGGGCAAGATACTGAAGCCAAATTGCTCCCGAAGGCCTCGTCATCGATGTGTGAATGCGTATGAATGGTTATCTCTTAAAACCGATGAGCAGCTGGCACCTTGCATGCCGGCTAATGCCATAAGTTTATGAGTGTATGTGTGAATGGGTGAACGTGATATGTGGTGTGAAAGCGCTTTGAATGGTTGGAAGACCAGAAAGGTGCTAAATAAGTGGTGGTCAGACAAAATAAACAATTTGAAGATAAATTAATCACAAACAAGATATTTTTTTTCCAGCCGTAGTGATAAAACAACTGACTTTAAATTCAGGTCATATGCTATAACACATGCATGGTCAGGACAAAAAGTAGCCGTAAAAGTAGTTAAAAGGCACCAACACCTCTCGCTTAGGAACCAAAACTTATTCATACAATTCTGAGGTTTTATCTGCAGTGAGACAGTTGCGACGGTATGCTCAAAAGTACTAAAAACAAATACGGTATAATGAGAGATGTTCCAAAAATGTTCCCTACAATAAAAAGCAAAAGGGCAGCGTTAATATGAGAACGTTGTCAGCGTTATAACGCGTCCATTAGCAGTGCCTGGGATCTTCGCAGCATATCCACATCTGCATCTCTCCATCTGTCTCTTTATCTCTCTGCTGTGTGTTTTTCTTTGTTCCTGTTAAATCTCATGCTTCATACACACTGACTGCATCAGTCTGTCTCCGAGCCCAAAGTTAGATTGATGAACGCTGTAACCTCCATCTTACTGCGGCAGCTAAAGTGCATCTCAGGTCAAGCATCCATTTATCCATCGCATATCAAATTCAGTGCAAACTGTCACAAAAATGTTGGAATATCTGCTTCAGAAATATCATTATATTTCCAAACAGGTTTCACATTATTGTAATTAAATTATTAGTCAATTTTAAGTAAAAATTGCTTTCTTTAATACTGTTGAGTTTTGGCCTGTTTGGCATTTTATAGCCAAACAATTACTCAATTAATGAACACAATAAACTTAAAATACGAATCAATAATTCAAATAATGGTCTGTTGGTACTTGATTAATCATTTATCAAGAAACATACGCAGCTTGCACCTTCTAAAATATATATATATACGAATGGACAAATCTTAATATATTTGTATTATTAGTGGGATAAAACAAGCAATTGAATCATATCATCTTGGTCTCAGTGACACTTTATAGATGAAATAATTCATAAAAAAACAAAAAAAAAACAGACTTATGGATAATAAAAAAAATATCATTAGTCACATTCCTAATCTGTCTGTAGACAGTGAAGGCTTCAGTCACTCTGTACCTGATCCACCAACTCTCTTTGACTTGTTGCCCAGTGCAGCACAGCCATCACAACAGTCTCAGGTTACTACACACACACACACACACACACACACACACACACACACACACACACACACACACACACATTACAGCACGCAACTGTAATATAGCCAAGACCTGGGTCAAGGGATCCACAAACCCTGCTCAGTCTCAGAATAATAGAGTAGAAAATGATGACAAGGTGCTGATAGCACTTGGATTTGGGTCCACAGATACTCACACGAGTCGTGCAGGCCAATATGTGACTGCATGTATGCAGTCACATGTATAAATCAGCATCAACGCCCCAAAATCAAAAGTGATGTTTGGCTTTGCTTCTACCACTTGTGACTTTTCCCCCTCCTGTCCCTCATGGGTAATACAGTAAAACATGGTTGAAATCAGCTTTTATTTAATTCCACGGAGTGTTAAGTGTTAAATATTCTCTCCGAGTGGATTTCTTTGAAAGGACTGTTAGCCTTCTAGCAGGGAAATAATTGGTCATTGCGTTACTGGGATTTTTCCCAACCATCGCAGGCTGGTGAGGACTTTGCCGATTGCCTCTGTGTTTTTAAAAGCTTCCTCATTGAAGCCCCCCTTTTTAATGTCTAGTACCAATTGGCCTCTCTTTCGCTCGCTCTATTTCTGTCTCTTTCTCTCTCATCCCTCACTCTGTGTGTCTGTCTTTTTTTTTTTTTTCCTGCTCTTCCGTGCCAGTGCTCAGCAAGTTCATACAACTGCTTTCATGCCTGGAGATCTGTGAAATAAACACAAATGTTGGCCTGGCTCATGGACGCGGCACAGAGTGAATAATGATTACATTTCTGGGGCTGAGCTGCAGCTGAGGCAATACATTAACCAGGCTCCTTTCTGCTTGGTGGTGGGACGTCAACAAGCCTGTCGCCATGACGGTTTAGGGGGGGAAAAAAGAAACGCAGCGCACCGATTTTTCTGCGTGAATACATTTAGCGCACATATTTTTTCCGCATTGCATTTTGCTTCTTTTTTTTTTTTTTTTTTTTGACATTGTCAGATATGTGCAGTTAAATGTCAGTGTCAGCGCAGCACAGTTTGCAGCCTAAATCTCTGGGAGGAAAATTGATGGCTGCACACACACAGGCACTGAAAAACATCGTCTGATTTGAGGTGCAAACACTTAAGCTGTGCTTTCAGGAGTTTTCTAAAAAGCCTCTCCCCTTCATAGACAAGTCACATCATCTGTTTTGACAGGCCCGATATGTGCTCTACTCCCCACAGTATCATTAACTAGAGTTAAATATGGCAAAAAAATGTTATACTCCAAGGCTCCATACTTGACTAATTTAACATCTCTTCCCTTCTTCTTCTTTCTATTTCAGAGGAAATCAAAGAGGAATCAGAAAAACTAAGGTAAGTGATTGATTAATTACAAAACACAATAATGCACTGAGGGTCATTTAATGGGTTTTGTCTCTGTCTGCCTGCTCGGGCACTGTAAAATTCATGGCTCAACTGCAACACTCTCTGTTGCTTTCTCCTGTGTTCAGTGTGTGTGTGTGTGTGTGTGTGTGTACGGTGTGTTCGTGTATGGGCTGCCAGCTTACGTGTGCTTTGGAATGAAACGTAGCATGAAGTGCCACTTCTCCTCTTCCCCGTCTTCTCCATCTTTTCTTCCTCCTGCCGTTTCATTTTTATTTCCCTCTCCCCGTTTTTATGCATTTCCATGCTACATATTCACTGCCCATTATTTCTCTCCAGCTTTTTCCATCCTCTTCAAATTAGCATTTACCAGTAACCATTCAAATTTTTTCCCCCCTTAAGGTTAAGACTTCTAGATCAAAGATAGATACTTGTGCAGCCACACCCATGTGTATAAAGTGTCACAAAAAAATGTTGCTGCATTTGAATTCATCTCAGGTCCTTTAACTAACTCTCACCTCTTATTCATGTCATATAAATGCAATAGTCTCACAGGAATACAAATATATATATAATTTTGTGAGCCTGCAGTCCTTTTTACATTGCTTCCCTTTGTGCATTCATACTGCAGTGTCGTTTGATGAGACCAGATTTAACAACAGTACTGGTGTATGACAGAATATTCATTTTATACCACTATATAAATATGCATCGTGATTTAACAGGTTTTTAGTTGAGTGAATTGTTTATACCATAGATAAAACAATAAAATGGTGCAACTGCTGTTTCCAAGGTCAAGGATGAACTTTCAAGTGTGACATTTAAGATGCGTGTCAGTATTTCTATAACCAGATATTGACATTTAATCATACATGACAGTATTGATATTACATCGATTTACTGCCGTGCAGAGCCACCTTCCCATGTGCTGCTAGCTTCATATAAAGGAGCCCGCGATAGCAGGGAGTCGTAGATGCAGACCCCTCTTGTCTGACTGAAAGCCAGTTAATGGCCATATTATATTTTATAAGCAGGCTAAGTCTGACGTTGGGCTGATTATACAGGAGAGGACAGGCCAGCTGATATTAAGCTGGGAGTGCAAGAATAAGCCAGAGGAGAAGAGCTCCCTGGAGACACACAGCACAATAGCTGAGAGGGATGGAGGCTGGGTCGAAACCATACAGATGAGCCGACGGAGTGGATGCTCTGTTTGCTGAATCACGGTCGAAAAAAAATGGTCCAAAATGTTTCAATAATGATGAGAAGGCTGTTAAAGAAAGAACATTTTTTATGTTTTTATATTTGTACTGTCTTTCTAATTCCTCTTTAATTCATGCTACTCGCTCACTTTGCCTGTTTCCTCTTTTGTTTTCAGATATCTCTTTGTTCCTCTTAACTCTTCCTCCGTTCTACTGTTTTTCCTCTCTGATCTCTTGATCTCTCTAATTCTTCTTTAATTCGCACTGCTCGCCGCAGTCTTTTCTCTTCTGTTTCCAAATAGCTCCCTTTAAAACATTTTTATCTCCCTTCCTTTACAAAGCACTTCGACCTTCCACTCTTTGTCTGTTCCTCTCTTGATTGTGCCCTGTTATACCCATTGAGGTCGTTCCTCTAAAAAGAGCTGGAGTCATCCTTTTGCATTGCCAAGACATAAACAATGCAACCCCTCCGTCTCTCCCTCCCTCTGTCCGTCTCCTTCCATGCCTCCCTCCCTTTCTCTGTTATTCCAGCAGTTGCAGTCTGGGTGTGGTGGTTGTGCTCGTGGATGCTGTAGCCACATGGCTGCTGAAAGCAATGATCCATATTTTATGTCCACGTCTCTGCTCTTTACAAAAAAGAATCAGAAACAAATAATAGCTGTATAATTTGATTTAAGATTTAGTCAGAGGCTTGGGGATGCTTTGTCAGCATGAAGACGTGGCAAAGTCTGAGGCTGAATAACAAACCTCAGGGATTAGTGCCCCTCCCGAGAGAGAGATCAAGTGAAAAATTTGAAGCAGTCAGGCACTACATTAAACTCGGTGTAATAAAGATTTTGTTACTCTGCATTTTCCCTGAGGAAGAGGATGCAGGGCAAGATGTTTTTAGATTTAGCATGTTTAATGTCGTGTTACAACTGCGGAAGAGAAGACGTTGTTCTTTGCGCTCACTTTTTTTTCACGCACTGTTAGTCATGCCTAAATGTCCAGGGGAGTGTGAGTGCGTGTCAGGCTGATTTTTGAACCCTGCTTCTTTTCTAGTGACTCTGCTTGACAGACTGAACCATGTGATCGCTGTGTTTATTTCATGCTCTCTCTATCTCTCTCTTTCTTTTGTTCCGTGTTGTTCCTCCCTAGTCCGCCCAGTGGAGACGGCAAATCGGGCTCCAGCACTTTACCGCCAATCAAATCAAAGACCAACTTCATTGAAGCCGACAAGTACTTCTTGCCGTTTGAGCTAGCATGTCAGTCCAAATGTCCTCGCATCGTCATCACCTCGCTCGACTGTTTACAGGTCAGTGGCAGGACAAGTCAGACTACAGACACTCAAATGTTTGCACGAGTGTTTCTGTATGGCTATTGTGGGTTCTTTATTTGTTCTTACACCAACTTCAGCCAGAGACAACTTAAAAATAAACATTCAAGTATCCACACTAAGGTCATTTTGCAGAAAATGTCATGACAATAAAGGCTAACATGTCATGTTCTTAAGCATCACAAGTTGTTTTTGTATGTGTGTGTGTGTGCCTGCGTGTTTGCATATGTATGCATCTTGTAGAAGCTGATAGCGTACGGCCACCTGACGGGCAGTGCCCCGGACAGCACGGCCCCGGGCAAGAAGCTCATCGACAGGATCATCGAGACCATCTGCGCTTGTTTCCAAGGGCCGCAGACTGACGAGGGTGTGCAACTACAGATTATTAAGGTGTGCTGCCGTCTTTTTGTCTTCTGAAACGTCGCAGTGTATTACACAGATACACGCATTAATGCCTTAATTCACCATCAGAATTATGATGATTTCTGTCTCTCTGTATCTCTTTGATATGCAGTTCGGTTAACTGATAGCCAATTAAATTAATTGGCAACACTATATGTAGCTGCGGTCCAGAGTTTTAGTTTATGAGTCAATATGTCATTTGAAAAGTCTCATTTAGCTGTAGTTCAGTGTGTAATCGTGTAATAAATGTGATAATTTACAGGGAGACGAGCCTTAACTAAGTGATTAAAGCGTGAAGCGGAGAGTGCAGCGCTCAGTAGACATTTTTCCCATCTTCCACACCAAGTAAACAGTGTAATTATATTTGTTGTACTTGTAGCATTCGTGACCTTTCTAAAGGTCACTGACTAAAGTGTGCCCTCCAATGATCTGGCCTGATTAGACAGTAGTGTCCAAGTAATTAAAAACAAATTCCTGCTTTTCTTACATAATCATCCTGTTTTTTTGTTTTTTTTTAACTTTTGTTTAACCAAGAAAAAATCCCATTGAGATTAAAAATCTCTTTTCAAGGGAGTCCTGGCCAAGACAGGCAGCACCACAAACTGAGAACAAGTCAAATTAAAACGGATACAAGACACACAGACAATACTACGAAACATAATAAAAATCTGAAAAATAATAAAAGTGCAATACAAGCCATGAATTCAACATCATCAGTTGAAACAACGACACCCCATTGATTCAGTCTCTAGGTCTTTTAATATGGATTTAAAAGCATTCAAAGAAATCAGATCTTTGAGGTGTTGTACTGTAGGCAAAATATACTCTCATCTGTTCTATAACTTGGAGGTGTGACCAGGTCCTGAGCAGGTCAGCTACCAGCGAGACTTGGCAAAAGATTCAGGCCCCTTTTTAACACTGGCGTGTAAAATTTCCAGAGCACGTAAGTGTGACTGTCTCTTTTAGAGACGTTATGAGGTTTCATCTTCAAAATATACACCATGGCCCATCTGAAGAAAGGAAATCTGTCATAATAAAGCAGTATTCAAAGTATTATAAACAAACGATCAACGGCAGTATCAGTATCAGCCACTTCGCCACCACCCGTCTTCCCCTCTCTCACTCACTCTCTTTCCTCTTTCTTCCAGGCTCTGTTGACAGCGGTGACCTCCCAGCACATAGAGATCCACGAGGGCACCGTGCTGCAGGCCGTCCGCACGTGTTACAACATCTACCTGGCCAGCAAGAACCTCATCAACCAGACCACAGCCAAGGCCACGCTCACACAGATGCTCAACGTCATCTTTGCACGCATGGAGAATCAAGCAGTATGTCCAACCGTCTGGAAACACCTCACTTATAACACTCAGTGCTATTTATGTAGACAGATGCACAAAAGTGAGAGATAGGGCAACTCCCGCCTCGAGCCTTTTCTTTAATCAAACAAACTACAACTTTTAGACTCAAAAATATGCGAGGTTGCAGTTTAAGAAACGCTGCAACAAATTAGCGATATTCAAAACTGTTTTGGCATGGAGTCAGATTGGATTGTAATATAATGAAAGACATTATATTCTGTGGTGAAAGCTTTCTGCTTAATGGTTTACTCAAACCACCTATTCCTAATTGAATTGAAGTCTACTGTTTGCTTTGTGTCCAGAGGGACATTTTTAGGTGTTGCCTTTTCAAAAAAAAAAGCTTGCTCTAATGTCATCTTTTTCTTTTTGAATGACACTTTTCCCCCCTCCTCACCTGCCTCCCTCCCTTCCTTTTGGACACATAGCTTACAAATCACAAGCTATCTTGGTCTCTGGCCTCCAGAAAGCGTGACCGCCAGGTAAAGCGTGCAGGACTGCCGTGACTTGCCTGATCAGAACTCTTTAAACTCTTCTCTGTGTTATCTGTGTTTGCGCATTAAGCTTTATCGTCATCCATTCATGCACTCATCCCGTTCTCTTCCTTTGCTCCTACACTGCACAGGAGCAGGTATGCTGTGTACCTTTTTTTTTCCACCATATGCTTGCCGTGGCTTCTGTTGACTTGCCTAAAAAATCATCTTGCTTTTTCTGCACCGATTTACATTTGAGTTGTACATTCACACCCGGGTGTGGTAAATGTTTTATCGCAGGTCAGCTGCGCCTGTCTCATTCCTGACAGCTTTTCTTGTTATGTTTGTCTCTCCAAAGGCCTAATATAGTTCTTTTAGAACAATGAGCGACTGGTATTGAGTCAGACCCAGACGGAGAAACATAAAGAAGCAGTCAGGGGTAGAGAGATAGAGACACAAGGCAGACTTTGAGGCAGAGGCCTATTGTTGTGTTGTCACTGCCTGCATAGTGTTGCGCTACTGCACAGGGAGATCCACTTTCTGTGTTTGTGTGTAGATGCATCCTCCTGACTGCAGCTTAGCACAGTGTGATCACATACACACATATACTCTGTGTTTGTCTGGCTCACTCTCACAAGGACTGAGCCTTGACTATCTGACTGAGGTGGCATTTAAATAATGAGCTTAGTTTGTTTGTGCTGCCTCCTTGCCTGTCCCCTCCAGCCGAGGTGCGTCATCTGGCCGTGTTACTGTTGCTCATATTCAATACTAATTGTTTCATTCAGAATGCCGTGTCACTGAATTTAGTTTGCTTACATTTAAACGTGGCAACAGCAGCAGGCTCATTTAATTAGATCCGAACAGTGTCTGGAAGCGTGGTTTTAAAAAACAAGACATAATGGGATTAATAAGTTTGTGTGTGTAGAAGTAGATGTGAAAGGCTTGTGAGACGTTCTACGAAGGAACAGCATGAAACAGATTGTATAATTGTGACTCGTGGCTAGAGTGGGTGATGACTGCTTCACTGAAACAAAAACACATTTGCCACCAGTGTCCCTGCACTTGTCAGATTAATGCTGTTAATTACACTTATCAATTAAAAAAAATCTCGTCTGCTGTAGATAGAAGGATCTCCATCCATCACCAGTGTTTTGTAAATGTGTCGCATTGTTTATATTTCCATCTGTAAGTCACGTTCCTCTTTATTCACCGTGCCTTTTCTCTTTAAGTCACTCCTCAAGTCAAGTCTATAATTTGTTTTGTTTTTAACATTTACGCCCGACAAATCTACAAATGCACTTTGGATTGAAAATGCACCATGGGCTGTTGTTAATTTAGCTTGGCTGAGAGAACCTCCACTGCTTGTAATTGTGTGCCCTCTTTTCTGGAACTTGTATTGGTGTCTGCTATGAAAAAGTGTGTAACTGTGCATTTAAGTACTTTTTCTTTCCTCCTCCTCCAAGATCAACAGAGATCAGCGGTAGTAGTTTTTCCTCTGCTCAAAGCCAAACTTTACCACTGCCATGAAGCAATCTATTATCTGCAATAGCACGATATCCACTAACATCACATAATCTTTAAACCACAAACCGTGTGCAAATGTCTCGTGACCCACTTTTTGCTCATGACCTACCAAACTAAAGCACAGCAACACTTTCCAAGTACTCCGTATCAGGAGCAGTGGTAGCTTATGTCAGCCGTGACGCATCAGCCAGGACACACGGCTGTATGAGCCATTTTCCATCAGAAACACCTTCTGCCACCAACGGACTAAAATAGACACAAGCCAGCATGAATCGATTCCACAAAGTTTGTCTCATCGCTGTTTTAGTAGCATGTCCTACTTCTCAGTGAGTGCGTCTTCATATACATTTCCATAAGAGTACACATCTAATGTATGCTGACACTCTTTAGATGTTACAATGAAAGAACCCCTTGCTCTCTGCTTTGACATCTGGAAGCATTGTGGCTCTGCTTCAGGTTTAGTGAGCCCTCAGAGAATCTAGACAGGTTGTACAAACTTGTAATTGCTGTTATGAGTTTGTTTACATAGTCTTAACCTGTGTCTTTCTGTGTGTGCGTATGTGTGTGTTGCATGTGCCCGTTCTTTGAATGCTTTTCCTGTTTTTTGTGTGTATGGTCTGTGTATTTTTTTTTTTTGTTTTTTTTGTTTTTTTTATTTCTTGTACGTGTGTGTGTGTGTGACCTCCACCCCCTCACAGCTGCAGGAAGCAAAGCAGCTGGAGAGAGATCGTCACCGGCAGCATTCCCCGGTAACGCAGCACACTGAGCCAGATTCTCCCCAGACTCCCATTCACCCGCCGGCCAAGGATCCAGCCTTGGAGGCCAATGGGCCCGTCACTCCTACAACTCCCAGCATCACCATCCCATCCACCCCGTCCACCCCTTCGACACCCGCCCTGGAGGGAAGCAGCAGATCTGTGTCTGGGGAGCAGGAGGAGCAGGGAGAACAGGGGCCCGTCTACGAGAGCCCAGATCCAGAGAATGGTTCTGATTTCTGCGGGACTGAAAATGAACAGACTGAGGCTGATCAAGCCACTGCAGCAGCACAGAGTAAGCCCGCTGGATTTTATATTGACCCCTTTATGCAATTTTGAATTGACCCTCCACATATTATAGTGTCTTCTGCCTCAATATCCTGTACACATTCCATACACGTTTGATAAACAGCCACAGAAATGTTTAAGATCTTATTTATGAAGATATTTTAAACATCTCTTTAGCTGTGTACATCCTAGTCTGGTGTGTTTGCTAACAACAACGCGTAGAATTACAATAAACCCCCCGAATAAGCTCGATAAAAGCCTCCCTCTTGACATTTTGTGCAATTTCATTCAAAGGAAAGAAAGAAGCCAGAACCAGTGTTTACTGTTACAAACATTTGATACCACATTCACACTACAATGGCTCATTCACTGATGAAGAATATGAAGCAGGATTAAAAAATAGCCTGTCAATCACATTGTAACTGAATGCATGCTCCCAGAGAAAGCTCTGTGCTTACAGCAGAACGGATGTGATTTCCCGCTGAGTGCTTTAGTCAATAAAGAAGGGTTTTTTTCTTCAACTGTGTGTGTATGTGTGTGTTGTTTAGATGCAGCAGCCCAGCAACATCCAGGTGAGGAAGAGGATGCACAGACCCCAAACTACGAGGAGAAAGCCCAGGAAATCGTCCAGAGTATTCTGCAGGAGGTGGTTAACACTGTTGCAGGAGGTGAGATGTGTTTCATTTGGAGAACGCAAACTAAATATAAATATATATGAAGATATTCATACACACAAAAGAAAGGATTACTTCCTAAGTATCAAGTGAGTGTGTTTGTTGTGGTGCATTAGCAGTTCAACGTATAGCTGCCCCTCTGCTATTTGTTTAGTACTTTATTTTGTTCACCCTCTGTTGTAGTGTTTGCTGTCTTTGACAGTTCTAGTTCTGTAAACTATGGCTTATTTGAATATTTACTTCCCCACCGACTGCAAAACTGACCCTTATCAATCATGAATCAGCCACATGCATAATTTCCTCCTCCTATTATTTGCTCTCTCCTTTCTTAAATACATATGGAAAAGGAGAGAGGCACACTTCACTAATTATACAACCTGCACCTCAGCAAACAAGTGAACTGGGCTTCCAGGCTGTCTTTTGTTTAACAAGTAACATGCACCTGTCCGGGTACAAAATGTGTCTTAAAGGACACGCAGAAGTCTGAAAACCCAGCCTTCTCGGAAGCTATGGTATAATTTTGGGTCAGGTCAAGCCGCCTGAAGTTCTTTTCTATGCTGAAAGAAAGAAGGCAACGCACTCTTAGCTCTGTCTTTGTGTGCAAAAGTTTTTTGTTTTTTTTCTATGGTTGGGGGGAAAAAAAGACTTGAATCTTCAATCATCTTACTACACAGAAAAAAAACTAGTGCTTCCTTTTACAAATGCACTTTTACCCTTGAGCAGCAATTTGACAAACAGGCTTTAGTGGTTGAGAGGATCTTGTGCAGAAATGCGCTTTAGTATTCTTTCTTAACCCGACTTCTCTTATATACTGCTGAACATGCTGTTGTAGTGCCACTGTCATTTTCTCTCTTTGTACTTGACCAAAATGTCACATCAAATTACAGATTGCAGTCTGACAGTTTTAATGTCAGGCGATGTAGCCCTGGTAGAGGATGTTTCAAAGTACTTAACTATCTTCAGACTAGAAATAAATTCAACTCCTCTCTGCTCCATCTTTACCACAGGGCACTGCTTGGACCCCACAAACCTTTGCTCTGACACCAAAGAGCCTGGTGGTGAGGGTGAGCCGGCAGAGTTGGAGCCAGCTGAGGCGGTGACAGAGGGCACCCAGAGCTCCCTGGAGGACGAGGGCACCTTGGGTAGTGACAGCGAGCATGTCCATGCCAACGGCATCCCCGGCACACCTATTTCTGCCAGCTTCACCCCCTCGCTGCCTGATGACAGACTGTCTGTCTCGTCCAATGACACTCAGGTGAAGGACGGACCAGGGCTGTGTAAAACAAAACATGCTGCTAAAGATTTATAGCGCTTTACATGTTTGTTAAAGTCAGTGTTTGATATTTATGTGTTATCATAACATTTTGGCCCGGGAGAATCGCAGTACTGGGTGAGAGTCCAAGGAAAATTAACTAGTTGATTTAATCGGAAGACATCTTGAAAAACACTTGCACTGTTATGACTACTAACTAATAATAGGCTGGAGGATCTGAGATTCAGAAAGAATACGTTGCTAACTGCACACTGATTTTTATTGTCTTTGTTACTTTGTAGGAATCAGGAGCAGCACCCGGTCAGCCACCAGGAGCAAAGTTTTCTCACATCCTCCAGAAAGATGCCTTCCTTGTCTTTCGCTCACTCTGCAAGCTGTCAATGAAGCCGCTGTCAGATGGACCACCAGATCCTAAGTAAGAATTCAAAAATCAGATTACAATATTGTTGTTTGGTTGTTTTTTTTATCTGAAAGCTTGGTCTTCTTAAAGTCTTGTTTCTAAGTCTAACAAGTGCATATAGAAATAGGCTGTAGTCTGATAGTAATAGTGCTCTGGTGGCTGGAGTAATAAATATCTGTACACATTTACATTTGTTGTTATCTCAAACAACATGGATTTACTTAATTCTCAAATTTGTAGAATATTTTGAGTGAACTCTGAATTTGCAATCGTTAGTCTTTTGCTTTGTTAAAGTTTCAAGTCCATGTACTTCCTTGCATTCAGTTACTTGAGCTGAAATAAGCAGTTAATTGTTTGATGAGTCGATTGACAGAACATTGATCGACAATAATTTTTGTTAGTGTTTAACTTTTTAAGTAATTTTGTAGGCAAAACTTGTTCAAATGAGAATATGTGCTGGTTTTATTAGTCATAGTAATACACTGAGTATCTTTAAACCAAGATGAACATGTCGCCATGGGCACTGTGAAATTTCAATGGAGATTTATGAAAATATTCTTTATTAGACCAGACAATGAATCAGTTAAATCAATTAAAGTAGCTCACAGATTATTCAGTAAGGTTTAGTTGCAGCCCTGCTTTTGAGTTACACTATGCCTTCCTATAAAGGCCATAACAAACATTAACCTCAGCTCTTTTAACTTAAACAAATCTTTACCACTAAATATTAACTCTTCTTTTAACTATTGCTGCTTTACTTGCCTGAACATTACCAACAGTGAACCTTTTACACTGGATACACAGCAGAAAGGGGAACTTCCACTTCATGATACTGCCAAACCACCCAGGTTATATTGGTGGAAACATAATACGGATGTTTGAAAATGTGTTCTTTGTCATTCAGATATTTTCCAGCTTTTGTTCCTGAACGCATCGATAGTCATTTTGTGCTCTGTTCTATAGTTAGTCAAACCACTGTGACCATCCCTGCACCGCCTCGATGTGAGCGCGATGG
This sequence comes from Larimichthys crocea, assembly GCF_000972845.2. Lineage (NCBI taxonomy): Eukaryota > Metazoa > Chordata > Actinopteri > Sciaenidae > Larimichthys > Larimichthys crocea. The sequence continues at coordinate 10,904,980 of NC_040033.1, read as the reverse complement.
GTATAAGAATAGATGTGAGTCATGGTTCATAATGAGGATTGCTCCAGTGATAACGATAGTGTTTGATAAGTGGTGATGAAGGAGACAATGAGGCATCGCTCAGCATTTTCTGAATCACTTCCTGCTTTCATGAAGCGCAGAATCCCCTTTTTTAGTCGTTCCCCTTTTTTTTTCAAAGCACCACAGAGAGGAAAAATAATCAGATTGTGCCATCATTCAATATTTCTTCTGACCGTGCTCTGGCCTGCTCAAACAGAGTCATCTGATTGGTTCGTCCTGATAGAGGCAGCTTTTGTGAAACTGGATTTTCTGCATCTGGTTTCTGTTTATAACTCAATTCACACAGTGTCTGGGCGTGATGATATAGATATTTGTTTGTTTACTTTTTTATTCATCTAATCTTTCCAGTTTTTCGCAAAATATAAGCTCAGTCATAAATAATGGAAGAGTGCGGTGTGTGTCTGTGTGTCACTGCCAGACACAAACCTTTACCCTCCTAACAAGGTTGTTCTGTGTGATGTTTTACAAACACTGCACAGACTGAAGAGCTGCATCATTATTACTGTCAGGGAGTATTTTGTATCTGCATGGTGGATCAGAAGGTACACATCTGGTCTGAAGAGGGATTATCAGACACATTATTATAGGGATAACAAAATTGTTGCTCCTCTTCACCGGGACATCAGACTTTTGTCAAATTTGACAGTGTAGTCCTTACCATCTCTCTCCATTTGAACTCATCGTGGTTCAGAAAAAATAAAAAGATTCTTATTTTCAGGCGATGAGTATGAATATTGTGTTTCATTTCTGCCTTATTCTGAAAATAGAGAGCCAGAATCTTACACACTTCATTTTAAGCTATTTATATTACCAAATTTTTTTCTTGATTTGTAAACATCGTGTATATATAAATATTTACCTAACAATGTCTCTGTATGTAGCCCTTTTGGAAAGAGTAAGAGTCCATATTTTTGGGCAGGAAAAAGTAGAGACATATTTTTGTTGTGCGCCACTTAAATCAAACTTAGTCTGCTCGCCAGAGATGGTAGACATGGCAGGGAAGCAGCCAATCTCAGAATTTAAAGTGGCTGAAAGTATGTTTTTTGAGCTCCAGCATTTCAGTCCTGCTGCTGCGGGGGAAAAAAACAGTTCAGACAAGCTGAGGCTCCACACACACAGAAGCTTTGATTCAGTCGCCCTAGCATTTCTTTGCTGTCGAATATTTTAACTCTCCGATGGGGAGATATAGTATGATGTGGTCTCAGTGTGCATTACAAGGCTGTTTCTATGAGGTGTAACTTGGCTTGAAGGACATGTAAGACTTATTTCATTTTTATCGCTGCATCTATTGTATGTCTGAAATGTTAATGCTCATCAGATTGGACATTGTGTTCCCAGAGTCTTGAGCAGATGGCTGGAATAAATCCCTCAAGTTGTTTTATGCAGGAGCCAGCTTTATTCTCAAAGAGTTGGGGTACACAATACAGTGGAAGAGCTAAAGATGCAGACAGATTCAGACCTTCACTTTCTGCATAATTTTGGGAACTACTATAATATTTGGCATTCTTCTCTGACTTTACACAAATACTTTTAATTACTGCACTGCATAATCTTCACATGCATGGAAACAGTGCTTGAACTTCTGCCTCTTCTCTACCTCCGCCTCAGGTCCCATGAGCTGCGATCAAAGGTCCTGTCCCTCCAGCTGCTCCTCTCCATTCTGCAGAACGCCGGGCCCATCTTCAAGACTAATGAGATGTTCATCAACGCCATCAAGCAGTACCTGTGCGTGGCCCTGTCCAAGAACGGCGTCTCCTCTGTGCCTGAGGTCTTCGAACTCTCTCTTTCCATTTTCCTCACTCTGCTGTCCCACTTCAAGACGCACCTCAAGATGCAAATCGAGGTAAAACATCAAGGAAATTTCAGGTTTAAGTTGTCAGCTTGTCAAAATGTCAAGGTAATGACAAAGATATCTGTTGCCTGAATAGACCTTAATGAGATAAAACTATAATACATCTATCATTTTCATGGTTTGTCAACACCCAATGTAGTTTGTTTTTTTTTTTTACAGCTTGAGCACTTGAGTATAACTCAACACATCCTCCATTCTTCAGCACTGACCTCCTCTATGTGCTGTCTAGTGTCCTGTTCTTTTCCATTTAACTTGTTTTCCCCAGCTCTATTTTGATTTTATATATGCAGGGAAAACCTGATGAACTAGTTGGCTAAGCGCAGTAGCTATATTTATACCATACATCCACCCACCACTTCTTAAGAAGGAGCGACAGTTTCACACCTTCTCTGTCAGCTGATAGTCTTTCTAGGAAAAACAGTAAATTAATGACTAGTTGTGACTAAAGTGGAAAGATTGCGGGGAAAGACTGAAAAAAGATCAACTGTAACAGACTATAGTTATAAAAGCAGCACTCTAAAATTGTTCCCGGCTTCGTCCTCCTTCCACAGCACACGATAGGTTTATATTCACCTGCTTTACCTAAATAGACACGGTGCTTCTCTTCTTCTTTCTATTAACACCAGTCTCTCCTGGTTGGAAAACAACACATGCACTATATTCTATATTCTGATATTGACACCGACATTTCTCAGCACAGCGGGCAGCTGACATAAATGATGTATGGGAGATGTGGTTTCTCACAGAGTGCTGTAACATTCCTCCACCTCGGTGCAACTGAGGGTTTCACTATGACCTGCTCTCTGCTGCTCCTCCATTTTATTATTCTGTTTGAGTCGGTTCAAACTTTCTAATCACCCTCTATGTTTACCGTAGATGGAAGCTCATGTGGGCTCCCGGAGAATATTGCGTGTCGTGTTGGTCACGCAGACAGTCGATGGTGTTTTTACCTCTCCTCTTTACATGTCGTAGTTTCTCACTGTCACGTGGACTCTCTGTCTGCAGGTGTTCTTCAAGGAGATTTTCCTCTACATTCTTGAGACGTCCACAAGCTCCTACGACCACAAGTGGATGGTCATACAAACCCTCACTAGAATATGTGCAGGTGTGTCTTTCTTTTTTTTCATGTGCTTATGATAATGAGGCAGTAAATAGAGGCGTAGGAGAGAAGCTTCTAGTTTTGCTAAATGTGCTTAAATCACATCATATTTTATAAAAAAATTCAGTTAATTTTATGATTTGTAATAAAAGTCTTTATAAAAGGTACACTTAGTGGTGTTAGGCTCCATAAAATCAGTCTGTTTCTCGCTGACAAACTCCCTCTGTGTCTCATTTGTCTCTCTCAGATGCCCAGAGTGTGGTGGACATCTACGTAAACTACGATTGTGACTTGAATGCTGCTAACATATTTGAGCGATTGGTCAATGACCTCTCAAAAATTGCACAGGGTCGCGGAGGTCATGAACTTGGCACGACACCCGTACAGGTGATATTTTTATTCTTCCTTTATTCTGGTGTTTTATTTTTTTCTTATTACAGGAGCATTTAAAATGTTCTAGAGAATAATTGGGCTAACTTTTTGTGCATCTCCTTTTAGGAGCTGACCCTGAGGAAGAAAGGTCTTGAATGTTTAGTGTCCATCTTGAAATGTATGGTTGAATGGAGTAAAGACCAATACGTCAACCCCAACTCTCAGACCAGCCTCGGTAAGACTCACACTGATAATAATATTAGTAACAACACAAATAAATTATACAACATAACAATCACAAAGTTTTAAAAAGGTGAGTTTGGGTAGTGTTGTGAATATAAACATGTTGGTAGAGTCTATGAAGTTTCCAGAGAGGCTCTGTCACCCTAAGCTCTTAGTAGTAGAGACAGGAAGGCATCAGAGGAGCTGCGGTAGTGGAGCAGGTCACTGAGGTAGCAGGGAGCCTGGTTATGGAGGGATTTGTGAGTTATGAGAATACATTTTGAATCGGATCCTTTGTAGGGCAGTGAGCCAGCAGAGTTTCTGAAGGACAGGCCGACTGGATGAGCAGACGGCAGCAGCTTTATGGATGTGTTTGAATTTATTTAGTACTTTGGATGATGTTGCTGTAGTCTATTCGGGATGTGATAAAGTTTTGGCCGCGGGGAAGGAGAGTGATGGGCGGAGATGAGAAAGTTTTTTTGGAAAGGGCCGTTCTGGTGATTTGGTTGATGTTGTGTTCGAACAAGAGGTTTTTGTCTGAGGTTTTGGCTGTGTGGGAAGGGAGTGGCAGAAGTTGTGATGCACTGAACATGAGTGTGTTTATCTAGACTGTCAGACTGAGTACGATATGACCTTTGTGTCTATTGTTACACACTGACTAAATATTTAGTCTCAAGACACAAGTGGTAGATTTCATGTTTGCTTTTTAGTCTAGTTAAAAATAAAAGAACTGATCTCTGACTGCTGAATCCTACCACTATTTTTGAAGGATGAATTAAACTTCAAGGGGAAGTCAGCGATGCATCATTGTATTCCATATTTTCTGTCAAGATGGCATCAAAAGTTGTTTGATTTTACGTTCACAGCTGAAATACAGATGGTACATGCTGGAATTGTTTGTGTGCTCGCAATATCACGCTTTGTTGGCTTTGCCCATAAAACTCCAGATTGTTGTTTTTCCCCAAAAGTGGAAAATTTAACTTGTGTTGTGCCAGAGAGACGAAACTGCCAAGGTTACAGCTAGTCTTTCCCAGCTTTTGGCAGCAGTTCGTCGTTGAGGTTAACTGGGGTTAGTGGTAAAGCTCGCATCCATCAGCTCGGTTGCAGTCGTTTGCGGGATTGACAGTTGGCATTCATCAGGGGGAAGGGAAGCGAACATTCATCAGCTCAGCTCCAGCCTGAGGGAGGCAGAGAGATAATGCCCATAGGGCCATCACAGACAGGCTAATCCAGAAGGTTTAGTCTAAAAACTAAAACTAAGCGATACCTGAAGCCGAGCCGCGGAGCAACATCTACAACATACAGAGCGTATCCTGTATGTGAAACTGGCCCCTGGGTCTTCCACACACCAGAGGATTTCTGTTGTTTTCCAAAGGAGGAGCTCAAACTGAGAAGTGAAAGGGCTGGAAGGATATCCCACAAGTCTCTGGGACTTATCCACAGGCTAGCCTCGGGCTAAGCTGTCAAGGCTAACCAGCTGAGGCAGCTGCGTTAACTCACACGGACGTTATCTTGCCAAAACTCATGACAACTCATTAGTAATCCAGCAGGAATTCAGAGGTCAGAATTTGAATGTTGAATGTTAAATTCACACTGCCGGCTGTTGGGGATTTCAAATAAAGACTGTTTCCCCCTCCTCATACAACAGAAGTGTGATGTGATTTTTGAATAGTAAACATTGACTTGTGTAAGTACAATACGTCACCTTCACTCTTTGAATTGTCTCTTGTTGTGTCATTTTCTTTCTTTTTTTTTTGGTTGACCTCAAAGCAAGAGCAGGTAATAGAGAGCAGTGTGGAGTGTTTGCTAGAACGTGTTGCTGTGATGGGAATCGTCGCTTTAAACCTGTTGTGTCTTTAGCTTCAGGTGATTTTTGTACTAGTCTTGCATCATATAACCTGTGTTGTTTGTAGGGTTAGTCACTTACACCCTATAGATTGTAACCACGTATGGATTCACTTATAACTAATAGCAGAGAACTCGATGGATACAAATGTTGCTTGAATATCTTATAAAGTCTTTCCCCAGTGTTCAGCTTAAACCTTCAGTTCATTTTAACTCCCCTCTGTGTCCCTTCACCTTTTTTTCTCTTAGCTCTGTAAGCCTAAGAAAGGGAAGCACACTGCCAGCTCACATTACTGTCACACTGTCCTGAATGTTTTAAGGAGTTTCCAGTGGGTAATCAGACGCCGTGTGGCTCTAGCACAAGGTTTACAGAGTGGACCTGCTCCAGAAGCAACAGCAGCAGATCCTTGAGCTCGTCTCAGCAGGCTTAAGAAATCCACCTCTCTTGTCCTTTATGTTCTGGCTGCTTCCTTTTTGGATGCCTGCAGCTTTTTTAGATAACCTACCTTTTTTTTTATTATATCCTCCCTTCCCTACCCTGCCCTGCTCTGAAAAAGTGTGTATTTTCTGGAGTTTTATTAGGCTGTGGTCCTATGTGCGTGCGAGTAACGCCAGTGTGCATACCCTCCCTTCCAACAACAATCATTAAGACGGCCTCAGGGTCATTTTTGGTCTGTGTGTTGCAGTTTCCTCTTTCAATTACCGAAGTCTCTCTCCCACAGTAGCTTTAAGTTAACTCACTTTTTAAGCTTCCAGGCTGAGTTTGTGCCAACGACAGAGTTTCAATTAAAAACTTTCACCTTTTGTGATGGTTTAAGGCAGTTTCTTCATAGAGCAATAATAGAAATGCTCATCCCTTCTGGGTTATCTCATCTCATGTTTTTTTTTGCTCTTCAGGCCAAGAGAAACCATCAGAGCAGGAGAGCTCAGAAACAAAGGCCCCCGAGACCATAAACCGCTATGGGAGCATTAACTCGCTGGACTCCACAGCCTCGTCTGGCATCGGCAGCTACAGCACCCAGATGTCAGGCACCGACAACCCAGAGCAGTTTGAGGTTCTCAAACAGCAAAAGGAGATCATCGAGCAAGGCATTGACCTGTACGTTTTGCTGCGCGAGCTTACATTTTTTAATCTTATTCTGTTGATATTGTGACGCTGCATCGGCTACAGTTTGTTCCGTGTCTCTGGATCTTACACAGGTTCAACAAGAAACCAAAGAGAGGGATACAGTACCTTCAAGAGCAAGGCATGCTGGGCACAACACCGGAGGATCTCGCTCAGTTCCTGCACCAGGAAGAGAGGCTTGATTCGGTAATAAGTCACCCTGTTTTTTGTTCAGTTTCACAGCTAAAACCAAGCACAGACTAGAGAGCTGCTGTGCTCACATCTCAACTGATGTCAGATGAGGCATATTCCACATGCTTCTACTTTTTTTATGTAAAGAAGTGATGAATTCCACCACAAAAATGTGTCTTGTGTGTGCTCATATCAGCATTCCCTCCAGCCTCCACCTTTGTCCTGATTTGAGGGCTTTTGTCTCTGATCTATGTGAGATAGATAAATATATCTTGGATGGCTGAAGTCTGCACCATCCCGAATGGACAACAGACAGCTTGTTCAGCTCCATCACCTTTTATTAGGGTTGTCTGTGGAGTCCTCTTAAAGAAAATGAGTGTCTAAGAGCTGAAGTAGCAGTAAACCGCTTAGCAAATAAACAACTAGCCAGTCCAGCCTTGTGCATCAGGTAGCCAAACCACACAGAAGCCATGCAATAACTTAACGCCTGTCCGCCGGCATTACACAGGCACCCAGCCACTCTAACCCAGAGTCCTGTAAGCAGTGTAAATGTTAACTCTAATGAGGAGCACACTTTGCCTTGACTTGACAGCCTCGAGGGTGTCACTGCACAGCGGTAATCAGCATTAAAGAGAGTTCATAACACCTGGTTAGAAACGAGAGGCCCTTAGATGTTAGTGGCACCACAGGAGAAAGGCTTACGTGTATTTATAGAATTCACGTAGTCCTGCTGTTAGAACAGTGGTTCTTATTTTCTGTCCTTAGGTTACACGCGGCCACGTGTGGGCCTTGAGGTCCTCGGCAGTAGTAGTTGTTTGGCTTTGCTTGAGCCTATCTCTCTATTTGCCATGTTGTCTTCATAGACGTAATAGATAGCTTGACAATAAACATGTGGAGGGTAAGAAAAACAGCCTATAGGTTCTGTTATCTGGACTGTCTTGGTTTGATATCTGTGTTTCATTCATCGACATGTTAAAATAAGACTGACCTCTGGCTTTCGCTCTCTTAGACCCAAGTGGGAGAATTCCTCGGAGATAACGACCGTTTCAATAAAGAGGTGATGTACGCCTACGTGGATCAAATGGACTTCCAGGGCAAAGACTTTGTTTCTGCACTACGGATGTTCCTGGAGGGCTTTCGGCTCCCCGGAGAGGCCCAGAAGATCGACCGGCTTATGGAAAAATTCGCAGCAAGATATCTCGAATGCAATCAGGGGTGAGTTTTCGTCTCCTGGCTGCGGAAATAGCTGAATTTCATTTTCCATGGCGCACATCCAACACGCTGTGATATTAATATGCATTCTGTCTTTCCCTAACCTCCACTTCGCTTAAATTTTTCAGGCAAACCCTCTTTGCCAGTGCTGACACCGCATACGTTCTTGCCTACTCAATCATTATGTTGACAACAGACCTTCACAGCCCACAGGTAAGCACTTCACCTGAGTGAGGTGGCGGCCTTTGGGAACATGTTTTAACAGCGGTGATTCCCTGTGATATCAGCACGACATAAATCACAGGGAACGCATAAGCGGCTTTTGACCCTTATCCTTGTCGTTGTGAAAAGGTGAAGAACAAAATGACAAAGGAGCAATACATCAAGATGAACCGTGGCATCAACGACAGCAAAGACCTACCTGAGGAATACCTCTCGGCCATCTACGACGAGATCGCGGGGAAAAAGATCGCCATGAAGGAGACGAAAGAGCTCACCATGAAATCCAACAAGCAGAGTGAGTCTCACTGCGATCCGATGTCACAAAGATGTAATAAACACAACGATAAATTAAATATTCCAGTTATTTTCCAGAGCCGTTTACCTGATATCTTTGTTGCTGTGACGATTTAAATGTGATGTGTCGGATGTAAAGTGATTAGATTTAGCTGCTGATTTGTCAATAAAAGTCAGTCACAATAACCCATTAAATAGCAGAGTTATATGCATAATAAAAAGATGTAATAGGCAGTGCATTGGCTTGTTCACATTTGGAATAAATTGTTCTGTGAGAAACACTTAAATGAGCTGTTAAAAGTTTCAACAGCCATGAAGAGCCCGACTTCATATTTTGTCTTTGATAGTTCAGCTTCTTTTCCACAGTGCAGAGCTTGTCAGATGAAAAGCTGCACTGTTTTCATTGCTGAGTTTTTTTTCTTGCTGTAAAAAGCTCAGTGTGTGTTTGTGTTCACGACTGGTGTTGACTCTCGCTCAGGTGTTGCCAGTGAGAAGCAGAGGCGTCTGCTGTACAACGTGGAGATGGAACAGATGGCCAAGACGGCCAAAGCTCTGATGGAGGCCGTCAGTCACGTCCAGGCTCCCTTCACCAGCGCCACACACCTGGAGCACGTCAGGCCTATGTTCAAGGTAACACGATCAGACATAGACACACACACACGTGTGCTATGACGTACATACACATTCAAATTCAATTCACTCTGTTGGTCCTCAGCTGGCATGGACACCCTTCCTGGCTGCGTTCAGCGTGGGTCTTCAGGACTGCGATGACACCGACGTGGCCTCACTGTGTCTGGAGGGAATCCGTTGTGCCATCAGGATAGCATGCATCTTCTCCATACAGGTACTGCAGTCTGAACTGGTGGATTACTGTATCGCTCAACGTGCAGCATGTTGACACACACCGACTTGTCTTTGTGTCTCTGCAACAGCTGGAGAGAGATGCATATGTGCAGGCACTGGCCAGGTTCACTCTGCTGACAGCCAGCTCTGGCATCTCAGAAATGAAGCAGAAGAACATCGACACCATCAAGACCCTCATCACTGTGGCCCACACTGACGGCAACTACCTGGGCAACTCCTGGCACGAGGTTTGCTCGTCTTTCATTTACTGTATTTCCTCTCTACTATTGTGTCTCTGTCATGATTCATGCTATGAGCCACAGCAGGCCTATTTTTCCACTGGGATGTTCATGGTTTATTGTCTTAGAGTGGTTGCCAGGCACAGCATGAAACAAACCAACACAGCCTCTTGAGGGTTATTACTTAAAAAAGAACATTTGTATTTAAAACAATACAGCGTTTAACATTTGTTACTTTTTAAACAAGCAGTACAGCAGTTGCTGACCCAAACAATATTACGGGTATGACTCTAATTGGTTTACTGGTAGCGTAATGTTTCATTTAATTGTTACAGTCATATCTGTTGCTTGTTTGTTGGGTATTTTGTTATTTTTCCCTCCTCAGTCTTTCAAGTCTGTTCCAGTTTTCACGGTGTCAATCTCTATTATTTCCGACATGTTTGTTTCTCTAATAATGTCTCTGTCTTGTCCCTTCATAGATCATGAAGTGCATCAGTCAGCTGGAGCTGGCTCAGCTGATCGGCACAGGGGTGAAGGCACGCTACATCTCAGGGACGGTGCGGGGCAAAGAGGGCTTTGTTACAAGCACAAAGGAGCAGAGCAATGACGAGTACCTGGGTCTAGGTCAGCGCCGGCTTATGAATACATATTGTAAAACAATTCCAGTGTCACAGCCTTGTCCCGTTTTAGTATTAAAATGGTAAAGTGCTTTCATTTCTCTGTATGATTTATAATCCTGTGTGCTTTGTTCTGCAGTCGGAGGGACGGTGGACCGAAAGCAGATCGCTAGTATTCAGGAGTCCATCGGCGAGACCAGCTCTCAGAGTGTGGTGGTGGCTGTGGACAGGTACTGTAGTCACCCTGGATTTAATTATAAATACTTACTCAGTTCCAAGTCATATTAAACTAATTATTACTAATTACTGTTGGTCATAGTTTCTAGTACAAACAAAGACAGGAGAGAAATTCTCAATAAGATGAAAACCACTTCTTATCAGAGCAAAACATTCAAAGTAACACTGATTAAAATCACAATAAAAGGCATGGTTATAAAGGTTTTGAGCATATATTTTATTTTTGCATCAGACATGCATGCCTGTATTTTTTGGCATAAATGTGAATCTGTGTTGTCAAATCTCGTCACATGATGTGGCTTTTAAATAATAATGTTCACATATTTTTCTGCTTTAGGATATTCACCGGTTCTACCAGACTGGATGGTAATGCAATAGGTGAGTCTAGCTACGTACTGCGTTACTCTTATTGCTCCAAGGACAGGTACATTCTGTCTATTTTTGATCGTCGTGAGTCACTTTGCCCGTACAAAGCAGCTTTTTTTCTTCGCTCATTTCCAACATCTTCTCTCTATTCGTCAGTCGATTTCGTGCGCTGGCTGTGTGCTGTGTCCATGGATGAGCTGGCCTCGCCCACACACCCACGCATGTTCAGCCTGCAAAAAATAGTCGAGATCTCCTACTACAACATGGGCCGCATCAGGCTGCAGTGGTCCAGGATCTGGGAGGTTATCGGAGACCACTTCAACAAGGTGTGTGAGGACTGGTTACAGAAACGCGTTTTTAAGACGTGGATACAGTATAGTTCTGCTGTAGAGAGATAAACTAAGAATAGTGTCAGATATATTTATTTTGTTTAGTTATTTGCATCATTAAAAATGTATAAAATCCTGTGGATGGACTTCCTCAATTGGGAACGGACTGGATGAGCTACAAAAGGACTGTCGACTTTCTCTCCCATCTTTCTGTTTTACAGAAGGCTGATTTCAGTCACTGATGAACACAAATTGTTGCCAGAAAAGCTTTTTGGTACTTTTATTCAAGGACTCACTGAGGCTCTTCTTCTCACTCTGTAGCTGCAAACTGAGTTTGTCATTTATCATGCTGGAAAGTGGATTTTATTCTTTATTTTTCTGTTTTCCTGCTGGAGGGTGAACCGTTTCATCTGTGCACATGTTTGTTTTTCAGTCTCACTGAAGGAACATTTTGTTCTAGTAAAAGCTACGCCTTACTTGTTGAATTCATTAAAAATATGTAACAACAAAAACAAATAGTGTCATGTTACTGAGATGTGTTTTACCTCCGTGCAGGTTGGATGTAATACAAATGAAGATGTGGCGATTTTCGCTGTGGACTCTCTCAGGCAACTGTCCATGAAATTTCTGGAGAAGGGCGAGCTGGCCAACTTCAGATTCCAGAAAGACTTTCTGAGGCCTTTTGAGCATATCATGAAAAAGAACAGGTAAAGAGACAAGTGGTGCATTTATCTGTGAGTGTGTGCTCATGTTCCTCATCCCATGTAGATCGGTTGGTGCAAAACACAACGCCTGTACTGTGGCTTTGAGTAGTTACTATTTCTGGGCTGTTGCTCACATGGCTGCGGACTCCCCTCCTCCCCATCCTCAACCTCTGTAGCAGCTCTTAGCTTCATCTATTATTCTCTTTCTTTCCGTCTCTCTTTCTCAGAGCAGTGAGTAAGCATATTGTTTGCCAAGCGAAACATTTCAACTGACCCATTTCAGTCTGTTTGCGTTACCCTTTCAGTGAATTCGTGTAAAAAGCCCTTTTCATTTCCTTGCTCGCTCCGAATCAAGTCTTGAATAGATTCCCAACAGCCGTCATGAATTTGATTTTTGCCGTTGTAATTGTCGACGTCAATAAAAAAAAGGCGAGCTGTTTTACCGCAGCATCCCTTTTCATTCATGTGAAACAGGAGTAGCGGTGTAAGTATAAATCCACCCACAGATTGAACAGGCTGAGAGCCTCGGCAGAGAGGAGATGGCAGGCAGCCATGTAAACCCTGCAGCGCAGTGTGTCCATTAGACTCACTCATGCTCCGCTCCTGTGTGTTGGTGAGTGTGAGAGAGACAGACAGACAGAGAGAGACGATAAGTGGAGGCAGTTTTTTCTCATTCATAACTACTGAGCAATTAGGAGTGCTCTTCGCTATGGCAACAGTTGCTGTAAAAACATGTTGTGCCAAGACTAGCCAGTGCTGGAATGATGGTGGGATTCAGGGGCGTTATTAAGAGCTTTTAAAGATAATTGACATCAATGAAGAGGTGAATTACCTTCTTTTTTAATTGATTTGAGTCTTCCTACTTAATTTCCACACTCTTTCCTCTTTGTTTTCACCCCTGTCCTTTCGATTCATTCTCCTCCTCCTCCTCCTCCACGTCTTTTTCTTTTACACCCTATTTCCTGTACAGGTCTCCCACCATCAGAGACATGGTGGTGCGCTGTATAGCACAGATGGTTAACTCCCAGGCAGCGAATATTCGCTCAGGCTGGAAGAACATCTTCTCCGTCTTCCACCTGGCTGCTTCTGACCAGGACGAGAGCATTGTAGAGCTGGCCTTTCAGACCACCGGCCATATCGTCAGTAAGTCCAGCACACACACACACACACACACACACACAAACACACACGCACAGACATGCACAGTCATCTGTCATCTATCGTTACCTCCCTCCACCTCCATTATTCTTGCCTCAATCTCCCTCTATTCCGCCTTCCAGCGAATGTATTTGAAAAGCACTTTGCGGCCACCATCGACTCCTTCCAGGATGCCGTTAAGTGTCTGTCAGAGTTCGCCTGCAATGCCTCCTTCCCAGACACCAGCATGGAAGCCATCCGCCTCATCAGACACTGCGCCAAATATGTCTCAGAGAGGCCTCAGGTCAGTATCACACCCTGCTGTGGTAAAGAACAGTTTATTTCGAACTGTGAAGGTGCCATAACTGGCAAGTAGACTATGAATTTTATTGTTTTCTTTTTTTTTTTTGAAGCAGCAAGAAATGAGATAAAGCTATGCTATAACTGAATCAAGAATAATAGAGAAATGTGCCTCATGCAAGCGTTTACTGGGGCAGCTTTGGCGTACCACTATAATTATTTTCTCGCCCTTGACATCATAAAAGGGATAATCTATGCATCAGGAAAGCAGAAAAGAGATTGAGTGGGTATAGTGTGTATCGGGGCCACCCACAGTATGTGTGAGAATGTGTGTTTGTTCAGGAGGGTTAATTCTCCCCTTAGGCAGAAGTGGTAAAGCGGTGAACATGGCTCTTATTTCTCTGGCAGGCGTTCAAAGACTACACCAGTGATGACATGAATGTAGCGCCTGAGGACCGCGTGTGGGTGCGGGGTTGGTTCCCCATTCTTTTCGAGCTGTCCTGCATCATCAACAGGTGTAAGCTGGATGTCAGGACCAGGTAGGTGGTGTTCACCTTTGGCCTGCTATTACTTTAAGATGGTGGTCATCACCGAAGGCATAAAACTGGATTATTTTAATTGAGCAATTAAGACAAGTACAGGCACATTCAGTGTTTGCGAAATATAAAAGACGTTGTGAGCAAGAGAAAGTGTCAGCTGTAGAAGAACGTGTGTGTGTGTGTGCATTTCCCAGGGGGCTGACGGTGATGTTTGAAGTGATGAAGACCTACGGACACACCTTTGAGAAACACTGGTGGCAAGACCTGTTCAGAATTGTTTTTAGGATCTTTGACAACATGAAGCTGCCTGAGCAACAGACTGAGGTACACAAGCCTTTCAAATCTAGCTGTTTTCATTATTTAGTATAGTAAATATTGAAATACAGCCACCATCAGGGATGCAGCGATTAAACAATTTGACTATAAACCTTCACCAAAACAACAATTAATAAAGTAGCAGTGGGCTTTCAGCGCAGCAACAAAGCGGGAGAATAATGGTGAAACTGTGATTATTCCTCAGCCTATAATCGCTGCATCCCTCTTGTGTTATAGTTTTTGTTCTTGTGTTGATCGGAAAAAAAAATCTCACCGAGGTTGTGTTGCACCCTCAGAAAGCAGAGTGGATGACCACCACCTGCAACCATGCACTTTATGCCATCTGTGACGTCTTCACCCAATACTTTGAGGCCCTCAGTGACGTCCTGCTGGATGACATTCTGTCTCAACTCTACTGGTGTGTCCAGCAAGGTGAGCACACGGCAACCCTTTCTGTCTCCTGTTGAAGTTGAATTTGTGTGCAGTGGAAGGGTTCAAACAGGCATTAGGGCAGCAGCTGTGAGCAGGACTTTGCTGCAGAAATTAAAGATTGCCTCTGGGCTTTTATGTGCTGCATCAATACTGGAGCAGCACTTTATAAGAAGACGGAAATTAAGCAAATAATCGATACATTTTTCATATTTTACAGTTGTTGATGGGAAAACAGATTTTAAAAAAATGACAGAAATCTCAGAGGACATTATATCTATACAGCTTTTTTTTTTTTTTTTTTTTTTTTACACTTCCTTTGTCTCTCCCTCCTCCTCCTCCTCCTCTTCATCTGTGCATCTGTAGATAATGAGCAGCTCGCCCGCTCAGGCACCAACTGTCTAGAGAACGTGGTCATCCTAAACGGAGAGAAATTTTCTCCGGAGACCTGGGACAAGACGTGTAACTGCATGCTGGACATCTTCAAGACCACCATCCCTCATGCGTAAGCTGCTGAATATAAAACCACCTGCTTTTCAAAGTCAGACCGGGACAAATAGAATCACACAAAAAAATACAATTTAAAATCATACTCATACTCATACTTTTTGAAATACAAACAGACATTTCTAAAGTAATGGAAATAGCAATCAACAAAGTCTTTAATCAAATTAAGACTCGTTTAGCTTGATGGATTTTCTAGCTCAGTTCATTTTCTGGCTGGAAGTTGTTTTTCATTCTATCCATGATTTCATGTGATTTATTGTGTAAACTGTGTTTCAGGCTGTTAACATGGAGGCCAGCGGGAGCAGAGGGAGAACACCTGACGACACAGATTCTGTCAGACAAACAGCTGGTGAGGAAATGCAGTGTTTTTAAGTTTTGCCTACTTTTTACAGCTTGGAAACAAAACATTTGTCTTGTACATAAGTTTTTGTACATCAACTAAACTTTTAAATATATGTGTATACATACATAGGCTTGCAGTAACTCTAAGCCTTCTTTGCTCTCAGGACTCCATTTCCCAGAAGTCAGTGGATATCCAGTCCCGCTCTGATGATCAGCACTCCATCAGCAGCGCTGATAGGGTTGCCATGGAGAACCGTCGGCAGAGTCAGTACAACTCGGGCATGTGTGAGGATGGCTCCAGGAGCAGGACCCCAACAAGTAAGCCCTGTGGCTTTACTCAAACATGACTTCCGTTGTTTGTTTGTGTGTGACAGTGTTCTGATGGAGGTTTACCTGTATGTTCCACAGAGGTCCTGGAGCAGCGCTTATTCTCAGCGTTGCTGATAAAGTGTGTCGTCCAGCTGGAGCTGATCCAGACCATTGATAACATTGTGTTTTTTCCTGCCACCAGTAAGAAGGAAGACGCTGAGAACTTTGCTGCTGCTCAGGTACAAACATGATCTGCTAACAGAATCATTTGTTGTGGTTTTTGTTTCAGAGTTTTAGTTCTGCTGTCAATTATAATGTGTTAAATGCTTTGTCTTTTTGTAGAGGGATGCTGTGTATGCAGCAGACGTCCCAGTGGAGACCCAGGACCAGGGCATGTATCGCTACCTGACCTCAGAACAGCTCTTCAAGCTGCTGGACTGCCTGCTGGAGTCGCACTGCTTTGCCAAGGCTTTCAACTCCAACAACGATCAGAGGACTTTACTGTGGAAAGCAGGTAGGGCACGAAAGCGAGACTGTGATTAGCACTTTACCTCAGGCTGTGTTGCTTCTTGGACAGCTTTGGGATAATGTATCATAATATAAAATTAAAAGTGTCTGTATTTGTGCGTGTGTTGAAGGTTTCAAAGGAAAGTCAAAGCCCAACCTGCTGAAGCAGGAGACCAGCAGCCTGGCGTGCGGCCTACGCATCCTGTTTCGCATGTACACCGACGAGAGTCGCCGGGACGCCTGGGAGGAGGTCCAGAGACGACTGCTCAAGTAAGGAACAAACATGTGACCTCACTGCAGCTGCTGACCCTTCAGTTCAGTCGTAGCAGGTTTTAGTCTGTGGATCTGAAGATTACATCTACTCCATTAATATCAGATATGATTTTCCACTCTTCTCATATTGTTCTGGTACTCATCTTTGCAGTTAACCTTCAAGTCCCCCTGTGACTGTTTCACAGTCTGCCCACAGAAAATGACTGAAGTGCACCGAGATGCATTTGTCAGTGACCACCACATTAGCAGGCGCAGCAGGGCAGACTCCCCTTAACAGGTTAAACGACTGATCTTTATAATGGATTCCGCTTTTCGTCTCTGTATTCATTCCACTAATGATGCCGTCTGCAGAGTACAACACTTCTGCTAAACATCTGTTAAGAGACAGTTGAAACAATTGGAATTTATGTGTCCATATGCCTGAAAATGTGCTTTCAATTTGACAGAATCCAGAAACTAATTGGATGTTTTGTTGCTGGTAGTTGGCAAAAGAAACATAATGAATGCATTCAGAACAGCAAAAATTAGCTTGTTTAGTTATTTAAGTCATGGTGTAATTAAGCGTGCATGAGATAGATGGATGGAAATTTTTTGCTCTAATTATGTTTATTATTTGAAGAGTTCAGTGTTGCTTTTTTATATTTTTAACGTTTAAACATCCTGAAGAAAATAATTATTTTAATAAAAATCATTAAGTCGGACGGGGGCAGTTTCTAGTTGATGAAAAACCTCCAGATCTTTAAGGGTTTTTTTACCATCATTCTTGCAGAATCAACTGGCACTGTATCGGGGATGCTTCTGCCAGTATGTCTGTGAAATATTAATATTGACTAAATTGGTCCACACCAGGTCCGTGCATGCGTCTGAGTTGTACGTATTTGTTCTCTGAGCTGAGGGCAAATTGGTCAAACTTGGAGTGAAGCCCGAGACGTCGCTCACCATCGTTAGTTTCATCGCGGGAATAAAGAAATCACATTTCTCTGGGCAGAAACGTCAATAGCCACCTTAGAGGAAGGAGAAATCAAAAAGACACTGGCCCCAGAGAGGGAGGGGAGGCTGTTTTGATGTCACTATCTACAGTCAGTTACTTGTGGCAAAGATTCGGCGCCTGCACAGATCTGCACCTCTTTGAAACGTACGCTGTCTGCTGTGAAGATCCAAAAAAGAAATCAGCACACTAAGTTCCATTGAGTTTCATCGTTCAGTGAGCACCGCTGTCATTGCTGAATGTATTTTTTTTTCAGTCCCTTTCTCTCCCAGCCTCACCCTCGAATTGATGATGATATCAAGATAAAGCAGGATCATTGCCTGTCTCTCCTACTTGCAGTCATTATTAGAGAAAAGAGGAGAAGAGGAGGATGGTGTCTGTGTGTGCGAGTCGCTCAGAAATTCTTATTCGTGGAACACTATTATGTGTCATCACGCTTCGTCTTCTGCATTCTTTCCCTCTTTATCAAACATGTCATCCTGTCATTCACCAGCAACACGGGCACACACGTATTGATAAAATCACACACACACACACACTTGTTTACCAGAGGCCACGTGTTCGGTTTGATTAGTGCAGGGTGCAAAGCAGATTTGGGAGGCGATTAGGAGACTGGAGTGGGAGGAGAAAGGCGTATGAATGGCTAACAGATGGCATCGATGTCAGAGGAGAGCCGTAGGGTTGGACGAGAAAATCCTTTGGTTTGATGTGTAAACGCACATTTCTGAAATGTTTCTCTTTCTCCGTGTTGTGTAGCGTGTGCAGTGAGGCTGTAGCATACTTCTTGGCTCTGACCTCAGAGAGCCACAGAGAGGCCTGGACTAACCTGCTGCTGCTCTTCCTCACCAAGGTGCTAAAGATCAGCGATGAAAGGGTAAGGAGCCGAAACACTCGATGGCATCTTTTCCTGACTTAACCGCCTAATAGGGTCTGTTTATTCTGTGTAGCACAAAGACAACGGTGACTCTGGCTTCGTCTCACTCTCTCTCTCTCTCTCTCTCTCTGTCTTATCACTCCTCCACCTTCAGTTCAAGGCTCATGCGTCCAGATACTACCCTCTGCTGTGCGAGATCATGCAGTTCGACCTGATCCCCGAGCTCCGGGCTGTTCTAAGAAAGTTCTACCTGCGCATCGGCCTCGTGTTTCACATCGCACAGCTGCCTGAGCCCGAACCAGAACCTCAGCCGGCACATGTTGAGCAGGAGGCCGACACAGAGGTGGGGGAGGAGGCCGGCGAGGAGGCCCAATGATGGGCGCACCACAAACAGCTCCACTTGGGGCCACCACCCTTTTTTAGATCTGTGCGCTGTGACCCTGCGTCATCTCAGGGCGCTCCACGTGGTTCATACACAACACTTGACTTAAATAGCTGATTATTAATTGGCTACCTGCTACCACCCACCCGCACCCTTAACCCCCGTCACCACACACACACACACACACACACACACACACACACAGGCACGCCTATACACACAAACAGACGGAGAACTTGATGAAAACAGTAATGTCTTGTACATGGTGTAGCGATGCATCCACTGGATAAAACTACTGATAAACAACTGATAGTTACCAATATCTCTGATCTGCTCAGAAGGAAATATTTCAAAAAAAATGTGTGCTTCTTACTGTATATTTAACAAGTAAAGAATGAATGGTTTCAACAACATGCAAAAAGACATATTTAGTAACTATGAAATGTGACATTTGTCACACATTGATAGTAATGATCTCTTTGTCTGCACCGCAGATGGCTAACATTAGTATTGATAGCCTCTTGGATGAAACTAGTTGTACAGATCTGCCGCTATGTAATATAATCTTATAACACTAGATTTCATTTATTTTTGTTTATTTTATTTTTTTTCCTCCTCTGGATTTGCTGCACTTGATATCTTTTTTTGAATGCACTGGAGATTTTACTTTTGTGATAATTTATTTGACTGTACCATCTCCCGCAGATACAGAATGATTTGTAATTGATGAAGGTCGTGGAAAGTGAAGGGTTAAATTATTCCATTTTATATGTTCTTAGGTTTTTATCGGAGATCGGCGATAACTGGGGCTTCTGAAACTGGAAGATAATGAGAGCAACCTGATGCTAGCTGCTTTTGAGTCACTAGTCTGTTTTAATGTTTGAGTTTAGTTTCTCACTCTTGTGTACAAAATCAAAAGTTAATAATATATTTAATGTTTTTGTTTTTTTTCTTCTTCTTTTGGTTTGGGGGAAAGTAATATGTATAGAGAAAATGACAAATGTTAGCTGTGCTTTAAGTATGAATGGGATGCATTCCTGCTCATGGATGTAGAAAACAAAATGTATATGATACAGCAATGTAAAGTTTTCTATGTTGCAAAAAAGATTATGTACAACTTTCTGTACGATACATCATCTGGCATTCTAATCAGGTTCTAGGTCAATAAAGTTTTTGAACTTGGTTGATTTGAAATGCTGAATCACTGACTTCTGAATGACAGGACTGTTTATTGTTCTCCATTAATCACAAAACATTTTTTATTATAAAATAAAATGGTGTATATTTATAACTAAAATAACTATTAACACGTGTTAATGGTACATGTACAAATATGGAAAATACAAAACGGGCTAAGCCATTAATTCTAAGGGTAAAAAGTGCACTTTTCATACTGAGAGCAATATTTTTACAGACTCTGTCCTTAGCAAGCTTTAGTAATCTAACCAGTCTCTACAATTGTTGGTCAGTGGAAAGTGATTCGATGTTTAGGTGAGCCGCCACCTGCATCCAAAGAAAAGAGGAACTCTCCTCACTCTGCAGTTTCCTATCCTTTGATACCAAGTAATGGAAAGCTATATGGCACGGTGCGTCAGCCAGGGTGGAGCGTCCATCCTACTGTTCGGTGTCTCCCTGTAGCCTGAGCGTTTTACAGCATCCGACGTGCCAGGCCGCAGCCAGGGCTCTGTGGCTACGGTCTCCACGGAGACACGCCTCTCCAAGGCAGAGCGCAGAGACAAGGCATCCACTTCATCACCATGCAGCCTCTCTGGAGAGTACAGAGGCTTATTTTTTTCTACATTACACATTGCTTTAGGAAATCAGAATTTAAAATTCAGCATGTACATTTACTATACAGTTTATTTAGTTGTAATCATTTCCAAAATAGTTTTTAATTATTCTAAAACAATAGTTAACATCTGTCTCATCTTTGTAGAAAAGGTGGCAAAACTCAGTAATATGCATTTTTTCTTTCTAATGAAACATAAGATGAGAGGAAGAGAGGAATTAATTCCATCCTTTCTCAGTGGGTCAACACTCCTCTATGCCCCCACTTGTTTAAATACTGTAGAATGTTTCTTGTTACCTGATGTGCTGTTGTGATCACTAGTGCAAGTGTCTCGTCTTATGATGCGATTCTGGTTGCGGGCCCTGACTTTAGATTCAAAGTTCGAAGACTGACCATCTGGCTGGTTGTTATGGCTCTGATCCATGCATAAAGCCACCTCCTGTATTAAAATAACAAAGAGATCAGAAGGAAGAATGTTGATGTTGTAAAATCAGACAAATGAAAGGAACTTGAGTAACACAGCACTGAAAGCATCAGAGAGAGAGAGATGCTGTTCTCGCACTGTAGTGACTCGGATTGTTTTGACCTGAAGCAAACAAAAGAATCCATTTACTGATTAGCACCATACATCATAGTCATGTCTCCTCCGTGGGGCTGTCCTCTCCCGGTGCTGTGCTGAGTGCTGGGAGGGTCTCTGCTGATGAACCTGCTCTTCACATGGATCACCACTGTAAACATCTGACAAAGCCCAAAAAGTCACGGATCATTACACGCAGATCTCTTTACAGCTGGACAGAGACAGAAAAGTTCCTTCAGTTCACATAATGTGTAGTATGAGAATCACTCCATTCAGCAAAACTTTCCACTAGAAAAGGGTAGAGGGTGTTCAAATGCCCCACTTCCTGCAGTAGGCTTTTTAACAATTTCTCTACTGCCCCCATTCCCAATGGCTGGCACTGTGCTATCGCCACCATGCAGCTGGCATATGCACCTTGCACCAAGCACTGGCACCGGCGGCAACACAGAGACGCAAGCTGGCATGCGTCACAATGAGTCTGGCACGGAGACAAAGAGTTAAATTAGTCTGGCGCAAAATGCTGTTGTAGTTTGGTATTGTGAGGGTATATGTAGATGACCTCCCAAGCTATGTCACCTTTTATAAAAAAAAATGGTCTGGAAGCCCAAAAGCATATTTTGTCCTCACTGATGTGAACTCTTTCTTCATACTTGAAAGAAGGAGAAAAGAGGAACAGCCACAGTCCTTGCAAACAGCCTATGTTTAGCCAGGCTTACCAAAAAAAGCAGTCTCAGACGGCAATACAGAGTCTCTGTGGATGTAGCGTCCATGTTTGTTCCTCTGAGAGAAAGAATGAACACAGGCACCAATTAAACATGCACCCATAAGAATAGCAAAGTCTATTCCAATGAAAATACATATTTAAACGACCACTCACAGAACGATAGTGGTTCAGTTGCTGGTCCAAAAAGTCTGGAGCGAAACAAAATGAGAGTTAAAAAAAAAAAAAGCACAACAGTTTGAGAAAAAATGTGTGTGTGTGCGCTCACTGACCGGGCTCTTCCTCTCTCTTCATGAGTCTGATTTTGCGTTGTTGTTCACGAAGAAGTGCCTGCTGTTGAATATCCAGACTTTGTTCGTCAGTGGGAGGGTCAGGGTACATGTGACGGACCTCCTCACGAGATGCTGTGTCTGACAAATAAGGGAAAGGCATTGTCCCACATCTCTTATAGTAGCAGTCAAGTTGTTTTTTTCTAATTGATGCAGCGTTAGAGTGATGAGAATAAGAAAAATAAGCTTGGGAGTGCACAGAGTAAAGGCAGACAAGAGAAATCAACATTTTTCATCCACGTTAGAGTGATCTTTAATCGCTCCCTCTCTGAAACAGCAGCTTGGCTGTGACTCAGCAGTTCCACAGCCGAGCTACATCCAGTCAAGGTTCGACTGCGACTGAGAGGATCTGATGCAGCTTTAGGACGTAAGGCTGGCATAAATCCATACTTTAAATGTGGAAGTTTGATAAGTAATTTAGTCAATTCGTCACAACATAGCATTTCTTCCTATTTTGTTGGTCTTACATACAAGCTGGAGCTCTGAGTGTCTCTCAGACCCCTACATTAACTCGGTCTGGGAACCCATCCAAAGCCATTTCCTTGGTCGCTTGCATTACATTCTCTGTTTATGCTGCCAAACTGCCTGTCACTGATATGACCTCATGAGATTAAAGTTTCACTGTGGCTAGAGGGACTGATGAGGCTCTGGAAAGTTAAAACCATCTGGCGATGGCCAGTTGGTCACCACAGGACCGCAGTGATCCTCATCTCTTGTCCTTACATCAACACCGTGACCAAGGCAATTTCAAGGCTTTTTCAATCGCTTTCTCCAAGTTGGAAAAATGGGCCAGTTCAGAGTACAGGAGCAAAGTAAGCACTCTGCGATTGGTTTCAGTTCAGTGGTTTTTGTCATCAAGGGATGATGTTCAATTCACCACTATTATATGAGTGATGTTTCACTCGCACAGAGATTTAACCACCGTGAAAAGTCTAAGTTGCAGTTTGTAAATACATTGTATGGCCTCTTCTTGCAGTCATGACTACTTGTTAACCTCTGTGTCATAGGGAAGGATTGAACTGGCACTGGCAGGCAGAGGATCACTGCTCATGATCCTGCAGTCCAGGGCATGTTTGAGGCACACTGATCACACGGAGAACTGACTGTTTTTTCTTTTTTGGGTGATCTGATCAGTAGTCATTACCTCTGTATTTAAGCTGGTTGAACTCCCTGATATTTTGCATATTAACACATGCAGCATCAGAGGGGGGACCCCCGGTTAACGGCTGGACAGCATCCTTGCGTGTCGATTCGAAGGCATCCACTCTCGGCCGTCCTCTGGGCCTGAGCAAAGAAAGAAAATAATGCAGTTTCACTCAAACACCAGGCCCCATAAGTCAGGGTGGATTAGTGAGTATTTTTGAAATAGTAAGGACATAACACCTGGTTTGCGTGTGTTAAGCACTTCCAAATGCTTTTATGAGGTCTAAAGCGTGGGGCTTTCTGTGTAAGCAGCTTACTGTATATTGGAACCAAAGAAAAGCAGTGGACCTGGCACTAATTCAAAGGCATTTCTCTGATGATTTTCAAAAAAAAAAAACTTATTTGAATATAAGCAGCGACTTTACAGGTAGCTTGTAGTACATTCCTGTGTTTTCAGTGGGGAATTTACTCGCATGCTATATCACGTGTGTTCTTCAGGGTGGTTAGAGCGGTGAAGACAGAAATTTTCCTTTTGGGGGATCATATTGTTAAATTACTGCAGTAATGAACTCTCCATTTGAATGGAGATTGGACGATAGCCCATTTGACCTGGGTCATTTTCATTAACTCAGAGAACAAGAAAGCCTCCTTACAATTAGTATTGTGTCTTCACCTTAAATGCATCTGAGGGTGCATTAGGTTAAATTGGACCTGAAGGGGTAGAGCACATCTAATAGGATCTCTAATTAGAAATTCTCTTCTTAGGAAGAAAATGATCCTATTCCTGATTCCTATTAATCCTGGGCACGTTGTACCTGCACAAATTACCCCTGCTGTTCAGGGGTGTCTGACTATAATACCTGTTGGTTGGAGTGTAGTGACTTTCCTCTTGATCCGTCTGCCCCAGCTGAACCTCCAGTTGTCTCTGCTCTTTCCTCAGGTACCTCCGGAGGGCTGACAACTCTCTGAGCACCTCCTGCTGACCATCTGTAGCAAGCAGAGGTGGTAATTTATGTTCTACAAGCAGCCAGGCATTTGGGTTTTTTTTAGGAAGGGGTACAGAACTCAAGACTGTCTCACCTTGTGGCTGGGGTATTTTCACCGGGATTGGTCGGTAGTGTGGTGCTGACACAGAACGCTCCTGTTATGGAAATTTAGATTTAGATTTAGATCAAAACAGCCTTAATGTGAAAATATTTGCATCCATTTACAAGTGACTCACAGTCCTGGAGGAGAGTTGGCTTACAACAGAGGACGGTCTGGATGCGATGAGATTTTTCTGCTTCGGCTGCAAGGCTGGGACGGGAGGAGACGGCGTTCTCTGCAAATATACGAGCAGAATCGCATTATGTGACGGAAAAGTTCAATAAAACTGCAGGCTACAGTACCAATGACTTTTCATGCTTCGTGTACCTCATAATTCAGCTGCTCCCTTTTCTCCTCTCTGTCCCTGGCACTCTCTGGTGTCTTCTTTTCAATCTCTTGTTTCTGCCTCACATCCTTTTCCTCCTGCTGCTGTTGTGTTTTAGGTTCATGGATCCAACTTTCCAGGCTATGCTGCAGAGAGTAAAGAAAACTGTTTTTCAATTGCAATAGCAGTGTGAGGAGAATCCCTCGACTGTAAAGAAGAAGGAGCGATGCAGTGCTTTTCATTAAAGAGATGAACTCCTCACCTCAACCTTCTTTACCTTCCTTTGCTCCTCTTCGTATTCCCGCTGTATGCAAGCTCTTTGTTCTGCCAGCCTCTTCTCTTCTTTTTCCTCTTCAATCCTCATTCGTTCTCGCTCTTCTTCTTGCTTTCGTTTATTTTCCTCAATCTGTTGGTAATGAGAAGGTTAGGTCACATTTATAGTTCATTTACAACTTCATCAAAGTGCTCGGGAACACTTTTTATTGATTGGAACCAATAAAGATTTAATGAAAAGGGAAACACATGTTAAAGCGTTTCATGTTTTGTTTGGCAAAGCAGTTACATACATAGACTGAAGGTAGTGGCCTAAGACCCACCTGCTGTTTAAGGTCTTTTTTGTATCTGTCCTGCATGTGGAGCTCATTTGTCGGCTGATCATTGAAGCCTGTAAGGAAGTGAGACAGAAAGTAATCTGTCTCCAAAGACGAGCAACATGCACAGTGCACACAGCAGACTGAAATACACTAGTGTTTGTTTACCACAGCTTTGACACAATCACTACCTGATAGTCGATGAGAAAGGGGAGCCCTGGCTTCAACTCCAGAAGTGTGTTCATCCCTCATCAAAAGGCCTTGTATCTGCCCACTATTACTGGACACGGGATTCCTATATGACTCCTCGTTGATCCTGTGCATTTCACTCAGGTCATCTGGAAAGGAATGGAAACGTAAGTTCATAAAACGCAGTGTGTGTTTATTATGATTTATCAGGTTTTATCTCAGACCTCATTAAAAGAGAGTAAAAGCTGACTTACTGACAACGTTGCCTTTTTGGTCTTTGATTGGAGCGCCTCCACCACTTCTCCCCCAGGGGTTGTACGCCATCATCTCAGCCTCTATCTTGGCATCGTATCGCTCCTTCTCTTCTTTCTCTCTTCTTTTACGCTCCTGTCTTTCTTTGATCTACACATACATGGAAGAAAGGATATTTCAAAAGTTTTTTTTTTATCCAAGGGGAAATACTGACTCTGCCACAGTCTGATATCTAACTGTCAACATATCTGGTCTGTCTCTAACATGAGTCATAGAAATAGTCTGGTTTCCTCCTGTAACAGCCTGTTGTAGCAATCATTACCATGGCAGACAGTGTGCTGCTCCCTCAACCCCCTTACCCAAACAGAGTTGCCTAAAAACATCCAACTCACTGCTGAAAACTCACACTGCACAAAACACAAACTGGAAACTGTCATAGTAATTTGTGAAGTCATTATATATAAAAACATGGTGGTCTATTTATTGTCAGATGATATTTTGTAGCTGTACCTGCTGTCTGAGTGCTTCTTGGTAGCTAAGTGCATTCTCTCTCCTCTGCTTGGACTTGTCTTCAAAATCCAAGGGGGATGATCTATGCTGATCAGGTACTCTAGAAGCAGAAAGACAGAGTGAGAAATGATGAAGAGGCAAGTGTGCAGGAGGTACTGACAGGACATGCAGTGAGAGCCCTCTTCTGGAAGAAAGAAAAATACACAAATGTAAACACTTGCACTCTGCAAATTGATTTTCAGTGTAAAGAATAGGAATGCAGCACATTTTAGATTTTAAATTGTGTACAATGGATTCAGTATCTAAATAAACTTAGTCATGATGGACACTAACTCAGCGTGGCCAGTGGGTCTGAGTGGAGGTGGTCTCGGAGGAGGGCTGTGGAAATTCCCAGACTGCTTCTCCCCTTCAGGCAAGCCATCTAAGACAAGATAATACACACAAACAGATTTTACAGTTTCATTAGTTATCTCTTCAAGCTGTCTGCCAGTTTTTCTTTTCTCCAACATCAATAAGTCTGTGAGCTCAGACCAGGGTAGAAAAATTGGCAGCAAAATTCAAATGGAAAGAAAATAAATGTAACCAAACAGACCAGCTGGATGAAGTGAGATCCATCTGGATCTACTAAACTCATATTGAATAAACTGTATATCCCCCTTAGTAACAAAATCAGTTCTGCAGTAAAATGAGATTTATGATTTGTTATGCCAAGTCCTCTTGGCCACTGGTATGGCGATAAAGGGGCTCCATAATAAATGGTAATCATTCTCTACAGAGAGGTCTGGGAGTTTATTTAAGATAATGTGAATTACTCCTATCTAAGGCGAAACTGCCAGATACCAGTTAGAGTCAGTTTATGACCGTGAAGACATTAGACACAGCATTGCCAGTGGAACATGCAAGGTTTTACTACAAATATGCATACTTTACATTACAGCTGACTATTTCTCAAGGTGTAATGCATTGTTTTAGATTGGCCTTTGTTCTACCTCCAAACATTTCCATACAATTTGAAAATCAATCAATCTTAAAACGCAGTAGATGATCCATAAAATATACATAAATGAAGATAGTTGTTATACTATACTCTGATTGTAATGAAGATTTGGATCTAATGGATTCCTGGTTCCATAGTAGTAATACGCTGCATCATAAGGAGTCTGGTGATTATTAGTTACAGTGGGAGGAACAGGAGGAGGAATGCCAGCAACCCTGAAAAAACACAATCACAGAAACAACAGTGAATCCACAGCAGAGTCGTTGATTTCATTCATGTATGGGAACACAGAGCGACGGTGAGCTACCTCGGGACGGCCACCTCTCCTATCATGTTTGAGAAATCCCTGTTGTAGTCCTCACTGAAATAATCCAGTGAGGAGACACCTCGTGCTGCTTTTGTTTCAGACCCAGACATCGTCTTCCCTGTCAGCTGACTGAGAGGTGTATTGTAGTCCACATGGTACTTTCCTGGAGGGGCTCTTTGTTCTCTGTCCTTAGCAGGTTTGTCTTCTTTAGGCCTTGGATCTGGGTCCTTCCCTACAGTTTCCACATCTACTCCAGGCTTGTACGGGACATCTCTTCTCCAGCTGTCATAATGCCGATTTACAGCCCCAAACTGCTTGATTCGGTCAGGCTAGAAGAGGTGATGAATCATGCAAATGAATTCCATCAGGCAACAAATATTAAGAAAACTTCAATATGAGGTGTTGTTCAATGCGACAATATAATCAAATTAATACAAGCCTCATCAGTAACAGTGATAAACGGTTTATGACGTGTTAATCGAGCTGTCGTCATTAGAAGATCACATCATGGAATCATGTAATAAAACATTTGCCAGGTCTTGTCATTCTGTACCTTTTTCTCGGGGTCTGTGGCCCCTGTTGCAGCAACCCTCAGCTCAAGTTTCTTCTCCCTGAAAAAAAAAATCATCCTTTGTGCCTTCTTGACTTACATGGACGTGCCAACTGAAACAACTCTAATGAAAATGTTGATTTAGTAAATAAATACTCACCTCATCTTGTTTTCCTGCTGTTCAGCAATTTGTTTCAGCAGCTCTTGCTTATACTGTTCTTTCCTCAAATGAGAGGCCGTCTGCTCTTCTGTTGCTCCTGCATGAGAACCAGAAACACACGAGTGCTGTCAACTATGATGCTGAAAAACTCCAAAGGGCACCATGCAATAAGAATTACCAATCAGGAGTCCAGTAGCAAACTCTGCTTTATCCTTGCTGGTAGCAGGTCTTGATCTTGCAGCCGTCTTCATGCTGTCTGGCATTTGCGGACTATTAAACACAAATACACAGACACACAACAAGAGTCATCCAATTACTATCAGCATATAAGGGTAACAGCAAAGCACATCAGCTCCCATCTGAGCCACACCCAGCTACCATTCTACATCATACACCGCCTCACAGTTTTCCTGCAGAGGTTTCTGGTCTCAGAGTCACGGAGAGTTCTCCAATCAATCCACCTCCTCTGATAGAGCAGGGCTGAGTAATTGTCTGCCTGGAGATGGGCCAAGGCTCACCTTACCTCACCACCCCACATCGTTAACAGCTTATTGAGAGTGGCTCGACTTAATGGCAAAAAAGGGAAAAAAATTCAAGGCAACAGGATGTAAGAAAAGTGCTGGAGGGCAATAACTGAGCGTGGCAGCAAGTATCAATACCTGCCTTGTGTTACAATCACCCTGTGCTGGCTCATTCAATCACATTACTTTATTGATTGAGAAAATTTATGTGACTTTCCAGGAGGATGTTATTGGCTCTCCATCTCCTATTGCGAATACTGTCTCCATTAATAATTAATAATTCTGTTTCAGCGTTACAAATGTCATTTCTGCAGACCTGAGCTGTCATCTTTCTTACCCTGACTTCCAAACCCATTCATTGTTGTTCTGATCATGAACAGCAGGGTCCTCCACCTCTTTTAAGTCGCGAGGAACTCTGTTATAGAGATATACAAGAGAGACGGAGAGTAATATTATCATACCTGACCTTCTGTCTTTGGTATATATGTAATAGATTAAAATAGCTCAAAATCATACTACAGAAAAAAAAGCTACACCTGTTAGCTCTGCGTTCTCTGGTTTTCCTCTCCTCTTTGTACTCAGGCTCTGGAGAGCGTCTGTCTCGCCTCCTCCTGTGTCTGAACTCCAACTCCTCCTCTGTGTCTGTGATCAGCTCCTCCTCTGAGCTATAGGGCTCTTTTAGTCTATGGAGTTGCCATCGCTTTCGTCCCCGATGGCCTGGACCTGAAACCCCTGTCCTTTTTCCATTATCCACTGCCTCCGTCAGAGTGGCAGCATCTCTCCTGGATGCAGGGCGCTCTCTGGGAGGAGGGTGCATGTTTGTATGGGCATTGAGGATGGGTAGAGGAGACGCGGGAGAAGCAAGGCACACAGCATCTGAAGCTTTATCCTGTCCAGGCTGCAATTGAAAATGTTAAAAACCTAAAGGTATTTTAAACCTGTGCACTATAAGTGCATAAGTTTTACAACACATACCAAACACACCAAGTCTTTTTGTTTAGGGAGCTCAACGTGCTGTTTATTGATAATTCTCATTACCTTTGAAGTGACAGGAAGTGTTCTCCTCCTTAGACTTTTGATTTGAGCTTGCTCCTGTAGGAAGAGGTTGTATTCTTTATTTCTCTCCTCTCTTAGTTTTTCCTGTGAGAGAAACAAATTCAGTCTGTGAGTCTTTGAAGCAGCCATCTCATTCAGGTAGAGCACCAGCTTACTAGCTACATATTTTCAGTGCTGTGTTCAAATGTGTCAACACATATAACAATCAAATTAAATATGCATAAATATGTAGAAGCTCATGTTTTGAATATAAGACACATTCATGAAGATTTCATATATCACTGTCTCATCTGTAACTCCTTTAAGCCGTTTGTGGTTCAGTTTTTCTCAGAAAGGTTTGGAACTGAGTCTCTAATATTGTCATAGATACAATGTTGCATTTTATATTAATTATGGAAATTATTTGGATTATGTGTAGTTAGTTTTTTCACACACCTTTATAAATTACAATCATTCACACAATCATACAAATGGAAGCACATGACCCAGGTGGGAATTGAAGCCACAATCCCCAGCTCCGGAGGATGATATTAGTCTTGTTGTGAGTGTGTCACATTCAGAGACACACACAGACAAACACACACAAATGTACTTAATGAAGTACCCACACAGACACACACCTGAAATGTTGTCTTGTCATCAATAGGTAAAGAAAGACCCTGGGGTTGCGGATGAGCTTCACTGGTTTTCAGGTCCTTTTTCTGGAGAGAGAGAGAGCATGACAACAAAGTACAGCATGGTGAGTCAGCAAAATGCAAAACAATGCCATTTCAGTGAAACATGTCTTAAAGATTGTTTATGAATACATCATCAGACCTTGGCAACATGTTGTTTGTAGTCCAGTTGGAGCTCCTGCTGAAGTTTATACTTCTTCCTTTCATAGTCAGTTCCCAG
This sequence comes from Larimichthys crocea, assembly GCF_000972845.2. Classification (NCBI taxonomy): domain Eukaryota; kingdom Metazoa; phylum Chordata; class Actinopteri; family Sciaenidae; genus Larimichthys; species Larimichthys crocea. The sequence continues at coordinate 10,874,272 of NC_040033.1, read as the reverse complement.
CAACAAACTTAAGCCCAAACCTGGGAAGTATCAAATATAAAACACATAAACTGTATGACACAACCCTATGCTCAAAGAATGTAATCTTTCCAGATCCACACATTTACAATACCTCTGTCTGGATTGGGGTTTAATCCTTGTGCTGGTGATGCTGGAGGCATATCCACGCAGTGTTGTTTATATCACAGCCGCTTACTGGAGAGAACATTCACACACGATGTAAAAACATAAAGTGCATTTGCTTTTTGTGGTAATAATCCAATCACCACATTTTCACATACCTCGATTTTGCATGTACGAATTCACACTGATATATCTCGGTGTTTCCTCTTCATGCTCGTCCCATTGTCGTCCATTTATTAATATGTACATCCATCAAAATATGTAATAGTTTCAGCTGAGACTCAGGCCACAGATGTTCTACATAAGATTGTAATGTATATTATTATATTTATATTATTTGTCTGAGAAATGTCCTTGTCTAGATTGTCAGCATGGCGCAAAGCATCTTTCCGTTGCTATAGGCAACCATGACACAAAAGGTCCTCCTGGGAGAGGCTAACTAACCCTGCAAGCTTGAAGCTTTAAAACAAAGAAAACATAACTGAGACCCGTTAAAATCACTGTAATAGTTGCTATATTAGTTGGTAATATTGGTTGTTTTACGATGTGGGTTGCTGAAATGGTTTTAACTTTATAAACCTCAGCGGGAAATCAGGTTTACCAGCTAACCTAACAACAAACAATATAAATGAAGTACCAAACTTGCATTACTAGCGGTTTGCGTTAATGTGGTGACGAATTTAGTGTCATTAATGAATGGTGAATACAGTTTTAAAGTAAAAATACCTTTGTTTTTCGTGATTGCAAACGCCTTAATGAGTGAGCCTGCTTTTCTGAAGACTGCCGCTAGATGTCAGTGTGTCCCCGACGGTTATAGTAAAAGCCCTTCCAGGACGAAACCATGCATCCTGTCAGAGGGGTGATCGTACTTTAATTTAAGCGATAACCACGGTAAAAGTCGCTTCGGGTAAAATGTTTTTGTTACACGTGACTCTGTTTTAATTTTTTTCACAAAATGCCACGTAGCATACAGATATAAAAACAGCATATTTGTGTAACACTGAGACAAACGCCCCCCCTCCGTGAATGCGCTTTGGTTGTGTTGGTATCATTTACTGTCATGGCTACCTGATCAGTTGGAGGTTTGGCCCTGTTACGGTATCAAAATCTTCGGTTAAATAATAATAATAATAAAAAAAACAGCTGTTCGTGTATTTGAGCAGACGTAGGGTTGTTTTTTTTAACTACTCGTTTGTTTTGGCTTTGCTGTTTCATCATGGCGGGCAGCAGCACGGCTCAGAAAACATGGGAGCTAACCAACAGCATGCAGGAAGTTCAGAGCATAGATGAAATTTACAAGTATGACAAAAAACAACAACAAGAAATCCTCGCTGCGAAGCCATGGACAAAAGAGTGAGTACAAGCTGTCAGTGTTTAAGTCACCGTAAATGCTTACTGTCGTGTGTTATCGTTAAAACACCCGTGATAGCTTGGCTACAAACTAGCATCGGTTTGTTTGTCAACAAGCCTGATATTTAAATCTTTTCTTTTTATATCTTTGACTCATAGTCACCACTATTTCAAGTACTGCAAGATCTCAGCCTTGGCCCTGTTAAAGATGGTGATGCACGCCAGGTCTGGGGGAAACCTGGAGGTGATGGGCCTCATGCTGGGGAAGGTGGATGGTGAGACTATGATCATCATGGACAGCTTCGCGTTGCCCGTGGAGGGCACAGAAACTCGGGTCAACGCCCAGGCTGCAGCGTATGAATACATGGCTGCCTACATTGAAAACGCCAAACAGGTCAGGACACTGACTGCCAATAATAATACGGTGTCTCACAGATTTAATGACTGCATGCACACCTTATGCTGTTAGGATGTATTGTGCATCACTTTCTGTAGATGTTTGGGCAACTTTACTGTAATGTGGACTAGACATTAAGCCATTAATAAGTGCTTGGGTGTCAGATTTAATACATGTGTCTGCCATTAATACTATGGTAGTTATGCCTTTATTATCTTTTGTTACATTAGGAAATAAAAAAAAATATGCAATGTTGCAAAAAACTATGAGCAGGAATACCATATGGGCATTTTGTTTTTTTTTTAATAATATTGCAGCAGTGTGATGAAATAGCTTGATCTGTAGAAGGATTCATTTACTGATTTTGTCTAAATCAAATCAGTACTTTATCCATAAACTGTTTCTCTGTTGATTACTCAAATTGATTGATTGAGAATTTTATTTTGAAACATGTAAAAGCCAAATTCTTCTTTTTTTTTTTTTTTTTTTCAAGATTATTTTTTTGGCCTTTTATGCCTTTAATGATAGTACAGCTGAAGATAGACAGGAAGCAGGGGGCAGAGGGAGTGACACGCAGTAAATGGCGGTCCAATGCGGGATTCGAACCGGGGCCAGCTGCAGTGAGGACTCTAGCCTCTACCCACGGGGCGGCGGCTTAACCCACTATGCTAAGCCAAATTATTCTTGAAGTATAAGATTACATATATCAGATCATCGTTATCCATTTCTCACCGCTATCTCACCTGTATCACACAATACGTCTTACGTCAATATGTCTTCTCACATGGCTGCTACACGACTGGATATGTTTCTTTCTTCTTCAAAGCATCCGTCATAATTTAATACTGTTGCTAAATTCAAAGTAGTTTGAAGTTCCATTATTCCCTGAAAAAAAAAAAAAAAAATCTATGGACTGCACCAAATCCCAGCAGTAATAATAATATTTGATCAATATTTTTATACTCACTGTATTTAAAATAAAAAAAATCTGTTGTATTCTTGTATAATCGTGTATTTCATGCAAGTAATAAGAACCTACATCTATCTCTAATCCCTCAGGTTGGCCGGTTGGAGAATGCTATCGGCTGGTACCACAGTCACCCGGGTTATGGATGCTGGCTCTCGGGCATAGACGTCAGCACTCAGATGCTCAACCAGCAGTTTCAGGAGCCTTTCGTGGCCGTCGTGGTAAGAACGTGGAAATAGTAAACATTTTTCTTCTCAAGCTAAATGCTTCATTTACTGTGATTTCTAATTTGCACCCCATTAAAATGGTATTCAGGAAAGGAAGTCTTTCTAAGTATGACAGTACAAGTTAATGTGACGGTAACTGAGAAGGGGGTGAGATTGTTGATGTATGAGTTGTACGTTTCCATGTAGTACTGATGAATATTTTGCTATTGCAACCATATATGCTATTTACTCTCCATTTGGCTTAGGCAGTGCTTAAATGCCATGGGCGGCATATAATTAAGTGTGTATTTTCAGCGCACTGACAGCCATAGTAAAATGCTCCTGGTGGCCAGATTTGAGTGGTCCCTGGAGGTTTGTATGACCCCTGACTTTGTTTTCCTGTTCTACTGTATCTTGCTTCCTAAAGATCGACCCTACTCGGACTATTTCTGCGGGGAAAGTCAACCTTGGCGCCTTCAGGACCTACCCAAAGGTAAAACAAAGACTGTAGATAACGTCTCTTGAGACTCTTAATTCTAAAAGTAATAAAACAATTAGCTAAGCAATGATTCATGCGCACGTGTGCTCTTTCTCATGTTTGTAGTTTTTTAATTTGGGTTTTTGTATATATTTGTAAATAAACTAGAAGTTATGATCTTGTAATTTGAAGTCTATCTTATTACTTAATTTTACAATAGTGTTGTAATTAATAATCTGGTTATGTTACCTAAAAACTGTTTGGATTGTTGTATTTCTCAGTATTTTTTTTTATTTTTTATTTTCAGGGTTATAAACCTCCTGATGAAGGACCCTCAGAATACCAGACAATCCCCTTGAACAAGATTGAAGACTTTGGTGTTCACTGTAAACAGTGAGTATTAATATATATAATTTACTCTTCACCCTATATCACCATGTTGGGGATATTTACATCAATACTTGTGCATATCAAGTACATTTCTATTTTAAAAATCCTTACCTTAACTGCAGTACTTTTAATATAGTGTGCATATAAATGTATGACTGTGTGCCATACGTGGCTCATGTTTTCGCTTTGATTTGTTTCATTTAGGTATTATGCCTTGGAGGTAACTTACTTCAAGTCCTCCCTTGACCGAAAGCTGCTGGAACTCCTTTGGAATAAATATTGGGTCAATACCTTAAGTTCCTCAAGTCTCCTCACGGTATGTAGGCAACTTCAAAAAGTTATATGTTTGCTAATTGTCTGACATTTTGATTTATGGTTAATTATTACTCTATAACTCATTGAGACATGTGGTCGCCCGCTTGTGATGTCGTGATTAATTGCTGCTTAGTAGCCAAGAGTCCTTGTTTATTGATTTTAATAATACGCTTAATTGAAACTTTTTAACAAAGGATATAAGCATTAAACTTGGACCTGACTCCAGTGATACAGATACTGTTGTGGTTCACCATGGCTCATCTCCTCCTCCCCCCACAGTACACTCTAAAGATTGAAAGCGCCTCATGTGAATTCCCTTTGTGGATGCAGTCACTCTGTCCCGAGCTTGACTAAACAGCCTAAATAGGCATCAGGCTTATCCAAACAGTTGGCTCTTTGGCATTCTGGATGAAGATGAATTGACTACATGTCAAGAACGAGCTGCTCCTTGGGTGACAGGCTTTGTCAGTTGCTACACTGTCACCCTAGTCAGGGGCCCCTGTGTCATTGTGTTTTTAATTACCTTTTCCACTAAAAACACGGCCTCACCTTAAGTAAACTTTTCACCGACTTCTTTTCATTCAGCACAACACACAAAGTGTACCTACAGCTTGTTAGACAGATTTGTAGCCACCGTCAAAATTCTTTTTTTGAAAAATCTGTTGTCTAGCTTTTGTGGACAAATTGTGCATGAATGGGTTTCTGTGTCTGTGTGTGCGTTTGTTGGATGGTCAGAACTCGGACTACACCACAGGCCAGGTGTTTGACCTGTCGGAGAAGCTGGAGCAGTCGGAGGCTCAGCTCGGAAGAGGCAGCTTCATGCTCGGGTTGGACACACATGACAGGAAGTCTGAGGACAAACTGGCCAAAGCAACACGAGATAGGTAAGCTTGGCCCGCTGAGCTAACATGAATTTCATTTAATTTGGGAACTGTCTTTTCAGTGTTCTTCCCATTGCTTACTGTATATTATAGATCCTAAAAAGAAAGTGGATGATGGCATTACTTTTAATTTATTTCATCATGTTTTGTTACTGTGTGATGTACAGTATTTGCCAATTTAACTCATTTGTTGATGACACATATTTGTCCTTATGTTATGGTATTCAACAAAGGAAAATAGTGTAATTAGGGACTTGTATGATGGATAACTACTAGAAATATTTTGTGGTTCAGTTTGAATTTAAAAATCAACGTTTCGTGCTGCAGCTGATAATATTTCTGTCACTACTCAGTCTGCTATAATCGACTGTATTTTCAGTTAATGAATCTTTTTTTCTATCAAATGTCAGACAAAAATTAAAAGTGCCCATCAGAGTTTTCTAAATGACACCTTTAAGTGTTTTGTTTTGTAGGACCAGATTCAGTTTAGAGATTCAGTTTCCAACAACACAGAATGATTTAAACAATTAATTCATTTTCAAAATAGCTGCTGATATTCTCCGATGTGTCTTAATTATAAGCAGAGCAATTCAAACATGAAAAATAAAATAAAAAGAAATGTGTAAACCTGCGCTATTTTCTATTATTTTGCTTTTTAATGCACTATAATTAAATGCTTCTGTGATTTAAACCAACCAAAACAGAAAACTGAGTCTTTTAATTTGTTTATTTATACTAGTTTCATTAATAGTAACTAGATGTTACATCTGTGTGTGTGTGTGCACTGCGTCTGTTTTGCTGGGGTCATTGATCTAATCTCCATTTCTCTCTGCGTTTTGTTTCAGCTGCAAGACAACCATAGAGGCAATTCATGGCCTGATGTCTCAAGTCATTAAGGACAAACTCTTCAATCAAATCAACACATCCAATTAAACCTGAACTATGAGCCGATTTTGGATTTCTCGTGCATGTCTAGCACTTATTGGTTTATGGTTTGTGTTTAACTGCTAAGGGTAGTGTTATCTGTGACTGACCTTGGGAGAGTTTTGTTAATTGTATTTCTTCTTTTGTCCTAGAAGTAGTTAAGGATTATACATTAAGGAAATAAAATAAAACATAAAACGCAAGAGCCGTATGTGGGTATTTCATACTTTCTCAACAAAATTATATATGGAAATGCATGTCTGTATTAAAGAACAAAGTATGTTTTAAGTGGGAAATTTAAGAATTTCACTTGCGTACTATGAGGTGGTCATTAGTCTTTACATATTCTTAAGGTGTGAGGCACTGTGGCATTGTTTCCCTTCATGTTCTGGCTGTTGCTAAAAATCTTTTCGCACGTAGGCCCGTGTTCTTCTGCGGTCCGACATATGAACACACATACACACCGCGGCTGCATTTAATGCATAGTCTAACCTAGCACCAGTCACTCATCCAAGTGTAGCCTGTCACAGCATTACATAATGGAACAACAAACTCAAGCTTCTGCATAGGCTCAAAGGGAATCGGCTGCCATGTGTGGGATGTCTCTGCGGAGTCACTCCCAGCACAGTTTGGCTCTCGGTGGTACACACTCCGGCAGCTCGTCAGGTTGTGGTGTGGCAGTGATGCAGCGCAGAAACAGAAGCTGTACACACTGGAGTCTATTCACCTACCGTGTCTGCTCTCCATCGAAGCAGACACTCACCGAGTCTGCCTTTTTTTACAGACAGCCGCATTGGCCTGGGTTTGTGTCATGTCTTTTTTTTTATGGTATTGTAATGGCTAAATGTATATTTTTGATGTCATGTATCGCAGAGGAGACCGTCCCAGTGGGGCAGTGAAGGTGTCTGTTTTTTCTCATGTGCATGAGCTTTGGCACCACTTCTTATAATGATTTTCTTTTACCAGTATTTAAGCCATGCCTTAAATTGGAGGGGTGTTCGGTACAGCAGTTTAGGAAGAGGAGACTTATTAGATTATAATTAATGTAATTTAGGAATTTGAAATTGTTGAATAGTTTTTCTGCACACGGTCTACTGAATAGCTCATGTTTTTGCCAGTTATTTAAATGCATTACATGGATGACTGTCACAGTGCTGAGAAAGTATTTAGAGTATGCTTTTCTAAAATACTTTGACCTAATGTTTGGTCTTTCATGGTGATTTAAGTATCAGTGGAACATATTGAACTCGTTGGACATGTAAATATTGTGATTATCACCAGATGGACATTTGTATGCATGACTAAAGGTGGAATAGGAAAATTTATGTTAATTCTAATCAAGTCAAATTGTGGGCAGCCAAAAGTCCTTTAGCCGTGTATTTTTACCTTACTCTTTTAACATTTAGCAATTTTCTAATTCCACAGTACAGTATGTTCTTCTCTATTTCAGTATGTTCTCCATTAGTGTAACACACACGCTTTCACAGATTGCAGTGGAATGCCTTCTCTGCTGTCCACACAAAAATACAGCTGGCTGATTTGACATTGACTGATATGGGATCAGCAAATTGATAAGGCTCATGATTAATGGCTATGGGGAGATATAGTATTTATGCCCTATAGATCTAATGATCTAAGATCTGGAGATGTGATGTTTAGTTTGGCTCTCAGAGGAATTAATCCCACAAGCGGTGGTGCCGTGTGTGAAGAAGTTGATCCCAGCTCAGAAATCTGGAGGTGCTACACTTCCTTTCAGACCATGTGCTCCCGCATAAGTGGAGGCAAGTCACTTACAGGAAACCCGGGTCTTGACATGATGTAGATTAACAATGCCAGGGGTCACTGGGAGAAGTGGGCTGTGGTATGGTGCTTTGAAAAATAGATAGACACTACAGATTGGGGAAATGTCATGTCAGCTAGAAAGAAGCAAGCAGAATATATAAACAGCATAAAGATTTAGTATACATTTAGTACAGTGAGTGTGATTTGTGGTAATGTGTGTGTAATAAGGCCATTATAAGACTTGGATAGTGTGACATTCCTGTTAAATTCCTCCAATGCCATTTCTAGATTATAGAATAATAAAGCAGAATTTGTTTAGTCACTCTCTTCAATCAAAAACATAATACATCTATGACCATTTATCTTTCTTTTATTTGCAATAATACAATTTCAATGCAAATAAATATATTTAAAAACTAAATCAATGTACTAGTTCATTCAACAACTACTGGTACTTACCTAAAATAACCCCAAATAACACTGCCAAGCATCCCAAATGTCACAGAAATTATTACATTTATTTCACCGGTGTTACAAAGAATTTTGTGACCCTGCAGATTTTGTGACCGACGCGTTGCTTGCGTGGTTTCCATAGCAACATGATGGTCTCAAACACAGCAGTCTGAACCGCGGCTCGCTTTACAACTCCTTTTTTATTTTAGAAAACTGACTCGCATTTGAAACATTTGCTGAAGGACGTCGAGAGGTAGGAGAGTTTAGTTATATAAATTATAGTTTTGCAGAGTAATAAATTTAATTTGTGCTAAATTTACTTCAAGAAGACGCTACGTTGAAAGTAGCCATCGCTAATTAGCATCCATAAACCGGCGCCTATCAATACCTCCATTAACTTTAGCTGATATCTCCTGTCTCATCCATGAGTGTCGCACTTTCTTTGACAGTGATAAACTGCAAGTCCCCAAAGTCCCAGGAGAGGACAGACCCAGGGGTGTGTGAGTCCAGTTAGCCTATAGCTTCTGTCCATAGTTCAGCACTGCTTATTGATCAGTGTCTCTTGTCTCCTGTAACCTCAGCCTGATGTCCTGAGATCAAGTATGGAAAAGACCTGCTGTCACATCTTTGTCCCTAACCCACCACCACCATATTTTGGCCCCACATACACACTATTATTGGGGAGGTTATGTATAATAAAGCATATTTGCAATGTGAAGTCAAAGTGCAGATTTTCATATCTCAGTATGGGGTCAAGCTAATAAACAAGCCCCATGAGTACTGAATGAAAGGAAGTAGTTGAAGCTCTGCTTTGGGAATTGACAACACAAATGGAGGGGTCGCCAAACCTTTGGCCTCTTAGCAAGTTTCCTGGAGAATAACGATGTTTTATTTCATCAATTATCTCCGATTGCGAATTGACAATTAGGTTTTTTAGGGCAGATAAGGTTAATCTTCGCCTGTCACTTGTGATTACAAATGCGATAGTATTTTGTGTTAGTAAATAGTTATTCAGGGGAACATTTGTTTGCCAGTTAAGGTCTATTTCAGCGCACGTGTATTTTTTTTCTCCCAAGCGGACAGATCTAGTCACTGTGGGCTGAATGCTTGGCTGAAGCTGAAAAGGATCCTCTCTGAGCCACCATGGTACGCCTGACCGTAGATCTGATTGCTAAATCCAGAAACCACTTCAAAAAGAAAAGGGGCCTCGCCTTCCCAGAGTACCTGAAGACACTCACCCACCTCCACTTTTCCAGCAAGAATATCGAAGATATCGTAAGTAGCCATTAATTAACGCTGGTGTTTTGATTCCCCCGTTCCTCTTCGACGCCTCACTTTTTTAATTCTGTTTTTCAGGGTGATCTCTCCATGTGTAGAAACCTCACCGTCCTTTACCTGTACGATAATCAGATCACGCACATTTGCAACCTGGATTTTGCCTTCAACCTCACCCATCTGTACATGCAGAACAACAACATCAGTCAGATAGATAATCTCTCCAATCTGCAGAAGCTCTCCAAACTGTGAGTAGACAACTTTGATTGATTGTTGTCCCGTGCTGTGATAATCATTCTAGTCTACGGTGTGTGAACATGTGTGTGGTTGTTCCTGCTCTGTAGGTATCTGGGTGGAAACAGGATTGCAGTGGTGGATGGCTTGGAGACCCTCTGTGAGCTCAAGGAGCTTCATCTGGAGAATCAGAGGCTGGCACCAGGGGAAAAGTTGCTCCTTGACCCCAAGACTCTCCTCTCACTCGCTGTATGACCTATTTTTACTCTGTTCAGCACAAAGATAGGACGAGGAAACAAAGGATGTCCCGCAATCACACATAATTTGGGCTCTCTAAATGTATTCAAATATTAAAGGAAGGTCTGTTTTTTCTTATTAAACACCAGGATATGTGTGCTGTATCAACCTGGGAGGTTATCACATCCAGTTTAAAAGATCTCAGATTTCTCAGAGGCCAGTGATCCATGTAAAAGCAGTATTGTGCTGGGTTTGATGATGTCAATGAGACCTCTGTTGCTCTCTCTCTGGTCTGACAAATCAGTTAGGTTTGTTTACTTCTTTTACTGCCCAGGCCATGGATAAACACACCAAAAGTCTCAGCTTCTTGTTTGTTTGGATAATTAAAGAAATTGCTGTGCAAATTTAAAGAGTTCCAGCTTTTTATAAATGTGCCATTATAGAACTTCAAACCAAGATGAATATTTAGCAACAGCACTATCTAGAGTCCGATTTGGAAGTGATCCCAGTAGTCCAGACATATAAAGAGCCATATAAAGTATCTAAATGATTAATCCCGGTGGATCACAAGCAAAGAAAAAAGTGAAAATAATGTAAAGTGCATATTTATTTTGGCCACACATAATAGTACTGTAATGTGCTTCTTCTAAGGATGGTTTTGTGCCCATTATAAATTCATGTTAATGTACTTGCAATGCCTTTTTTGGGGAATTTATGTTACATATTTGAATATCTTTGATTACCTTTTGAGTAATGTATTGTATTGAACTCTTCTCTATTTATTAATCTCTTTGCACAGGAATCTCTTTCTGTCCTGAATATCAGTCACAACAACATTGATGACATCAAGGGCCTGACGGTGCTGATGGAGCTCCAGCATTTTTCTGCTGCTGACAATAAATTGCACAATATGGAGGTAAATATAGCTTTTTCAAACACTTCACTAAAAGTGTGTCGCCATTAAAATCGTCTTCTCCGGTGTGACAGATGTAGAAACTGGCTGCATGTTGTGCACTGCAGTCAAAGTGAATGGCACCACATCACAGCAACTATGCGTGACACGCTGCATTAAAGTCAACATACCGGCTATTAGTTGATCGTGTCAGTATTAACATTGTTCCGTAGCTTTCTGCAGCGATGTGTGAAATGATATGGAGAACAGGGTTCTAAAGAACCAAATCCTGCAAATCCCGCCATAGGTTCCCAGTCTCCATGACTCGCACAGGGTCAGAATTATTCAACAAATCAGCGAGCTATTCCCCTGAGACTTTTCTCGCTGACAGCTTTAAACAAGCACAAGTTTCTCTCTTTCCTTGGGAGGCTGATTTTTCCTCTCTGCCTCAGAATCCTCTATTTGATACCCTAAACCACCACTACTTAACATTATGGGAGATTCATCCGAGGCAGAGATATGATTTATGTTCTCTGACTTCCTTGAAAAATGAGCTGCTTGTTTTTGAGGCGTACTCTCTCTCATGGCAGTAATTTTTTAGTTTGCATTCACTTAAAAGGTTAATTACTTCATTTAAAAGGCTTAATTCTTGTTTCTTTGACACCAGAGTAACACATTGAAAACACTTTATAACTGACGACACTGCTAAGAACACAAGTGATTTTGTTTTGAGACGTTGATGCAGGTAATTGCTGTACACGTGTCATTTTTAGCAGATATCTCCTATAATTTATACAACCCGTCTGCCACTATTGATCCTGCAAAGACAGCACTCCAAAGGATCAATCCCTCCTCCTGCGCCATTTGCTCAGAATCCAGAGGAAACATTATAGATTTTTAAAATAGATTATGACAGGCAGTCAGCCAGGGTGAAAAATGGGGAGCATCTTCAGAGACCGTTAGCTGTGTGCAGGGCAGAGAGGACAGGGGAATCGAAGCCCTGGTCAAATACAGGTTCATAACTGGCCCATCATTAGTCCAGGCGAGAGAAGCAGCCAGGCTTAGTGAGTATCCAGCCTTTGCTGTTCTCCACGCCCCCGCGTGGGGGGCAATTTGGCGCTGGGCTGCTCTTCGGTGAGGGCCTTCTGAGTGACGGCCCTGACACGATCATTTATCAAAGCCTGGGAGCGCGCGGTGCTCAGGGGTCCCCTCTGAACTGATTGCAGCACGAGCTGGAAAAGTGGAAGCGCTTTGGCCAAGACAGGAAGGCAATGAACAATCAGAGCGTGTCCAGAGAGTATTCATATTTCCAGGCTTGGATTAATGTGCCTTTAGATAAACATACAACTGCAGGCAACTGGCTGGAGGAGCCAGTCTCACACTGCCCCAGGAGAAAACTTGTAGTTACATGACACCGGCGACACTGTTTATTAAAATAGACTGATGTGTTGTTTATGCGCTTTCCATTGGCCCTTGTACTTCACACTGCCATTCACTTATACCACGTCTTTAAAAGTTTCCTAATGTTTTGATTATTAATCATATTATAAATATGCATATTTGTTTTAAATAGTTTTCTATTGTTTCCTGTGAATACTGAACTTTAGAGACACAGTATTACCATTTGAACTGTTAGTATTAAAATGAAAACGTAACATATAGTTGAAGTTTCCCTTTTTTGTCTATTTTTCAGGAGTTAGAGCATGTGTTCAGCCACTGGCCTCAGCTGCTTCAAATGGATTTGAGTGGGAATCCTGTGTGTAAAAAACCAAAGTACAGAGACCGCCTGATAACTGTGTGCAATAGCCTCGGTGAGATATTATTCATTTTCCTGCTTTATGGCATCCTAATCTGAAAATGTACTTTATTTCTTCGACTTTCCCAGGCTAAGATTTAAGCCACCACTTCATGATAAAAGTAAAAAAATATACACGTTTTTCTTTTTAATTTAAATGTAATTCTTGTTTTTTATTCTTGTTTTTTATTCTTTATTTATTTGTATAGTGACTCTCGATGGCAGGGAAATTAATGAGTTAACCAGACAGTTTCTTATTAACTGGAAAGCATCCAAAGACGCAAAGAAGAAAAAAAACAAGAAACAAATAACGGCCGGACCGCCGGTCCTCTATCCCATAACAAGTAAGTCTTTTTTAATCTAACGTCGACCACTTTATCTCAGTTATTTTCTAATTATAATTCAAAGACTTTCTGTCTTTTGTATTGGCACAGACAGATCTTTGATTTAATTAAATGTAGCAGTTATTTAAGTGTGATAATGTAGAAAGCCATATTATTGAAAACAACCACATTCTGATAATATATAATATTTTTTTCTGGAAAATGTGTAAACCATAAAAAAGTGTTAATTGTATTTTAAAGACTTCCACAGTCTTTTCTGTTGCCATCCTTAACTTTATTATGCTTTACTCATTTGAATTTGTTTGCGTGTCTGTGTGTGTGTGTGTCTTCTGGTGTGACTTTGTACTCCAGACTACTTCAACATGGGTCAGGATCCACATCTTGGTCACATCCACGGCCACAGCCTGCAGAGGTGGAATCCGCAGCAGCCTATCAGGTCTGATATCATAGTTTAAACAGATCTCAGCTAACGTGGGAGAGTCCAAATTTTTTACACACTTTTGTCCATTTTATTACTTAGTAACAATTTAAGTGTAGACATTAAATTCTCAGCTGTCATACAGAATTTGTATATTATATGATGAAATGTACAAATTATGAAGAAGTGCTAATAGACTCGCCCCCCACATCCTGATCCGTCTCACAATTCTTCTCAAAATTTAAGAAGAAATGTATTTATTTAGATTAGTTTTACTGTAAAATAGTATCAGTCATTTTGTGTCAGTTTGATCAATTCTATACTATTTTGTGATCATAGCAGTCTCCATTAAACATTCACTAAATTCAAAGCCACAGAGAAATGCATGAAAAATATTCCCTGACTGATAATGCTTCTTCTTTTTCTGATATCATAGGGCGCAAAATGTAAAAAAATGCAGACTTCTCAGCCATGCGCCTGTCTCATCGCCCATCTGCAGTCACGCTGATGCTTAAGACAAACCAGTCCACTGAAATCTCCACCTCCTCCACACACACACACATTAGCCAGAGCTCAGGACTAACCCTGCTACTGCTTTGTTTGATCACCTTAGTCATCACAGCTGCAGATCTTTTATCCTTGTATATTAAGCAGGACAGTGCTGTCACCCACAAGCTGTGATATCCATAGCTGCAGGAGCTTCCTTGAACTCGGATGATAGTGGTTTATAAATGTGACTTTTTTTTCCCCCCACAACATTTTTTTTTAAATCTTTCTGTTATAACTAAATGTAAGTTTCTATAAATGAGTTAATAGTCTGGAAATGTTAACAAAATAAAAGAATAAAACAGTGAATTAATGGCTTGCTCACATTTACTTCCCTCACTTTCACAGCTGGTTTATTTCCAATTACATTTTTGGGGTCTGACGGTATAAATAATCTATCCAACTCAAACTGTTACTTGCTGATAGTCCTGCATTTTCTGGTGGTGTATGTCATTTTTCTTCTGCATGTATTACGGGCAAATAAGTGAACCATGAGATGCAGGGTGGCACAATCTAAATGATCACTCTGCCTTGCCATTACAAGGCTTTACATTATCTAAAACTAACACAAGCTTCTGTTTAAACAAACGTGATAAATTATTCAAGCCTCTTTTATAGCAAATACAGTAACAATACGGGCGTGTTTATTGTCCTCATTGTTACTGGATGAGTTATTTGGGAGCCACGTGGGTGTGTAACCCCTGAAAGGTTATTAGGGAAACAAGCTTACTTAACCTTTTTTTTTACTTACCTTATAATTAGTGGCCCGGAGCAATACTGTTACTCCATCCTTACAAAAACAATGTTTATTAAGAACAGTCCGAGGATATACATATTATGAATAATTCCTTTCATTAATTTGCCGACATCTCCATTTGGACGCCTGGAAATCAGAGTGATTAATTTGTGAGTCTCGCAAGAATTTCCTCCAATGCCTGCCTGTTGATTGCAGCGCAGGAGTTTATTTATTAGCTGTTCCAATGAGCTTGCAATTCAAGACACCCTGGCAATTAGTCAAATGTTTTGCATATCACCTTACACTTGTCAGCTTGTCTTCAAGGTCTATTGCAAATAGCGTTTTGAAAGACTAACCTTTATTTCTGACCATGACGAGCCACATTTTGGAGGTTAATTCTGACTAACTTTCTTCCCGGTGCCACTTTTTGATAGGCTTCTAAAGAAAATACAGTGTCAGGTTCGCAGCCAATTAGAGTGGGATATGTCCGAAAACATATCAGAGTTAAAGGAAAAGAGAAGTCCTGCCTCTGGCGTTGAAAACGAGCCTCTGCTGCCCTCAGACAGAAATAAGTTAGGAAAGGGAAAGAGCAGTCTTCTGCACTGCGAGGGAGTGTTATGGGCCGAGTGATTAATTACGTCGGAGTGAAATACTTGTCCGCCGCTTTGTGTATCCAATAAATTAAGGGCTCCTGAGACTTTTACGCACACAGGTGAAGTGTTGGATGAGCGTACGGGGACTTGGTGCGCACCTTTTCTGCAGACGCACCACTTTATAAGGATAAGCTGGACGTGGACTGGGATTCTTCTGCACTTGAAGAGCAAATTCTCTCTCCTATCGAAGCCCCTCTTTTGGATTGCCTTCATGTCGTTTTTCAAGACAGCGCCTTTGAGAGAAACCAGAGGTAAAACATTTTATATCAAACCGCCGGCCAGAAACTGCTCTCATGAGTTTGTACACTGGCAACACGCCTGGCACGGACTTCATTTGTACTGCAGGTCTTTGGACATGTCACTGAGCAGTCAGCATGAATTCAGGTGTCTCTGGTGCAGCTTTGGACAGCTGTCTGTTCTGTCATGTTAAAGTTTTGTTTGTTAGTGGATGATTTGTTGACTAGGAATGTGTTGTGTTTATTTTGCAGCAACATGCAGTTTGACAGCACATATTTCAGTAATGGACTGTAGAACATTTAAGTTTAATAAATAGATGCAAAGGCAATAACTTCAATTATATAAATATATATCAAGTTTAAGTTAAAGGTGGAGCAGATGCAAATATAGGCTACAATAAATAATGCATAAGTTGTCGTGTAAAATAACTTGAGCTTAATAAAACCTGCACAATATAAAGTCCAGGTTAAACTACTAAAAAACTGCTTCATGTGTCTTCATCCATCTTGTGTAATTCTTCAGGTCTGTGAGTGCACCCCGATGGTTGGAAGGCAGACGCTCCGAATGGACAGCGGTAATTGCTCCGGGGCGGCGGTGGATGACAGCCCTACATCCAGTCCGAGCTCCAGTCCCAGTCCGGACGGTCGTCGTCGGGACCTCCAGCGGGCCAGGGTGCTCCAGACCGGCGGGCTCGGCGGCAGAGGACGCCCGGCAGCAGCTAACGCAGCGCGGGAGAGGAGCCGGGTGCAAACCCTGAGAACCGCGTTCCTGGAGCTACAAAGGACTTTGCCGTCCGTGCCGCCGGACACCAAGCTGTCCAAACTCGACGTGTTGATACTGGCCACCACCTATATTGCCCATTTGACAAGAACACTGCAAGAAGAAGGCTCGGAGGAGGGAGAGAGCACAAAGCAAACAGAGGCGTTACACTCTTTGAAAGGTGATGGCTACCTGCATCCAGTCAAGGTCAGTAACAATACATTTAGAAAGTAATAATAATAATAATAATAATGTTAGATGTTTATTTGTTTTTGTTGTCAATTACGATTTTTTATTGTGAAATAGTTTTTTAATACTACACGGATAAATGTAAAAGGTATCAGTTATAATTAGTTGATGTAAAACATTTCCAAACCATGCATCATCATGCTTTGACCTTATTTATTATTTTTTTAGAGGCTGATTTAATAACAGATGAAATGTCTTTGCAGAAATGGCCCATGCGATCCAGACTGTACGTCGGAGCAAGCGGACAGTTCCTCAACACCACAAATCCTTCAGAGTCAGAGAACCAAGGCCCGTCATCGTCCACCTCCCAGTAACAAACAGGCTTAAACCATCAGTATGAAACGATTTCATATTTGCATGAGGTCATGCAGCAGCATATGATTGTGAAACAATTACGCTCATCTGATTTTTAACTCCCACTAAAGCTCTACCAATAGAAAGACATTTGTAAATTAATATATTGTGAATTTTATTGTGTCATTTTTTTAATTTTTTTTTTTTTGAGAAAGCATACGTTATGTTATCTCTGTTGTTTTATTTTCTGGCTAATCTTGTTTGCCCTTGCATTGTGCAGCTCCATACATGTCCCAGGTATGATATTTGCAGAAATTCCGCGGGCTAATAATGAGCCCGTCATGCTTGAGGTGTGCACTTTCAGTTGAAAACATTTGCACTAAATGCATGTGTGAATAACTTAACATCTGTCATGTGAAGTGGTCTGTCAGAGAGTCAACAATGGAGGACTCTTCATCTCATGTTCCTTCTTATTTTTACATGCATGGTTGTAAATGTGTTTGTGAATAAATGACTTCAGTGAAAGAAGACGAGTCTCCTACAAGCTTTCATGATCATAGAAAATCCATGAAGGTTTTTCATTAGGCTTATTTAGAAATAATAATTTAAGTTCTGACCATTTAAGACTGTTCTTGTGGGCAGACAGTCGCACTATCCCCGCGATAATTAGTAACATTTAATCAAAGCCGTGGTGCTTGTAGGCTAAATAAAATGTAATATAATTTTAATAGGTCACAATAGAAAAATTTAAGCGCAGTAAAATGACTGCACTTGACTGGAGAATATGCAGCAGGCCATCAGGCTTAAATGATAATAAACATATACATAGTTTATGGTGTTGCAGCTGTGTTTATAGTGTCAACATGTTTAAGAAAGCAAACAATAATTATTTGTACAAATAAATTTGAAATTTGGGGCAAATGAGCCTCTCCACATTTAACAGTTTGACAGTTTATCATTTAAGTGGGAGCAAAAAGTAGCAAGAGTGTCTGCTTAACTTATTATATCTGATGTGACTTCTTAAAATACTGATGAATGTGTGTGTGAGTCACATCATTGCGCAGCATAAAAAGGAAACAAACGGCAGTATATGTTTATTTTTATTATTTAGGGAGTTAACAGGTTAAGTTAGGGAGCTAAAGTAAAATAAGAAACAGTCTAAATTTCCACTATAAGCTGCTTTTGTGTAACGAAACTGAGAGAATGCATTCATTTGTGATTTTTCTATCTGGAGTTTGAGCTTTAACGCGTTAGTGTGTAGTCTGTGCTGACAGTCACTGCTCAGCTGTAGCTGCAGTGCGCAGCCTCGGGGCGCATTGAAAAGAGAGCCGGAGCCGGAAGTCCGTCCTCTTGCTCTGCAGCCTCAGCCATGGACGGAGAGCAGACCTGCTCCTCGTCATGTCTGAACACCACGAAGCCAGATCCATGTGTATAACCTTCAGCACGGAGGTAAGCAATACTAAGATTGTTTGATGAAGATGTTTGCATGTCGTGGACGTGTTTTTAGCTCCTGAACGGCAGCATTGCTGGTTAGCTCACGGCTAGCGAGCTAGCTCATGCTTCGGCCACGTGGAGGAAAAAAAACGAGCGCAGACTCAAGAGGACCTGAACAAAACACACTTTAGTCACTTAATATATAAGGTCAAATAAAACAGCTTACGCGTGATATTGCAGGTTAATTTATCTGTTTAGTCACGACGCTTAGCAACTACAAAAACACGTGGTTTGTGGTGTGGATTTAGCCCAATACAAGGCCTGCACTATATAAATATATATCTTCATCCTGTGTTTATATATTCTATGCATTACGTTTATTGCAATCTAAATTATGCTGAATTGCTGAGTTTCAGGTTGGCCTAAACTTACTAGTAAGCCAGGTTTGATGTCTCGCTTATAGACAGGTCTCATCCCTGATGTGATGCAATAAATCATCCTTGTGGACAGTTCAAAAGAGGGAAAAACGCCCTCTGTCATTCACCTTCTCGCAGCCCTGACCGTATGTGGCTGTGTCCAGGGGTCAGCAGAAGAGCTGCTGGTCAGGGAATTGCCCTCTCCCATTATTTCACTGGGAGAAGTCATCATGGCCCCCTCGGAGGACATAAGGTCATGGCAGAGGTCGTGACCTGCTGTTGAACCCCGGGCTCTCAAACCTGCAATGTTAGCCATGCTCCCAAGCTGTGTTACACTGTACCCTTTGACCTTCAGGTGATCAGTCACCGAACGTCACTTTATTGGCTATTTCTTCAGTACGTCTTATTCATGCGAGCTGAAAATCAATAGGTCGCTCCAGAGAGTAATTATCTGAAGTCTCTGACAGACTAGTACAGGTCTTGTGGGAAAATATTGAACATGTATTAAGACTGACTTATTCTTTTTCATAGGTGTGCAGATGAAGATGGCAAGCTCGATCTACGATTGGTACACCTGATAAAGTAAGCTCAAACTTTGTTATAAAAAAGTTGCAGGATTGGTTTTGGGCTTTTGAAACAACTATGAATAAGTGCCGTGTGTACTAATTTTTATTTATTTTTAAACTTTCAGATGTCAGGTCACCACTGCAAACGATAGATGGCCGATATTTGGTCGTGACCATGTGAAACTTAAGGTGAGCATTTACCTGTTTTTGGTCTTGCTGTGCTTTACAGTATGCTGGAATAGTGATGATTTAACATTTTTGCCGTTTACCCATCAGACAATAACGTGGTGAAACTGTGACTAACTGACTTGCCAGCGCATTAAGACCAGTCATGACTGGTTTTTACCAAAGAGTAAATGAGATGTGCATATTTATTTGGGAAGTTCGTCTCAGTCTTGTTTTTTTGTTTTTCCCCCTTCAGCTGCATTTGACGTGCTGCAAGTCTGGAGATGCACCAGATGTGTAATCATTTCTCTCGTGTACTGGTCAAGAGGTGAGTTTGTTGGCACTGCTGTACACTTTATGCTGATACTTTAATTTTATCCACCAGACATAATAATTGGGACTGAGTTATGGGAGTGACCGAAGTATAATTACTTTAGGGAATTGCTCAGCTTAAGTCAGAAATAGCTTGTCTGCTTGGATGATTTTCTAAAGCTTGAGCAGTAGCAACTCTTGCAGCTGGAAATAGTGATGAGTTCACCCTTTTCGCCGTTTACCCATCAGACAATAGAATGGTGAGAATTGTGGCAACTGAATTACCAGCTGAAACCTTCATTTTACTCAGCCTACTGCACTATTGTCCTGACAGTCTGGATTTCAGTCACGTGCAGACAGGAAATATCCACTTGACTTATGGAATTAAACAATCTTCCATATTCCCTTTACAGGTGAGCTGTTAGTACCAACAGAACAAAAACACTGAAGTGTTTGCTTCATCTCATCTATGGTAAGTAAAAGCTGTGCTCAACTTTTCTATTTGTCCCAGTTAATCTAAACCGGCATGTTTGCTTTAGGACTAGTAATGATGAGTTCACCTTTTCGCCGTTTACCCATCAGACCAAAATGGGCTGCTGAGAATGTGACTAACTGAACTAAAAGACAAAGGTGTAAAACCACAAATCACTTTCCCTCCAAAACTGATTTATATATTATGGATTTTGCAGGGTTTATGGAGCCAAGCAGCTGAGATTGCTTATGGAGCAGCTTCATTTGAAAGGTAAGAGCCAAACGTGAACTGTAAATGGCTAAAATGTGAATTCCATATGAAGGCAACATTTGTTGACAGGCTTAATTTCAATATGGACACTCAGTAATTTAAAGTACTGTCCTTGACGTGTTTTCTTTCTTTTTTTTTCTACAGTGTTGCTGGAGCTGATCGCCGTTTGGAGGAAGTCATGAGTTATTTGCCAGATTTCTTTTTGAAATTTGATGCTGTCCATTAATAAAACCTGTCTGCAAGAACAATGGCTTGACTCATTTGAAGTTGTTCCCTGCATAGGTTTCTGTTAGTATTTTTAGAGATTTTCCTTTTTAGACATGTGCTGTATTCAGATCTTGGTAAATATCACCACTACCCACCTATTACTATTAATTTCAAGGTGTTTTTGTATGTCTGACTTGACTTGATGAGTCGAACTGAAGACATGTAGGAAACAGTACTCAGTCATTATTAATGAGGTGTGGTTAGTGGGATCTTGTGCTGCCTACCTGTGATTTTTGAACCTATGGAGAGGCCTTACTGCTCCGTGATGTATGCGTCTGCTCCTGGTGCGTAGGCGTAGATGAAGCGTAGGATATTCTGGTGGAGCTCATCCAGGGTCACGTCTCTCTTGTGCAAACCATCCACATCTCCCAGGTCACAAGGAAACACTGCATCTGGTGGAATAACGAGAGCAGAGGCCCCTGTAGGAAGAAACGGGTATCCCTTGAGAAAAAACCTGAAACATGTCTGAGGTGCTTAATAAAGCTGTATGTACAGTAACTGGTTTTATATGAATTAACAGCATATTAAAAATACAGGATAGACATAAAATACAACATTAAATTCATGAGTGCCATAATTGTAGTTACTGGTAGCATTAAGGAGGGGGTGATCCAAAAAAATATACTACCATGCTTGAGAGTGACTGAATTTTCACAGAGGAGCACAGCAATCACAGCGTCTTCCTCCAGTACACGGGTTCGGAGACATAACTTGCAGTGAGCCTCAGCCAAAGAGATCCTTCGCCAAAAACATATGAAAGACCATTTATAAATGTTTGCCTGAGTGGGTTTTTTTAAATTATTTTTTATGATGAATGAAAAAATCTGTAAAGTTGTATAAAGTAGGATGGCAACAGATAATTGAAAGTAATCATAACTTGTACAGGCCATGTAAATGTTTTGAGATTTAAGACTTAATGTGACATTTCTGTCTTGTGGCCCGAAAACAGATTTATTTTCATAGTTTTAGCTTCACGTAAAATATGTCACCACACTGAAAAACATTTGTAAACATATGTCATAACCGAATGAAAAATAGTCATTTGAGAGTACAGTTTGGATGAAAGTTCTCCATCTAGTGGATGATAGGTGACATTACACTGGACAATGACTCATGATGTTTACTTTCTCTGGTTGTGATGCAGAAAGTAAAAATAGAATATTAAAACTCATTCATTCAGAGGGTGCTTACAGTAGTTTGATAGAGGCCACAGACATCTTGACACCCTGACTCTGTGTCCGGACTCTACGGCTGGCCATGTAGTAACCGTGGATTATTTTCTCGGCTTCAGGGGTGAGCTCCACTTGCAAACTCTGTGCATGAGCCACCAGCTGGAAGCCGTAAAATTCATTTCAGCAAATGTATTTTAAGGTCGATGTATAAACATTCAAATTAAGGCAGGTGATTTTAATGAAAAAAAAATATGCAAAGGACTTGGTAGCATAACGTGTTTGTTCACCTCCTTGTAGTCTTGAGTAGAAAACTCCCAGCAGGATGAGTACAGGGGTTTTCCAGGATGTACTGCCTGCTGCAGGGTGTGGACTGTCTGAGCAAGTAGGGCCTGCTCTCCTGCCATGTCTTTACACTGAATGACTAGGCCAAAGGCATCTGCCAGCTGAAGTGGTACTGGACCCATTTCCTGCTCACAGAGAAGAGACTGGGCATCAGAAAGCTGCATAATGTTTTTTAAAGTGTTAACCTGTCACAGTGAGGTAAACTGGCATCTCTGAAACTTCTGTTTAACTGCTTGTACAGTTTATTGTCAACCTTTCCCCTGCAAAAAAAAACAAACAAAACAAAGCGCTTATTTTCCTCTAGGGCTCTGTGGTGAAGTCATGTTGTCTGGGCAGGGCACTTCCTTCAAGAAAAGTAAATTGTCTAAATTTCCTGTTTTGTCCGTACTATCTACAAACAAGATCTGTGTGGAATGAAACGTGACAATTCTTGAACTCGCTGTATACTCGTACAGGACAAGTTTCACTAATATTTTAATCTTAACACAGACCTGCTATTGCACATTCAGACCATGTTTTAAGTGAGCTATACAACACCAAGTCGTAATTGAACCCACTGCTGTTCCCAGTATGGCGTAGTCTGCCCTCCCAGACCGTCGAGAGGCATCTGTAGACTCTGTGAGAGCCCAGAAGCTGCACTGGACTGGAAAGGAAAGCTGCTGGTCAGCATCTTCACCATACTTCTTCCCTGGGATGAACACAGACACTGTGCAGCTCTCCAGAACTGAGAAAAAGTCAGTGGGATGAAAGAACACTAGCTTTTTAAGTGTAGCAGAAATCCATATTCTTTATAGCTAATGCCATAAAACTTAATTTAAGCACTTTGATACTCTACCCGACTGAATGGCATCCAATCTGTCCTTTTTGTAACAGCCAAGATCTCCCAACATGCAAATCCCTCCACTGGCTAGCAGGGCAGAACCAGCATGGATGTTAGCAGTGCCTGTCCCGTGTTGGTCCTTGGACAGAGATGCAAACATCTCCCCTGAGGCCTGATGCCTGACCCCACGACACGCCAAGGCCAGGCTGTACATCATTAGTCTGCCACAAACACAGGGTAATGACAAGGATTAAATCTCAGGCTTTATATTCTTGTGTTGGCTCATGCAGACCACTTCACCTGTCCGGTATAAGAGTGTCAGTGGTGACAACTAGGAGATCCAAGTTGTGAAATGTGTCTTTTTCATCTGATCTCGTCTGCACCAAGCTGAGCAACAAGCCCAGCTTTAAGGTATTGTAGAGGCCTGGAGGAGCCACGTCAGACCCAAAGAAATGAGCCACAACGGCAGAGAACCTCCAGGGAGAACCAGCCGTGGACTTCAACAGCTTCTGGAAGCTGGCGCTGACTTTATGGGGATCTGTAGGTTTCAATACACGATGTTGTATATAAAACAAGAACATTGTTCTGATTAATCATAATACGCAGTGTGGAGATGTGAGTTTTCTGCAGATTTGCAGCAGGATTTAGGATAAGATCATTTACTGCCTTACACTCTGGCTCCCACGGTTGGACACTATTTGCCTCTACACTCCAGGTAATACTGGGCCACTGGTGCACATGCGCAGGAATGCCTAACACCCTGTAGAGCCGACCGATTCTCATTGAGTTACACAGCTCATCTGTGTGAATGGGGGAAAACAAAGCAATAACACTCAAACGGGGTTGTTCTGTGCTGCCTAGTGATTATTGAAGAAACATGCATGCCACCTACAAACCACTGCCAAGAGAAACAGAGTGAGGCCTTCAGAACAAAGATTTCTCTGTGTGCGAATTGCACCGCCAGCTAATGAGTGTTCCTTGCACTTATTAACATATATGTTTAGTAACGGGAACCCAGTGTATTGAATTCCTCTACAGGACTGGGTCAACAGAATATGTTAATCCTGGTGCTGAGATTTGCTAAGCTCTCAGGGGTACTGGCTGGACAATGTTATTAGAGGGGACAGAAACACTTAATATCCCACCATGAGGCACTGTGTGCGGCTGGCTGCACAAAAATCTATTTATTTGAACTCTCCCCCACTAAGTTTGTGTTACAAAGTGTGCCTCATTCGGAAAGTCGGAGAAAATTAATGGCAAACCTCAATACATCTGACTGTCTGTAAATATAAGCTATTACAACCACATTATTCAGGACTTGGGGTGAATATAATGGATGAGAATATGATTTTACAAACAAATAATACCCCTTTAAATGAGGAAATTAATCTATAGCACAGTGTCTCCTTCAAGATTTTCACTTGCACATGAAAACTGAGCCTTTTTAACGTAAAAAAAAAAAAACCCTAACAGGGCCTCAAACTAAAAGCACTCATTTGTTCTGTGCTACACAAATAAAAAGGCCAATGTGCTTTACAGCTATGCAACAGAGGATCAAGGACACTTCAGCAAAGTGGTTGCATCCTGAAATGGATGCTGGATGCTTGAAACAGCTCACTAGTTGATGAACAAACAACATCAGCGCATACTACAGCAGGGGTAGAGCATCTGATTTTGTGCTGCTTAGTTTATATTTTGTGAGGGAAAGAAGTCATTCTTGTGTTCTGCAGCTGTTTTCCAGATTAAACAGACTTTGACATGCCAAAAAACAAACAAATTCAAATCATGTTTGAAAGAGCGGATCAGTGATGAAATAAACAACTAGCTGCACTCTGGACTTGTTTGTTTTCATTGTGTATTCTTTGTTGTTTTAATATTAAGTTACCCTAATGCGAACCCTTGATGTGTGTTTTTATTTTCATTATGATGTGTTGTATTTCATGCTGCTAGTCCACCCCCCCCACCCCCACACTTCTCTCAGATGGAAACAGGCTACTAGTTTTGTTTTCCATATTTTATGTTGCAATTATCAGATTTAATCAATTTGTTGTCTGTGTGATGCCATAATAGGGGGCACAATTATAGAGTGGGCCTGTGTTTGAGCGATATAAAGCCCATACATTCTGTAAACTTGAAGTAGACCTACCTCTGAGAAACAGGGTGACAGACTGGTACCTGAGTGAGCTTTGCTGATAGGCACTTAGACCATCCAGTGCTTTGACATGGATGAGCTCCACAAGTTGTTTGTCTGCAAACATACAGATCACACCAATGCACAATTTTCTTTTAACCTCTTCAGATATCTCCGGTGACGTCCACCATTCAGAGGCATCACTCTCACCTCCCAACACTCTAAACTTCACATCCTCTTTCAGTGGGTAACTACAGATCATGCAGCTGAAGTTGTTTCCCACGGTAGCTGACTCTGTGGCTCCAGGTGCATGGACACGAATGTGGTGAAACCCTGAAGTCAGCATCCGGGAAATAAAATCAAATGTGAATCCAAGTTTAAGTCTATGAATGCTACTTGTAGGAGAATTACATTCATTGTGTACAAACCTAACTGTGTTTACATGTGATACTACTAGAATGACTAGAAAGGTTCATGATGTGACGGCGTGTCTTCCCTGCATTACCTGTAGAGCAGGGACAGTCATCATTAACGCAGAGGAACCTTGCCCCCTGTGTGTATTTCGTGACTCTTGTCAAGGCAATGACCAGTCCCTCCATGGAGACCGGCCTCACTGGACCATACCCTCGAGGAAAACTACAGAGGTCCAACGTGTACTCAGGGAACGGAGGCAGGTGTGTCAACTTCAGAATCACATTGACCTCACAGGGAACAATCAGATGACACACTGTCACTGGACCGAGCTGATAATCAAGTTTCTCAAGTTTAAACTTCCCCTGTCAGCTGCATGGGAGGAAACACCTACACCATTCATTCATACCTGACTCTCTGTGTGTATTTTTTCAACAAGCGAAAGCGTCTTTATGGCCAGGAAGCAGACCTAAAGAGGCAGATGTAGTTAATCACACAGTAAGTAAGTTTACATTTTATTTTTAGCTTAGCTCACAGTCTCCACTTACAGACTTAAACAACGCAGTTGCTGCTAAAGGATTATGCAGAACACAGTCACCCAATACGGGATCCACCTCTATCACATCGGAGGGATTCACACTGATACACAACCTGTAGACTGCTTCAACCTGTTGGGGGTCTGGAAAGCAAAAGGGGGCAAAAGGAGTTAGCAATGTGGCTACAACTCCCACATTATCTTTAAAAGTAGCTGCGTCATTTTTAGCTTTAGTATTTAGCAGGCCTACCGCTGAACGGTTTGCAGTCCTCAACCAGTTTCTGAAGGCCACCACTTCTGTCCAAATAGACCAGAGCTGCTTCTTTTAACGATAAAATGTCAGCCATGTTCACTTAATGTAATGAAGTAGTAGTTTTTTAACAGTTTTTAACGTTTACAGGTTGCTTGGCGCGCTAGCTGCAACCACGTTGCCATGGTAACAGTAAAAGAAAGGCTCAGATATGGTACGATTACAACGTAATAAAAAAAAAGGTATTATGAATTATACGTTTTAAAAGATATATTATTAATATAAAAATACACAGACTCTTTACTTTGACATTTTTTTATTATTGTGCAGCAGGAGTATAGGCCTACTTAATTTCCAGGCGAAGCAAAGCATTGTGGATTTCTAATTTATGCAAATGTGTTAAGGCAAAAAAAAAAAAAGAAAATAAACACAAACAATTCAATAGAAAAATAACTCAGCAAAGACAAACGAAATGGTAACTGAAGACGTTTGTTTTTTTTGTTTTTTTTACAAAGTGACCTATAAACCAAAATGCTTTATTTAGTGGTCTCTCAAGTAATCCCTATTTCCAGCTCAGTTAAAATGAATATGATACATGAGTTTATTTGTACAGTAATTACATGGACAAACACACTTACATCTGACAGTCAAATGGTGTTTTTTTTTTTTCTTTAAGTCCAGTGAATTGTTCAAGTTTCTCAGAAAACTGCTTATGGATTTCATTTAAGGGACAAATTTAAGGCTTTATGAAGGCTCATTTAGAAACCACCAGAAATTACACTAATAGAGGATATCCATCCTTAATTTTTAAAAATATCATCTGCTATGTATATTATATATCTATATATTTATATAAATACAAATCGGTAAAATATAAAGACTTTTCTGGCACACTTCGTTCCAACCAAAATCTGTCGTGAGTTTCTTCTCAGCTCCTTGCTTTGGCTTCATCGAACAAGTTCATCCATGGTATAAATTCTTCCCTTTAGTCAAAAGAAGTTATGATGGTTAAGGCGAGTGAAGACCTCATTAGGAATGTGCTCATAGGAAAGAGTCATCAGACGGTGGGGCGTAAGAGAAGCCCACAAAAGCATCGTCTGCCTCCATTACACTGGCGTTGACTATGGAATGGTCTTGAGACCAACAGACGGAGTTGGGAACCATCTCATCTGTGAACTCGGGATCGAAGTTAGAGATATCACAGTAAGAGCTCTGCAAAAACATTGGAGGAGGAGGGGGAGAATGAAACATGGGTCATATTAACATTCATTGAACACATAAAACAAATGCATGTTTCTCTTCATAAAAATGACTAAATTAGAGTACATAAAACACAACAATAAAGTTACCATTAACAGTTTTTACAGTCAAATATATGCAAAATAGTTAATAAAATTAAGAAACATTACATGAAATTAAGTATAAAATGAATTTTATGAAGTAGTTTAAAAGATGGTACTTAATTAGGCAACATCCACTGTTAATTAGAAATACCTGTGCAATCTAGTGTATAATCAAAGACAATAGCAAAAAAATCATTCTGCATAATTAAGCTCAAACTGAGAAGGAACAAAAAGAAAATATATGTTTGAGCGCAGGAGGACTTTTATTTACTAAATAGCAGTGCTTAACTATAATGAAATATAACATATAATGTCGTCCAAATCCTTGGATTCTTTGAGTACTAGGCAAGAAACAATTATTTACCACGTTGGGTGTGAATGGAGGAGGGATCTTCTTCTGTACAAGGTCATCCCAGTTGATAGAGGAGAAGAAGCAGTGTGCTCTGATCTCATTCTGAGAACACAGAATAAGTAACCAGATGTTTTCTATTTATAGAACGTTAGCTGATTGAAATGTCATCAATGACTGTACATCTGTAATGCATTAGCAACAGTCACACGGTGTATACAGAGCAGCCACCAGATGGAGCCCAAGAAAAGGAAATTCTCCTGTACACATCGGATCTGTATCTAGACAAGTGCAATGAATAATCCCACTCACAAAATCATCCCTAGACCCCAGTCTGTGTGTGCCATCTTTCTCTAGCAGACCCTGGAGGAGAGACCAGGCTGTGCTGGATGCACCAGGGCGCATTGCCAATGGCTTGTGGAGGATGTTGTCATACATTTCATGTGTGTCCCTGCTGTAGAATGGCGGCTAGGATATGAGATAAAAGAGAAGTAGAGGCATGTAAGAGAGCGTGGCGGTACAATGATGTGTCTTAACACTTAGCAGTAGTAGCAGGAGTTGCGCAGTACATCACAACCAATTGCCAATCAAAAGCAAACAAAAAGAAATGTACTGTTAACTGTGGGATCAAGCTAAAAACTCACCAAGCCGAAGAGCATTTCATACAGCACTGAACCCAGACACCACCAGTCTACTGTGTTATCATACGGCTGCTTCCTCAGGACCTCTGGAGCTAAGTACTGGTTGGAAGAATCACACAAATATAATAATATAAGATTAACTTTTACATTTCCCTCCTGGCTTAAAGTACAACAATTAAATGTATATCACCTATCAGCTATTTTTGCACATAAAAGCCAGTTTTCCTCCTGGAAAATGTGACTAACACACACACACAAACACATAGAGCAGTATAGCCGCTACATGGAATACACTCAAACTTGTAAAATCTTTAACGAAACAACGATTTATTCCAAAAAGTCTGTTAATGATTACTCCTTATTGACACTGAAGGCGAGACCTCTTTGGAACAATCTGGTGCAAAAATGTCAGTTATCAGGCATCCAACTCAAAGTCGCCATACCTCAGGTGTTCCACAAAATGTCGTGGTGGTGTCGGTCTGGGAAATGCCTTCCTTGCACAATCCAAAATCCGTCAAAATGATATGCCCCTTTAAAGAGAGGACACGGGGACGTTTTCAGACAACATGTGCCACACAAGCAGCTCATTATCCTCGGGGACTGAGGATTCTATTGTTGCCCAGGAATGTTGGCTGCACCGTGGCTCAGTTAGTCCCATTCATCGCTCCCTACTTTTTCAATAAGGCTAGGCAGGAAAATCATTAGTAAAATCTAATCCAATCACATGCATTATGTCCAGCTGGACCTGGAAATGACACTGTTGTTCACTGGTGGTACAATTATGACTCATGAAGAATGACATTTGTGCTGCACATGTTATGGTCTTTTGTAATGAGTCTGCAACCAGCTTTTCCGGGTATATTCATGATTATATATGAATTACATAGCTGTGTGCTTGGTTAAAAAAATAGACACTCACTTCATGGTCAAGGAGGATGTTTTCTGGCTTCAAGTCTCTGGACAAAATAACACAAATGAATTTTAGTAAAGAGGGCCATAGCTAGGATCTGGAAACATCCGCCCATTGCAACCCCATATCCCTCAGATATTTTGACCAGCAAACAGAAAAAGTCAAATGTAAATATAAAATGTATTATATATAGTCTTTTAACTGATTTATTTTAACTGAAATGTACATTTCTGTAAATTACATCTACTCATATGAAGATCTGGTGAAGAAATGGTGAATCAGGTGAAAATCTTGTGAGGAATTGTAGAGTGTAAGGTGGTTAAAACACTAAAACAAACAGTAGTTACAGCTCTGAATAGATCTGACTTACATTAACTGACAAGACATCTTTTAGTTTGATCCTTAATGAACTTATCTAAGCATGTGTTTACACTTTGATTAAACCGCCACACACCTGTAAACAATGTTGAGAGAGTGCAGATATCCCAGCGCACTTGCCATTTCAGCAATGTAGAATTTTGCTCTGGGCTCTGGGAATGTCCGCTCTTTTTGAAGATGGAAGAAAAGCTGAAATGAAAAAGCTCCATTTGATTTTTGGAGTGAATTACATGGCAGCTGTGTTGTATAAAACAAACCACCAAAATTAAAATCATTAACCATGATATGATAAAGTTGCAAAAAAAATACTTCAGTCCTTATGTATAAAAATTGATTCATCTAATTCATCAAATAACTCTGACTGGAAAATATTGATTTGATTTAATTTACATGTTACTGGGCTTTGTGGTCAACTTATTCAGAAGGGCAAGAGGCAAACTAACTTGGATACAGACTGTAGTGGTTAGTCATTCCCACACAGTAAGTCACACATGGCAGCTTTAAAAAAGCTGATCACACTTGAAGAAGATCGGCAGAGGAAGTAACACTCAGGAGCCATTCTGAGCAATGTCGTGATCTCTCAAGACTTTCACACATGGAAGTGTTTTAACATGCTGCCCTGGAGAGATTTATTAAAGCGGTTTAATACATATTTCCTGTGTTCCTGCCATTCTGAGCTGTTCTTGGCTTTGTGACTCATTACCGTGTGAGTGGTAAAAAACTGAAACCACTCACTTCTCCTCCATTGACAAAATCCAAGACGAAGTACAACTTGTCTGTGGTCTGGAAGGAATAATGAAGTCCAACAAGGAATGGATGTTTCACATTCTTCAGCAGCACGTTGCGCTCTGCCATGATGTGTTTTTGCTGATTGGAAGGAGTGAATTAGCAGAAGAATTAGAATGAAGACATGTATGCCTGAAATGTGGACATGGTTGGAGTCATATTTGATCGACAAGTTACCTCTTTTCTGTTAAGAATGACCTTTTTCTGTAAGACCTTGACAGCATAATATTTTCCATCATGTTTGCGTTTTGCAAGGAAAACCTGCATCACGAGAGAGCATGTTAAGCATTGCATCAACAGTGTAAACCAGAGTGATTCCAGATCTCATTCTCACTTCCTACAAAGGCCAACACATGCAGAACTAAAACTTGTTGTTACACAGATACAAAAACAACAACAGAAACATTTCAAGGCAGCGCTACACATAAATGTAACTCACAAATGTAATATAAATATATATATATATATATATATATATATATATATACACACACTGTAAATCGACATTATTCTTGTATAACGTTATCTAAACAGATCCATAAATTAAGACTGTACCTGTTACAATTCTCACTCTAACATGAACAGAAAGTACTTTCCAGCATTGTGTTGGTCACGTACCTTCCCAAAACTCCCCTTCCCTATGACTTTCAAAAAGTCAAAGTCTGTGGGTTTGGCACTGAAATAAAAATGATACTGATGTAAAAATACAAAGTACTGTATACGATTACACAAGAACAAAGTTTGAAGCAACCTGCTTTGTGCTAAAACATTATGTTTCCTTAAAGGAGTATTTAAATAGTAAACATACTGTGGATTTCCAGAGGGTCCCAGGTTAATGTTTCTGGAGGTAGAGTTGTTCTGTTAAACATCAGAGAAAACATTATCTGGGTTAACCTTCAAGATGTAACTATAAGCTAAAACTAACACACACCCAACACTGATTAACTGCTGATCAGAGACATCTAAACAGATTCTATCAGCTGCTACCAATTACAAACTACACATTGGGAGATAGAGCTGAATCAACATCTCTACAACACAGCCTGGACATAACAAAAACAGAGGTGGAGGTCCTAACTACTCCAAAATATCTGGACTATCAGCAGGAAAACAAAAAAATAAATTAAGAAAAATAGAAACTGATCCAATAAAATTGGTTGATGAGTTACTTACTTTGTCATCTTCATCCTCAGAGGCATCTGAAAAATTTTGCATTTTGTCCATCAGTAGAAAGGTCCTCACATCTGGACTGTAAAGTTTAAGAGGGACCAAAGCCGTTAAATAAAACAAACGCAAAGTATTATTAGCAAGTAAAACATGACAAAGACGTAATCCATATTTTTAATCTAATTTATGCCAAGTGTGAAGCATGGATAAACAAATTTGATCTTATTAGACTTTCGGATTCAGATCATTGAAGCCATTCATCTTAGTAAAGTCAACAATATAATGTAATATAATGACAGTGATAAACATGAACACTTACTGGTTGCAAAGCTGGGGATGGGAGACGATTCGCTTGATGAACTCATGCAACCCTGCCCTTCTTTGCTTGATGAACTCTATTGGGCAGATGCATATATTAAAAAATACTATCTTACTCTAGCCAAGCAACATGAATCAAGCAAAAAGAAAATGCATATTTTCGTTTAACATCAGGGACTGGGATTCTGTTGTGAGTTGGGGGAGCTGAGAGAAACTAGCAGTCTATTAAATTATGTCACCCAAAATGCTGCATTCACTGCATTTACATGTATACTATATAGATATATAACAATTTTACAGTGTTTCACAAGCAGACAGCAACCATGAACACCAACATACTGTATGTCAAAGCAAGCATTAAAAAACTAAGTGATGTATTCATTCATATGAGACACTGCTGTTAACAGAGTAACAGCTGTGAATAGAGAATCAAGGCCGAGCCTGTACTGTACTTTTAAACCTTAAATAATTAGAGCAAGCTCTAGTTACTATATATATTTCAATACTTCGATCTATAACCTAATCACACATCCTGTTGTATTAATGGCCTATATATGTTACTGTACGCAGCTGTAATTGCAGTTGCCTTATGTACTCTAGCTGTAGCTCTGGCTAAGTTGAACTTTCTGGATCTGTCTGACAATGTGCCCTGACGTCTTTGGTCATTTTAATTCCATGGGGCACACTAAACTCCCTAAAACACCACAGTGTGTTCATGTGTGATAGATCCAGTCTGACTGGCCTTAAATTAGATTTATAATAGTGTTATAGTAGACATAATATTGATAAAAAAATAAAAACAGTCAAATATTTCCCATAAATACTAGTGAACAGTGTACATACAGTAAAAAGGAGAAAGTCATGATAAGTTTAACTGACAGGTTTTATTATGCTTGATTTTTGGGGGTGCTGCTCAGCATTAACACTTACCGGGGTCAAAATTGTCGCCAAATATCCTCTTGGCAGGAATTTTCAAGTTCATAGATGGAAACTGTTTCCTTAACTGCATTAAAAAAATATGACAGCAACAGAGAAAATGATGTTAAGGGTTATGAAACATCTATGGTCACAAGTATATAATTATTCTAAATGTCAATGTGAGTGTGTCATAAAAGTTAGTGAATTAAAGACTAAGGGAATCAAAAAACTCACAAACAGAATTATGGTAATGTGTTAGGTATGGTGTAAAATCAAAATGATATTGTTTCACCACTCACTATGTTGTAGAGTTTATCAAACTCTGCATAACGCCTGAAGACAAACCATTCCTGTTGTCCAACATTGACTATCACTTTGTAAACCTGAAAAAATGCAAAGAAAGTCCATGTAAAAAAAAAAGTAGTAGTATCAAATTGTTATTTAAAAGCAATAACATTTATAGACACTTGACACCTGACATTTAAATTGATGTGTTCTTCTCAAAAGGGCAAACTGAACAATGAACAAAAACTCGGCACGCACTGTGTAACGTTTCTTCTTGTCCCTCTGCTCGTTGTGGCAGGGTATGCTGACATTGGGGAGACTGGGCTGCTCCTCCATCTTAGAAGCTGTCGGCATTCAAAAAGGTGCAAGGTCATAAAGTAATGGGTCCTCCTCCGGATGAAACTTCAAGTATACAACTGGCCCATCCCCATCCTGGGTCACTGCTGCAGAGGGGAAAAAAAAAGAGAACAGACCTCTCTGTTATTCAGGAAATGAAACTGATGTTCTTCTGCTCTCAACACATTTCAGTCTGCAGTAGTCATGTTGCCGATACCTGACAGATACTAAACTTTGTTAGCAGCTTTTAATTAATTAGTTTGATTCTTCGAGGTAATTCTTTGATGGGTGAAGCGTGACACAGCCCTGTTGACTGCTGACAAAATGAAACATCAGCTCATCCATCAATCTATCCCGTCTTTTAAACAGCCATTTACTGGGACAATTAGCATTCAGAACAACTGCAATTAACTATTATATGTATGGTTTTCAACAAGTTATAGTGCCACATAGTGATGGTCTAAATACTTTGAATCTGCCGATAAATAAATCACTAAGACACGTTGTTTGGGATGCAAATGGTCAGATTTAAAAATGCTGCTAATAGGCATTTAGCAAAAACATCAAGTGATATGTTGCCTGTAAACGCAGGGCTGGTTGAAATCCTTGTGCTTTCGTGAAGGATAAAGACTGTAGCAAAACTACAGAGGCAACAACAGGAGGCACAGCAAGCTGCAACATGACAGCAGGCTGGCTCCCTCCCTGAGTAACCGGTTAACTCACTCCTTCCTCTAAAGCATGAATATCTCCTCCCACCTCCCGTCCTCCTCTTAGATAAATAACACCACAGCGCTAAGTGGTTAATGACTTTTCTTTCTTTCTCATTTAATGATGCGATCAATCTCCCTCACATGAGAATTACAAGTCTCTTTCTGTGCAGACTCCTCCGCGTGCATTCATCTCACACGTACCCTCTCTAACATGTGAACGCCCACACACATCCAAACACTCATTCACACACATACACACACACACTATCTCTGTTACACATGCTGGGTCTGTGACATTTCTCGCATGGTCCAGTCAGTAGAAAGGTATTTTTAAAATAACCTTCCAGGGGTCTTTGAAGCAGGAGTTACACAATAGGTTAAGAGTAAGACCCCCGGAGTTGTTCTTCCACAATGTTTGAAGAGTGAAATAAAGCTCAGGGCTGAGGCGTAATAGACTCCTTCCTCTGACAAGTGTAGTAACAAAAGGTCACGACCCCGGCTCCCTGAAGGCGAAGGAGGGGGGGCAAAGTTCATTATTATTGCAAAGAGTCTAATGAGAGAATTGCAGCTGACCTGAGGTCATGATATATAACTATTTTGTGTAAGGTAAATACCAAACACTGTGTGATCACACACAGAGTACATACCTCTTTTCCTTCACCGTGAGTTATGTAACGTCCGTTTTTTTTTTTTTATAACAAAGGTCTTTGTCCGCCGCCCTGACTTGTCCATTGTTTGATGTTGGTGACATCAGCCCAGTTTGTTCAGTAGCTTTGTCTCTCGAACCACCGCCGTTGTTAATCTCACAGTTGTTTGCTTACAACACACGGAAAAACCTGTTTTGGTTTAACTTTCTCTGCCTGCGTATTGATCTTGAACGCACCCCCGAGGGGACATCTCATTCTGCTCACGTTGGGGTGAGGGTACAGGAAAAGACCAGAGGCCTCTTTAAAATGCATGTGTGCAATCAGATGGACCTTCATGCCCTCTTCATCACTAGGCTCCTTTTTTCTCTCCTCGGGTTTCTACTTTTAATTTTCTTTTAGTTTCATTTTCAGACAAACTACGAAGACACCAACAGCATTAACATTTCCCTTTATCACGACTGTCTTTACTTTTATTTTGAAATAGTTCAAACTAAAACAATGCCTGTAACTAGCTAATGATTATTTTTATAGAGTAGTCTGCTAAGTATTTTTTCAATTTTCTGTCTAATCGATTAAGTGTCAGTTACACCTCTTGTTATGTATCTTAAAAAGACTATCACTGTGTGAAACAACCACCAGCTATGTGCAGGTGACAAATTTTGGCTTTGCAACCCTTGTGGGAAATAGTCAGGTCTTTTTTGTGTTTTAAAAAAAACAAAAACGTGGCTATTAAATGAAGAGAGTTGCTGAAGTATGTGCAAATGAGCTGCCTCACATCTGTGCATGTTTTAATGGTTAGCTGACTCTGAACGTCACTGGGTAGGACCCACTTTTTAACATTCCAGAAATATTTTAGTTCAAGGAAATCACAACCTATGACCGCTGAGTACGGCTACGATTTTTTTCGGCTGACACTGCTACTCCTTCGTGGAATGCTGTAGCTCACCACACCCCACTTACACACATTGTCTAGTTTGTTATAAGGATTAAAAACGTGTTGAAATGTTCCCTAGCTGCAGTGTGAGCTCAGCATGCCCTGTATTCACACCACAACATGACTTAACTTGTGCTGACAGGCACAAATACGCTACACTACTACAGGGGATCAAAAATAGCATTCTTCCTGCTTAGCTCAAACACACATCCTTGCCTGTGGACATCCTATGAGGATGTCGTACGTATTTTTTCTCTGTGTGTGTGTGTGTGCGGCTGTGTATCACGCGTGACGAGCATTTTTAGTGAGAAAACAAGCCAGAAGTCACCCAGCAATGGTAAATCAGATGTGATAGCTTAATCAGGCATGCATCCACTCACAAACACAGACTGCTATAGTTAATGTTGGTGGTCATAACCACAAAAAGCCCTGAAACAGGAAGACAGTCTGTTTCAGAAGAGCTGTCACTTTTTGAACAGGTGCTTTTAACTTTAATTCAACACAAATAAATGTACTCGAATCTGTTTAGACAAACTTAAAATGTTTAAACGTTGACAATACACCTGCTGCGTAATATCTGTTTCACGCGGGAGAAAACTGAATAGGATGAACATTATTCTGGTTTAGAGGTATCTCATTATAATGCAACCGACACAGATCTCTGATTGAGGAAGTGCAGCTGGAGAAGTGCTGAAGGGCTTGAACTCAGTCAACCCTCACTGTACGTGCGACTGACCTCAGCATCTGGACACATGCCTAACTTAACCTTGACTGTCCAGACAGCTTACAGACATCCACTGTCTGCAAACTGGCGGTGCTGACTTCCTTTTTAGAAACAAGTTCGAATCGACTTTGCATGCTGACAAAGTGACAAAATTAGATCAGAGAATGTTACAAAGCCAAGGCGACTTTTGAACTCCCACGCCACATTTCACACAAACGTAGAGCTCTCAGATACTGTGCTATGAAGTCCAACTTTTCTATGACTTGGAAACTCTGGTATACATAACATGGTCATTGGTGCCACCTGTTACATCAAGGAACCAGCTGTGAACCCCCCCGACAAATGGAAAATAAGCAGATTTCCACATGGAGAAAGATGGATTATGAAGAAAAGCATCCTTTGTGGCACTACAAATTTGTATTTGTCGTCGCCCAAATATTCATATACACATCATCCATCTTAGAAATGGTTGTGTGTCACTGTCCATACCACACAGCTGAATAAACACAACACTGGATGAGTGAGGTCTGACATAATTTCACAGAGAACAATTACTGAGGGGGGTTGGACAACATGTTCCTTGAACGCAACACTGCAAGAAAAAAAGAAAGAAAAAAGTAGACCTCGCCTACTTCTGTTTAATTTGGGCAAAAGCAGTTTGGTGAGCTCAATCTTTTTTCTTTTTTTTTGTTCACCTGAGGCTGTGCGTTAACTTAACACTACTTTTTTTTTGTTTAAATCTCAGCACAGATCACGTGTATTACAGGAGAAAACAAAAAAAAAAAAAACATCTCCATGTCGAGGAGAGGAGAGGAGGAAAAACTGAGCCAGATGAGGGAGGAGTTGCAAACACACACACAAATGCCGAAATACCGACACGCACATACACACACACACGAAATGAAAGCTTTGACTTTACTACCAGGATCCTGCGTCTAATATTGACTGTACACAATGTATGATACACAGCAAAGTCAGTTGTTTATATATTTATCTCGTCTCCCAACTATAAAAAGTTAATGTTATGTAATAGCTAACAGTTATCCCTTTACTACTACCTACAAAACACGTTTTCTTACTTATATAGAGTTTAGTGGTTAGAAAGGACACGAACATCTCGTACCTGACAGTATCTTGACGCGGTGTTCATCTGTTCTTCGTAGGTCCAGTTGGGGATGTTACAGCATTTTTTTTAAACTGTCAGTACATTAAACATTGTTCCCGTTTTGTTTCGGACAAAAAGAGTCCACCCACCTCTCTCTCCCCCCCTCCAAAAAAAAAACAAAACATAAAACTGAAAGTGTGTCTTCTCGCTGCCCATAAAGCGTTTGTTCAAAGAGAAGCAGGAAACATCAGTGTCTCTTTCCTGGACGTAGAAAGTTCCAATGAAATTTGTCACGGGACCTCACAACTGCACTAACCGCCGACACGAGAGACGGAACACACCAGGGCACATCCGGGGCGGCTTTTCAAAATAAATGCCATGTGTGATAGAAGAGTTTCAGCTAAAATGAAAGGTGTACAAAACTGTGGTGAGACCAGCGAGGTTGTTTGGTCTAGAGACAGTGCCACTGTATAGGGTATATTGTTAATTTTTTTTTTTTTTTCTTTTAATGATTTACATTTTTTATTGAGTTTCACATTTTACAAGATTAAGCTAATAGAACATTGGAAGAACAACAACAACAAAAATAATTCAAAATTAATAAATAATAATAATAAATAACAAGAAGGCAAAGTCAAGATAAAGATGCACAACTTATTGACCATAAAACATATAATTACATTACATTACATTACATTGCATTTAGCAGACGCTTTTAGCCAAAGTGACTTACAGAGGAGGACATAAGCGAAAAGGTGTAAAGGAGCACTGAGTAGTTTGTTAGTTTTTGTTAGTTTTGTTAGGCAGGGAAGCATTCTCGAAACAGAAAGGTTTTTACAAGTTTTTTAAAGGTCGAAATGGATGTTGCTGTTCTAGTAGCCATTGGTAGGTCATTCCACCATTTGGGGACGACCACAGAGAAGAGTTTAGAGTGACCTCGCAAGAGGCGAGGGTACAACTAGACGGTTTCTAAATAATTTTTTGTTTTCTTAATACTGTTTTTCTTGCTATCTCTTACCGTTTATATATACCGTTTACATACCGTTCATTAATAAAGTACTTCTGATTCTGATTCTGAGGAAAAGACAGGAGGCAGAGCTGGAGGTAGCAGAATGAAGATGCTGAGGTTCTGACCAAGATGGATAGGATCAGGAATGAGTACATCAGAGGGACAGCACATGTTGGAGGTTTTGGAGATAGGGCAGACTGAGATGGTTCGGACATGTCCAGAGGAGAGATAGTGAATATATTGGTAGAAGGATGCTGAGTTTTGAACTGCCAGACTAGGAGGCCTAGAGGAAGACCAAAGAGGAGGTTTATGGATGCAGTGAAAGAGGAAATGAAGGTAGTTGGTGTGAGAGAAGAGGATGCAGAAGACAGGGTTAGATGGAGGCAACTGATTCGCTGTGACAACCCCTGAAAGGAAAAAAGCCGAAAGTAGAAGAGGAATACATTTTATTTCATAGGCGCCTTTCTGTCACCCAAGGACACCTTGCAATAAATGAGAGTAGACAGCAAATAGCAGAAACAAACAAAAAGAACCATAAAGTATATCAAATTGCAAGAATGCAACATTAAAAACAGGTTAAAATAGGACAATGCAATTGAATCAGACGGAAAATGCTATTTTAAACAGGTGGGTTTTAAGTGCAGACTTGAATTGTGAGAGTGAGTTGATGTTTCTTTATGACAGGGGGGTAAAGAGGTCCAGAGCTGGGGAACAGAGCGGCTGAAAGCTCTGCTCCCCATGGTGGTGAGACGGGCGTAGTGGACAGTCAGGTGAATGGTGGAGGAAGGTCTGAGGGAGCGAGGGGGAGCAGCCTCATTTATTTCTATTTTGATGCTACTTGATAATCAGAGAAACAAATTAAGCATTTTACTCCTTTGCATTCAAGATAAGATAAGATAAGATTCTGTTCTTACTTTTCATTTTCTTTCTGTTTCATTTCCACCTACACTCATTAAGACCAACCACATAGACACTAACAGCACTAACATTTTCCTCTATCACAACTGTCTCTACTTTTATTTTGAAACAGTTAATTCAGTGCACTGTGTATAAATTATATATAATGTAACAAATTTATATGGGAATATATATCAGTTAAAAAAATTTAAAAAATTACAAGACAGGATTTCATTAGGTAATAATGTAGATCGTGTTTAAAGGCCTTGTCTTTATTGCCTTTAGGTGATATTGTAATTTAGTGGTGCATATGCAAAAGTTAATGGAAGTATTTGTGGTTTGTAGTATTTATCTAAGAAAGATTTTTGTGATTTCACATTATCATTGTTTTAGATTGACAGAATTCGTGCTTTTAGTTTGAGAAGCACTTTAACTAATTTCCGGCCTGCTTGATGTTTACTTCACACGGTTATTTTTACACTCGGGAATGACAACATTGACAAGTTAAACAGTGTCACCTACAGGTAGAAAGGCAGGACATGCACATTATCCAAAAAATCGTATATATTCTAATTTTACCGCAAGAAAAATAAATAAATAGACCAAGAAGCATGAATGATAAATATAAAATTCTAATTATGACTACATCAAAATTGTGATGAGGTAATTATGCAGTGTATATTAGAAATTAACGACTTACAAGTGACAAATGTAAGATAATCTGAGACTTTATAGATTTTGATAACAAAAGGCGATAAATGGACTGAACTTCGTGTAGTCTATAACTATGTCTATTATCCATTGTCAAAATCCATAAAGACGCATTGCACCACTGACCTACCTGCTTGGAGCTGATAGTGCGCAGGCGAAAAAACAAGATATGATGTAATAAATGAATAATAGTGCAATCTGTATAAACGCTCAGATAAGGTAGTATGTGAAAAACACGTTTCCAGTGGCAAACATCTTTTTGGCTTTATATGAATGAAACCAATAAACAGATGCCAAAGTTTTGTCCACAAGATGTCAGCAGAACATAGTATAAAGGAGGAGCAGAGCCGTGTACTGTAGATATGCAAAGGGTTGTGTGCCAAAGGAAAAGGAAACATTGTATTATCCATGCCAGAGTTTGAATGCTGTGAATATTCTCTGTTAGTTTTGAGTAATTTTCAAGCCTCTTCTTAAATATGATGCAATTATTATGCATCATATATTGAAGAAATAAGTCATGTCAATTCAAAGGCATTGGCCTTTTGAATCAACAACATAAAGTGGCATACATCAATGCACAATGCACTTCAACATACATGTCCACCATCTGGTAAAAATCTACATTTCATGTTCAGTAGAGTTATCTTCTACTATTAATACTTCTTGTTAAATATGTAAATAACCTCTCAGCTCTATAAATTAGGGGACAGGATTTGAGTTGTGATTAATGGGCGCCTGCTTCTAGTGAAACTGTGAGGCCGGGAAGCCCCTGAAACCCCCTGAAGGGCCTCTGAGAGTCCCCGCAGCCCACTTTGAGCCACCGCCGCCTTGATGAAAAGATCTATTCTGCTGCAGAAGGTGACAGCACAGTCGTCTATAACTCAGCGCCCGCCTCTTTCCCACTCTCAACCAATCAAACTAAAACCCACTCCCACTTCTAACCAATCACACGCGAGCCTCTCCTCGTTTCTTGTCCTATCAGCTTCGAGTACCAGCTCCCTCTTTTCGCAAGGCCCCGTTTCTGACCAATCAGAGGCGAGGCCGCCTGCGCAGAGGGCTGGGCGCGAGAATCGGCGGGATGGACAAAAATCATAACGCCAAACAGAAACACAGACAAGTTAGACGGAAACAGCGAGTAATGAAGCGATGAGTTAGTCTCTCCTGCGTGATATCGGCTCTTTATGTTGCCATATTATTATTATTTTTAGAAACAAGCAAAAGAAGAGGACGGAGTGACGCTTTTTTTGTTGTTTTTTGGAACGATGCTCACCACGCTGAGTCAGGCTTTCACACAGAGAGCGTAATGTTATGGACTGTACATTAACTTAGCTCACTGGCTAGCCGCATAATGCTAGCGAGGAAACGAGCGATGACTGACAGACAGCGATTTCTATGGATACACATGTATTAACGTGGGATTTTTATAAAGCCGGCAAACACAGGTTCGTCTTTGAAAAGGTTCAATCATCCCACCGACTGTCATGGACAACGTGAAACCACGCAGGTAATAATAATAAAACACTGTCTGCTATATGCCACAGTCACCGGTGCTTCTGTGCACCTACAGTAAAAATAACATAAGTGTATCACAGTGTGGACTTTCACACTGCACCAACTTTCATTCATGACAGGACAAGGTACACTGCACGTGTGCATGCACAGCTATACTGCAGTGGTAACTTTGCAGTATGCATATTCAAATGCATAATTCATGGTTAATGCACGATCCTTTAAGTTGTAATTGCAGCTCGTAATTCTATCCTACTGTTGTCTGTCTTCTGTGTACTGTTGTATTAACAATACTGTATGCATAGGCTGCATGATATGTTTGCTGTGCAATGGGAGGCGCGCTGCCCATTGTCAAACAGCAGCTATGCAACAGCAGCATCCTTGGAGACACATTAGTTAAAAGTGACAAGTCAGTCAGACTGGGTGCAATAAATAAAACCTTTTTTTCTTCAGTCAGTCTGAAAAAGAAAAAGCTACATCCTGTAAAAAATAATTGTGTTTAAATGTATGTATGTATGTGTGTGGTTATATGTATATATGTATATATGATATATGTATATATATATATATATATATATATATATATATATATATATATATATATATATAAAATTTATATAGTATCCAGCTCTTGGCTTTCTGTTTTTGAAAAAAGCATGTGAGATAAAAAAAAAAAATATATATCCCAGAGGCCTTCTTTGTTTTTCCAAAGCCTTATCTTCAAAAAGTACCTGAGAAAAACAAACATACATGTCAGTTTGTGATTAGACTGTCAAATTATAGTGGCCGAGGTAGCAGCACATCGATAAACGTTCAACAACAGCCACTTGAAAACAAGTGTTATGATTATTAATATTTAAAACGCACAATTAGGGGCTGGAATAGTTAACGGATTAGTTTATCAACATAATAGTATCCGCCAAATTTTTTTCAATTACACATTTTAAGT
Source organism: Larimichthys crocea (assembly GCF_000972845.2). NCBI lineage: Eukaryota > Metazoa > Chordata > Actinopteri > Sciaenidae > Larimichthys > Larimichthys crocea. The sequence continues at coordinate 10,831,148 of NC_040033.1, read as the reverse complement.
TATTTATCAACAGATCTGCCAGAAATTTACAGATTTCAAATGTGAAGATTTACCACTATTCTCAGCTGTATCTCAGAGTAAAGTCTTTTGGGGGTTTCGTGTTGACAAAACAAGCTATTTTTATGAAGTGGTGTGGGAGATTGTGGGAAATCACCAGATCAACCAACAACAGAACTAATGCTAGTTGCAGATTTAGTGCTATTTGCATTGAGCTTGAATTGATTGCTTGTTTCTGACTAATCTCCACCACACAGCACGCACAGAGAGGTGGGTGCCTCTTTTCTTTCACAAGGACACAGCTCTGGGTTTGACCTGAGGAACCCAAATCCTGTGCAACTGTGTAACTGTTTATGACTGATGTTTGGTACATTGGTTTCTGTTTGTTTTAATGCTACAGAAGCTTTCAGCTGATACCACATTTGTTCCTTTTACAACCTATAAAGCACATTTGACTATTATATTCTTCCATTTATAGTTTTTAGGTCCGTAAATGATGTGTTAAACAAAATGTGAAGGGGTTACATAAGTCTTCCTGTTTTTTTTAAACTTTTTGAACGAACTGGACCGTTAGGGCTTTGCCATTCCCCTGACCACACCCCAGCACACCGCCTCCTCCATCTCAATGACACACACTCCCACACCTCTGGAGGTGAAAGAGCCTGTTTATGTGGGATTGCCCCTTTTCTCCAGCCCCTTGACTCCCCTCCTTCCTGCTCAGCCATAGGTCCAGATACACTTCCCCACTTCTCTTTGCTCTGCAGAGGAAATCAGGCCACGTCAAAATTCAATTGCAGTGGGCAAGTTTCTACACTGAAGAAGACCTTTCATACGCAGTCTGACTCGAGACCCACGGAAAGCGCTGTTTTCCTCTTGTGTATGTGATCGTAAAGGTCTGCTGTGTAGTACCAGCTCTCAGGGATGGATGACTTAATTTCTCCTCCATTTTATTAAACTCCTCTCCACTACCACAAAGAAAGTGTTGCCCAGCAGCAACTTTTATGGGAACACAGAAGTACAGTGCTACCTGCCAACTTCTTGTGTCAGTAGAGAGGAATTTTGTGTTCTTGTATGCAGTCGTGTATGAACCAAAGTCGTTTCTTTCTTTCCTTTTTATCCTGACAAGGTTTGTCAGACGCTTGTGGCCCCCCTAAACCAAGTTGTACTCATACATTGTTATTATATTTCACATTGAAACCCATGAGTCTCATGAACAACCTCGTCTCTATGTGAGGTGTTTGCTTACCTATTACATTATTGGTTATTTGAATCACTAAAGCAGTCTGAAGGCAATATTAGCAAGGCGTCAGGGTCAGTGCTGTTGTATCATTTTTGTTCTTGAATCACTTAAAATAACTGAAAGCCTCTTGCAGATGCCATCCATGTTTCTATGTTTCCTTTTATCGTCCTGTCTGGCTTGTTTTGGCTGTGACATGGAAAGAGTAATGCTCCACCACAACCGGTGAATTTACTTAGATTATAAATGTCAGGTTAACCTAAGTAATGTAAGTAAATTCACCGGTGACCAACTTTCACTTATCTGTTCATGTATTACAAAAAATGAAAAACCAAATTTAAATTGATAAATTAATTAGAGAAATCTACTTAAACTTGTCTATTTGTTAAGCTCCATTGTGTCTTTCCCTAGTAAGGGAAACTGTGTGCAACAGGATATCTATTACAAGCAGAGAGCTTTGCATGTTTGCATTTGCATATATTATTATGACTAATCTGAAACTGAGGTACTGATACTAGTGGCTGTATTAGCAAATTTCCATGCAGTGCCATATTTATGTCACTATCCCTGCTTACAGTCTTTGAACTTTTTTTTTTAGAACATTTCTGGCTCTATGTTGTTAATAAAATCTGCTCTTCTTTTACTCCCTGTCCTCGTTCGCCCTGTGCATTTTTAGCAATGACGAGGACGAAGAGCTACACTCCACAGACCCAGAGAGTAAAGAGAAGAGCAAAGATAAAAAGACCCTGTGTAAAGTAAAGTGGTCCCGAGATGAGGTAAGTTTATCAAAGGCACGAGTGCAGTCTGGACTTATGGGGGATTTTGTAGGTTTTTCTGAGTGACTCAAATGTTGACTTACTTACTTATACCGGTACTGTATGATATTTGTGTTTTATCTTCTTGCAAATAAGAACATGTTTAAGTTTGTCTCTTGAATCTTAAGCATGATCACTGCTGTTTTTTCATCAGTAATGCAGTGAAAGTAGACAGTGTGTTAATCTAGGTTAAGTTCCTCAGGGTGGGTAGTGTTTTCACTCTGTGTCTCCTTTTCCCGCCCCTCTTTCTTAGGATGAAAAGCTGAAAAAACTTGTAGAGCAACATGGAACCGACTCCTGGAAATTAATATCTAACTTTTTCCCAGTAAGTACAATGTGCTTGCATTGTTTAATAAGTATTCAGAGTAGTATTTTGCTGCCACATTGGTCCACCTCTCTGAGCAGTGAATGATCATCCAAACCATTAGTAATCTATAATTAGCCTTGTTCCTCAACAGTGAAGTCATAGGTGCCGTAAATGAGAGGCAGATGTATTTACAGCTGTCAAGAGTAGGTGTAACTGTGAGGTAGTGGTGTGGTGTAATGAGGTGTTGTGCTTTATGCGTCTCTGTCACAGGGGAGGACAGATGGCCAGTGTCAGCACCGCTGGCAGAAGGTGCTCAACCCCGAGCTGGTGAAAGGACCCTGGACAAAAGAGGAGGATCAAAAGGTAAGAGGAGCTGGGAGTAGCCTGTTCTAGATAGAAAGAGAGATGATAAAATAGGTAAATGATAGGAGAGACAGAAGGAAGCTGTGTGGAGAGCAGCTTAGTCTCAGTAAAAGAACACAGTGCAAACACAAATGCCACAATATGCAATGTATCTTTTACCTCCAAGACCAACGAGGCTGTGCACATGCGCAAGCTCACTTCCCGCTAAAACTTTCTTTGCCTTAGCTTCTTCCCTTTTTTTTTTCCTCCCCTTTTGCAAAGTAAAGGCTCCACTACGTCATCCCTAATAAAACACAGACTTTCCAAGTCACTAGTTTAGAGCCCGGCCCTTCTTTGTACAGAGTGAAGCTCTAATATCTCTTCCGCAGCTCTAAGATCAACAATGCATTCCATAAATGGATCACGATTCTTCAAGAATGTCAAGAATGGTGCCTCATTCCTCCAACATCTTGGCATCATAACAGAAACACAGACCTATCAATTATAGCTTGTGCTGCCAATGGTGACATCACAACATTTTTCAGCCTTGAGGGAAAGAGCCAAACAAGCTGTGCTGCTTCTACAGTCGAAGCTCTCCAAACACTGGCCCTGCTGTTGGCTATAAATGAGAAAAGGAGAAAGATGCGATTTCCTTTTTTATACAAGCTTGAAGTTTTAATGAATTCAATAAGAGCCTGACTTCATCTTTGTCATTAACCAAAACATGACAAAGAACCGAATATGCAGCAGTGTATTTATTATAATTTACTAATACTAAATACTTACGCAGGTTATTGATCTGGTGCACAAGTATGGCCCCAAGCGTTGGTCTGTGATCGCTAAGCACCTCCAGGGAAGGATTGGAAAGCAGTGCCGTGAACGGTGGCATAATCACCTTAACCCAGAGGTGAAGAAGTCTTCATGGACTCAGGAAGAGGACCGAATCATCTATGAGGCCCACAAACGGCTTGGCAACCGCTGGGCAGAGATCTCCAAGCTTCTTCCTGGAAGGTGACGTAATGTTGTGCGCACATTGTGTATCTCCACTTCCAATTCGGGTCATCAACAGAGTCATTTTTGCTAAAATGTTACCGATCTTCTCCCCCAACAGGACGGACAACTCCATCAAGAACCACTGGAACTCAACCATGAGGAGGAAGGTGGAGCATGAGGGGTACCTGCAAGATGGCAGCAAAAATTTCACCTCTTCTCATACTGGAGCGAAGAGACGCCACCACAGACCGTGTCCTCCGACTCCAACAGAGCCCCAGCACTGCGATCGCAGTCCCTTGCCGATACTTGGACCCAACCAGGTCCACTTCCCTTCTGGACTCCACACAATGAGTGTTTCCATATGTCTTTAATTTCATTCCTTTATTTAAGTGTGATTATCTGTTTTTAGATGGGCGGATATCCTTATGATCCTCACAGTGGACACTTGATGGAGAGTCTTCCTGATAATTCAGGCTTCATATCGGTGAGTCTTTGTGTATTTCTTTTGCATTTTAGAGGGAAAAAAAAACTTGTGACAATCTTTATTTTCTGCACTTTCTGTAGTTCTTTGTGATCGCTAACTCTGGACTTCAAATCAAACACTTGAACGTCCTGTTATTTTCACCTAACATTCAATAACAGATTAAAAAAAAAAGAAAGAGAGTAAATCTCAAATGCTCCCATAAATATTTTATATGTGAATCTGTTTTTTTTGTCTGCATTTCTTAACTTCTTCCTTTCCTCCTGTCCTCTCGACCTCTCTTCCCTGACGTTTGTTTATTTCAGCCATCCTGCCTGGATGATCCTGACAGAGAGCAAAGAATTAAGGAGCTTGAACTGCTGCTTATGTCAGCAGAGAATGAAGTCCAACGACAAGTGCAGTGCAGAGGTCCATGTGTAAGAACACACTCCGAACGTGTGTTTGCATACTTAGTCAGCATAGCCTGCGTGTGTTTGTAGCTTACATACACTGTAAAAAGTTATTTAACAGTCATTTGTAATGTTAAATGTGTTATTGATTTCAACATTGAGTCTTAAAATTAGATATTAGAGATGAGATACAGAGAGAATGTTATGGATTTTCTTGAGCCAGGTGTTATTTCCAACACCTTACACTTAACACTTGTTTATAGAAAATTCATAAATCCCATCTTCTCAGTGGACTTTTCCTTACTTTTAAGGGGGAAAAACATTTTAAGACTTGAGACCTGAATGACTTTTTGCAGTGTATACATGTGAAAACGAGAATGGCGCACATGTATGTGTGTCTGTAGCCTGATTTGCTGTAGTGTTGCTATAGTAACTACCTTACCCATCTCGCTACTCATTCAGACTGGCCTGAAGCTGTGCTTGGTAGCCGTCCTACCTACCTCCACCCCATTACCATCGTTCCAAACATGAACCCGCTCCTTCATCCCCCCTCCCCATGCCCACGCTCAGCCAGCAGTTTGAGCCAAGCACCTTCCTCTGTCTCTCCTGTTCCTGTCCTGTCCCTCCCTGACACTGTCTTCACATTTAATTAACTCCATTCATTCTTCACAGTCAGTGACTTCATCTCGAATGATTAAATGGTGAAGATTGGTTTGATATCTTGTAGCATCACTAGTGTTTTCCACACTTTTCTTTAGTCACAGATTATATTAAAACAGATCCAAATTTAGAATGATGTTATTTGACATCTACCAATCTCGCACCATTAAATCAGATCTGCAGGAGCCAGAGACCTAACACCAGTTTTCTCTAATCCTGCCCCCATCAGAGTCTGGAGCAGTGCTCAGCCTGGTCCGACAGTGTGTCAGATGATACAATGACCACAAGTAGCAGCAGCCTAGAGGAGCAAGCGGAGAGAAGGTCCTGGAGAGGCCCTGAGATCCCACAGGGACCTCCACCACAGCTTCCTGTCTCCCCCAGCAAGTTCCTGGCCGTAGAGGCCAGCACTGTGCTCTCTACCCTGCAGACCATACCGGAGTTTGCAGAGACTATGGAGCTCATTGACTCAGTGAGTAACAGAAGGAGCACAAGAAAATATAAAAGTATGTCAGTGTGAATTTACTGAATGGAAGTCATGAATGTATTAAAGATCTACTGTAGATGTGTTTTGCTCTGCAGGACCCTGTTGCATGGAGCGACGTGGCCAGTTTCGACTTGTCAGAGGCAGCGACACCACCCAGACACAACCAGGCCGGCTACGCCAGTCTCCTGCAAGAGAGGACGATTGACAATTCAATGGGCTACACTCCCACTGCCATCTCCGGTCGCGATAAGAACTGTGCTGCATTTGGGCTGGTCGGTGTCACCTCTCTGACTCCTATCAACTCATCCAAACCCTCCCAGGCATCCATTGGGAGGAAAAGGAGAAGAGAGAGGGGGGAACCATCCCCTTTGTGCGACAGGACCTGCTCCTCCTTCTTGGAAAATATCTCAAATTCTCCCAAGAAAACGCCCACAAAGTCACTGCCGTTCACCCCGTCACGAGTAAATGAATTCTTTCTTTGACACACCCTCATCCTCGCCCCAGCTTGACTACGTCCTCGTAGAGTTGATGTTGTTGATTTGTTCACGTGACTAATGTGTCTGTCTGTTTTCTCAGTTCTGTAACATATCGGGGGCGGAGCATCTGAATCTGGATAACCCTGCCCTCACCTCAACTCCTGTGTGTGGCCAAAGGTGTCTTCTCAACACGCCACTCCAAAAAGAAACAACACCTAAGCACCAGAAAGAGAATGATGGGTAAATAAATATATAAACGCTGTATATGTCTCACAAAAGATAAAAGGCATAAAAGCTGGAATCCTTTTATTAATCTTAAGTTGATCAGATTGTTGGGAGGAGAGTCCTCGATGTATAAAACTTTCTGTCAACTTTATAGATCCCGGACTCCCAAGTTCCGTAAAACTGTCATGATCCCAACCCCGAGGACACCGACTCCCTTCAAAAATGCTTTGGCTGCCCAGGAGAAAATGCACGGGCCACTGAAGATGGAGGTGAGAGGTCAAATGTGGCTGTTCATAATAACCTTTTCTTATTTTGTGCAGTCCATGACTGCATGATCTTTTTACAATATATTCACATGTGTCGTGTTTTTCAGCCACAACCACTGGCTTTCCTAGAAGAAGACATTCGAGAAGTTCTAAAACAGGAGACTGGAGCGGACATCTTTAACAGAGCAGACATCCAGCCAGACTACAGAGTGTGGAAACATAATGTACGTATGGCATGTACACTTTCTTCCCTAATGAGCTCAATTGTGATGCTTAAATAGAACTAGAGCATTTTCTGTCCTTTGATTTCAGATTGATGGCCCAGCTAGAAAGGTGCGTAAGTCTCTTGTCCTGGACCCCTGGGGGAAAGACTGCCTAAACGTCCAACTCTTCCAGGAGCAGCACAACATCGCAGAAGTGAGTCACGATACTGGTTAAAATCACTGGTTCAGATCCTTTAGCTAGGTGAGAAACAACTCATTGGCTAATAATAGTGAGATGTGGCTGTATTGGGAAATTCCCAAGTGTGTTTCATACACATGCACGTTCAGTTTCTGGAGTTTCTGGTATAAACATTATCAATAAATGGGTATATTGAGCCTTTGAAATGGTTTCTAATGGCAGACATCTCTATAAAATGCTACTTATACTTTATGAATTTGGTTTAGCTTCATCATTTCTTGCCTTGTTTATTTAACAACTCCATTTATTGAACCTCATATCACAGGTGCCAGATGAAAGTCTACTGTCCAACTCTTCACTGATCACCCCGATCTCCGAGCAGGAGGAGTGTAGCCACTCTTTGTCTTCTAGCCAAGAGGAGCCCTCATTAGTCCCCGTTCATCCTCATCGCTTTACTGGCCCCCGGATGAAGAAGCTTCTTGCTTCCCACAAAGCACCAAAACACGCCACCGTACAGGTATGTAGAGCAGTCTTTAAATAAAATAGGAGAAAATATTTTTTCTGATTGAGTTTCCTATTGGTATTTGTTAAAGGGGGTCTGTGGAGTTTTCAAACACAAGTTCTGTTTACATTAAGCATTAGTCAACAAAACACATTGCATGTATCCAAACATCATGGAAGCTTTTCCTTCCCCATAACTCTTGCAAAGTTTTGTAAGTATGTATGTAGCCTGTGCTGGTTGCAGCATTTCTCAGTATGTTTCCGCCACCTGTACTGCTCCATAGCGCTACTAGAGGTCCAAAACTTCACAAGGAACCTTTTGAATAAATAAGTTGCAACTGTTAAGATATACATAATGTTATAAACTGTCCCTATGATGTGTTGCATAATGATGTGTAAGCTACTTTGGCAACCATTGGTGATCGTTGCCTGCCTTCTCTGCAGGTGAGTGATTGGGAAGCGGTGGTTTATGGAAAGACAGAGGACCAGCTGATCATGACAGAACAGGCCCGTCAGTACCTGAACCCTTACCCGTCATCTGGCTCTATCTCAAGGGCCCTTGTGCTTTAAAGGCGCAGGCAACACTACTATGCCCGTCCAACAACTGAAACCTCCACTGAATCCCGTAAGAGACAATCCAGTGAAGACAAATGATTTTATTTTATTATTTCTGAAGCAGAAATGCACTGCCAAGGACGTCCACGAAAGGCACGGCTGCTGGTATTGTTTTCAACACATTTCTAGGTCACTGCCTGCTTCTCGTTCATCGGTTTGGCTCGTCTTTTCCTTTGAATACACACAACCTGGCAACATAAACAGTTTTGTACAGGCTAGAACTTTTTTTCTGCACTAGTCAGTAACGTTGAAACAACCTGCACATACAGTAGGCTGTAGAAATAGTGTTTATTACTAGCAGTGGCTGCTTCTGAGTTTTATATTGTTAATATATTGTTTAAATGACAAGAAAGACATTTTATAATGTAACGCTACTCATTGTGTTTCTCCTCCGGCTTGTTTTGCTAAACTGCCCCATTGCTGTTATCGGACAAAAACCACGTACATGCAAAAAAATGTGTAGCTTTTTTTGACACCCATGTATTTTTTAAAATCACACCATGGGTTTTTAACAACACATACATACACAATACCGAATATACAAGAGTATTAGGGACAGGCATAAGGGGAAAAATGAGAAATGAGAATCAAGTTAAAAGAGCACCTCTTCCAAATTTGTGTTTTATCCCTCTGAACAGCAATTTTTGGCACGAGTATTAACATTTATTACCACACTATTTTTGTGCCAAATGAGCAATAATTTAATTGTTACTAAAAAACGATTGTGAGGCACAATTTTAGCTACAGTTTGATTTATTCTTTTAAATCCTGAAATATCGACTTTATTTCACGAAAAGGCAAATCAAACTTCCTCTTACGCGTGGCTCTAATACTCCATCATAGAATATAATATTAACAATCACTTTGAAAATCCTAGAAGCAAAAATGCAGTTACGTGTTTTTTTTTTCGTGACGGTAGTGTTACGTTGCTGAATGCGTATCCACGGTGATGTGAAGTTTTTGAGGATGGAAATAAGAAGCTGTCAGTATTGCACTACTGAGTTGATTTTTGCTGCTGAGAAAGGCGCAGTGTTTTTAAGGGCAAACTGGATAGCACTTGTGATGGTATCTTTTTTTATTAACAACACAACGTCTCCTTTCCAAGGCCATAGTGTCCGTCGAGACATCGGTTGAATGTATTTCATTGCAATGTACACGTGTAAGAACCTCAAAAATGGAAGGGTACCTTTTTTAATGTTTTATTTCTGTTTGTTTTATTTATTATCTGACAGCTCTAAAGCTTAGATATTAATATAAAATCGGACACCATGAGTTTTTAAGAAGTTTAACTTTGCTGACAAAACAGCCTAAAAACCCTCACTTGCTCTACACTACACTAAAGCAGTTCTCTCTGTGATCGAGGATGAATGGTCACCATCGCTTTGGTCAGTCGTTTTTAGTGTGTCGCAGTTGATGCAGACCAGTTTTCATGTCATCAGTGTTCTACAACGAAGCATTTGGTCGAGAAGGATTTACTTTTTATGTGAAGGCTGTAGGTTTTTATTTATTTAATGTCTACTAATTTATTTATTTCTAAAAAAAAGAAAAAAGAGAGAAATTATTGAAGATTTTTATTGTCTTTTCTCTTTCAAAATCAGGATTGGGCTACCATTCAGTTTCATTACTCCAAGTTAGAAGAACATGCACTGCCACTAATTTAATATGTTAATAATAACTTTTTCCTGATCAGGCAAGATTTAGCAAATAATCGTTGTGTAGTTGTATCTGTGATCTTGTAACATATAGATTAGATACATATAGATACACATTTTCTTCTCCTTTGATTCAAATGCGTTCTTCGCTATTAGGTAGCAGGACTCCATCTCCGACCTCTAATCATAAACAAATTGCACTTTTTACTCATCATTTAATTTTAAATGTTTGTTCATTCTGATGTTGTAGCTCTTGTCCTTATTTTTAATTTTGTTTTGTGTGAGTGTGTGTGTGTGAGAGTCTGTGTGTGTCGGACAGCTGTCTCCCCGTTTTGTAATGAATGCTGACATTAAGATCTCGCTGCTTGATTTCAACATTTTACTCCTGTCCTGCTGCAGAAATGTATGCACTACTTTAAAGCCTTACATACAACATTTTTAAGAACTAACTAACATCATCCTGTTACTACAAGACCTATATTTGATCCCTGCAACAGCAAGTATCTTAATAACCTTGTATCCTGCTGAAATGCCCTTGAGCAAGACACCAAACCCCCTATCTTCTCACTCATTATTTGACACTCTTTGCAAGAAACAAAACTCTTGAAATGTAACATAAATATGCACGAATTTGGGTGTGATTTCTGAAGAAATGTACTGCACTGTGCTTCCATGTTAACAGGCTGATTCACATCGTTTATAACCACCCTGAAGCAAACATTTCTATAATCTGGTGAAGTAACACTATAGCTCCAAACGGTCTTCTTTGTGTTATCGGCATTAGTGAATCCGGTTTTAATCTGGATTATCCTGCATTAAGCATTTTAAGTGTGAATAAGAAGGGAATCTTGTCAGGGAGATCAAGTGGAAAGATCAGGAGTAAAAACACAACTCTAAAACAGGAAGTAGACTAACATCCACATGGCGTTTGTATATGAATCTGGTGGCTGCAATGTGTCTAATCTGTATATAATTGTGTTATATGTTCTGTTTGTTGGTTTGTACATTCCATTTGTTAAGTCCGAGTTAATATGTCTGTACCTTTAACAACATTCGGCCATGTAACATCATAGGTTTTGAGGGAATTAAGTACATATACAGGATAGTAGCAGCTGTTATATACTACTGTAGTTATGCATGAGCAATACATAAGATGCTGGACTTTGCTTTAATTGACGAGGTGAATCACAAGGTGTAACACTCGCTCTATATTTTGTAGCATTTTCAGTTGAAATCATAACCATAAGGTACCATAGAAATCCTGCCAACTGTCTTTGTAACCGTGTACTTAATTTGGAAAAAAATAAATAAATGCACACGTTGCATGACATCTATGGCATTTAAAATTTTGTGTGTCTATGTTTTTTCATGGTGTTTTATCTCTCTCTGCCAAGTGCCCCAAATTAGTATAGGTTACATGGTATTTCCCACATAATAAAGATTTCTGATGATCCTTTAGTTTTTCTGACATGCTCACAGCAGGCATACCAAACTGTTGAGCTCTTGCCAAAAACTGAATCTCGAAAGCCATTTTCTCGGTGGGGAAATATGGAAATCCCCCAACTTTCATTGTATGTTGTCATTTTTTATCCAGGTGGACTTGACAGCCGTGTAGGAGAATTGTTAAGCCTTTACAACTGATAGAGTGGTTTAAGCTGAACCCCTCTGTCATGTGTGTGTGTGTATGTATATGTTGGGATGCTGTCAACTTGGCCTGGGGTCCAGGGACACGAGCCCCCTCCACCAGAACAAGAGGCCTCTCCACAGGGTCAGCTGCTGGCCCTAAAGGGGCCCACTCACCCATGACTTAATGCCCCCGGGCTCCTTTGTCCTCGGGGCTGTTGGTTTTACAGGCCCATTCACTCAATTGCCCCCCAAATGGAGGGAGGCAAAGAACGTGACGACTTGCCTTATGCTGAAGGAGCAGGAGCGCGCATGCATATAAACAATGTGCACATAAACACACGGGCGCCACATGCACGCCACGTCCACTTAATCAATCTGTCCTCCCATCGCTCTCGATCTTGTACAAGAGGATCCTTTGTTCTTAGTTGACCCGCGCTAAGAGTTGAAAGATGTCAGGGACCTTTTGCCTCTTAATTGGTTATTGGCATCAGCCCTCCACCTTATGCTTCATGCATGTATGTAAGGGAAGCAGTCCTTTAGACTTTAGTGACTTATTGACGTATAGACACATTCTTGTTTGTATACAGACAAGACTTGGTGCTTGTTATTGTGACATTTATTAAAAGCAAGGGAGATTTATATTTTCCATTTTTTAAAATTTGAATATACAGCAAAACTTGATGGCATAGAGGGCACCACCCATTTTTTATTATCCAGTACAGGTCCAGTACCGGCATGTCTACACTTATTGAGCTAGGCATTAATGGAGGTGTGTGTGTGTTCATTTTTGTGTCCACTTTGTACACTGAAGACATGAAACAGAGCCTGCAGGCGACCAACCAAATCTACCCTGCCCTCTTCCTCTGAGCACACACCCAAAAGCAAGCACACACACACACACACACACACTGTTTGCCTTTGTGTATGCTAGACAGCAGATGGCAGCCCATTATTGGGCTGACAGAGCAGTCATCTGGCAGGCACCCTGTTACCCCTCCTCCCCCCTCTCCCTCTCTCTCTCCTCTCCCCTATCCTCCCTGAAGACACCCAGCACAACACAGTAAGGATAGGGCACTTTTAGGCGGGAGAGTCCACAGCACTGGGTTTGTGTGTCTGTGTGTGTGTGTGTGTGTGTGTGTGTGTGTATTAAAATTGGACCCTGGCCTTTTCCACCCTATATAGGTCACTGTTTCCACTTGTGTGTGTCAGCGCCGTGTGAGGTAAGTCAGGCTCACATTTGACTGGAGAGTTTCACTGCTTTGAAACAACACCTACAGTGGGTGATTTACTTCAGTGTAAAAATGAAACTGTAAAAAAAAATCTTGTGACCTTATCTGAAATGACTTACCACTTATAAGTGAGCACTAATCTACAATTTATACTCCCAGGTGAAAAAAGCAGCACGTTACATTCGTTTATATCCTGTCATATGTGGTCATTGAAATATTGAATATTCCCAGTAAATTCCTACTATCTAGAAGTGAGAGTCACGAGCTCAAGATAAGCTGTAATGACGGTGGAATGGCCCACTCAGATATTTTTCTCATGAATCAGACTTTGCTCAGTGGAGCTATCTCTCTTTGTAACATTTACACCCTTCCAGTGCAAGACATGCCGCCCAAACACTGGCCCCAGAGTGACTGCCTCCTACAGCCTTTATTACAAAGGATTATACAACAGTGAATATCAAACGGTGGGGGAGGAAGAGGAGGAGGAGTGTGTTTCCCTACGGAGGTCAAGGCCAAGGTTAGGATTAGGTTTGGTTTTGCAAGGAGGTAATCTACAGCCCACCCTATAGAGACCCTGCTACGGAGACATGCTGGGAGGCACCGCCGAAGAAGAAGAAGACGAAGACGACTACATGCGACATCTGAGAGCTGCTTTGGTGTTGCCGGGGCAACCGGCACAATCCCTGGTCCTTTGGCGAGGCTTTCAGCAGGCCTCAATCACACTTCCTTTCGCTTGAGAGAGTCCCCCCCCCGACTCCAGCACTGTTAAATAGGAAGGAGGCCCAGTGTGTTCAAAGAAAAATGAACAGGAGCTGAAGTATGAGGTTATAAAGTGACGGATGTTTCCACTGAAATAAAAAGAGGCTAGCCTTGTAAGGGTTTACTGGTTTTATAATCGTAATAATTGCATATTAAGCAGCCAAAAATATACATATTAACAGATCCACGCAAGCAGATGAAGTTGCGCACTGACAATAAAATATGTAATAAAATAGAATAACATTTCTCTTCTGTAACAGCTTTAAAATCGACAACATTTGATCAGTGAAGCATCACATAATGCTTCATTGATTATTACTATCTACTATTTTACTACCCGTATTATAGCTGTGATTGTAATTATATATTTTCCAAAGCATAAGTCTGGCATTTGATTTTGCTATGCTGCAAAACAAGGCAGAAAACAGCAGCTGCTCAGCTCTCTGTACATTCAGACTTTCAGGTATGTTACATTAGTAGCCACTCCCCCCCATCAGTGATGTCACATCAGGCATAGTCCATTGGATGCAATAGGAAAATCTCCTTCTGTGACATCACTGGTTTAGGTTTGTGCACTCACCATTCAACAATCTGCAGCCAAGTCGAGAACACCTGACATGACGATGAGTATCTGCCTGCATCAGGATATTCAAGACTTGTCTTTTCATGTTTCAGAGGCTCCTCCGTTTACACACATACACCCCCAACGCAGCCCCACCAAAGTGAACCCGGCTCAGCCACCCAGGACAAAGACGAGGGCCTCTTAGTCGCCTTCGAAGGCCCCGTTTGTAGCTCCTTGGCATTCACTCTTTTTCCGGCACTTGGACAAGATCCTGTTGAGCAGGCCTGGGGATCTGTGTGTCTGAGGTTGGGAGGCCACGGGCTGAGGCACAGGGATCTGGGGCCTCCGCACCAGGAAGGGGCCCTCGTTCTTGCCTTGGCCCCCATCCAGCCCCATTCCCCCTCCTACTCCTACTCCACCTCCTCTGCTCCCCCTCCTGAGTGCCTGCAGAATGTGTCCACTGGGGGACAAAGAGGAAATAACAAACACAAAGGGCCTGTTTATTCCTCATGACCCAAATTCCACCGCTAGTAGACAAGACAGGCACGGAGCTGTACAGAGGGCTCTGTGTGGTGTGTGTGTGTGTGTTTATGTGAGTGTGTGAGCAAAGTTCAGTGGCAGGCTGTCAAAAATAAATGCCCCCTACTGTTAAATAAACTACAAGAGAGATACAGTAACCTGTCGAACAAGTTCTGCTGAATTAACTGCCTTCATGAAAAACTTATTTTGCATTTGACCGTCTATCATAAATGTTCCCGTAAGATTTCGACTGAGCTGTCAAACATTTTCAGATCTTCTTAGATGAAAAAAGTCATTCCTTTCCCTCCTGTTCCTTTTTTAATGAGATGCAGTGCAGTGAGAGGGGATTGACTAGCCTGTGTGTGTGTGAGTGTACGCCTGCATATGTGTGTGTGTGTGTGTTTTTAGGGGGGTTAGTAATCAGTGTGCTTTGTCAACTAATGAGGGACGAGAGGGGCCACCTGTTCAGGGGCGCTGGGCGGAGAGCAATGGGATGGGATTTAGGGAAGGGGGATGTGTGGGGGTTCGGTGATGAAACAGCTGCTGGGTGTGTGCACGATGTGTATGCATGGACTTGCTGAAGGGGGGGAAACGTGTGTGTATTTGTTGTTATCGCTGCTGTATGAGTTTAACACTTACTGTCCGTGTCTGCTGTGTACACCTGAAACGTTGTGGCAGGCTGAGCTCCTTGGAGGGACTTTTTGTGAAAGAATCACCTGAAAAATAGAAACCGTTGAGTGTGTCTGAGTTAAAAATGTCCTACAGATGTCCTGAAATAAACTGTATGCTTCCTCCACTACCTTTTCATCTGCTGCTACTTTTTTTTCACATTAAATCACATTGGACTACTCAAAATCTGCTGACTGTATTTAGCTTTAATGGATTTCTTTATTTAGATAGTGACAGTACAGAAATATAAATTAATTTGTACAGTTTGGTCTTGATTTTGTTATAGTAAAAGTCAAGAATTAACTCTATTTATAATATTAATATTATACTCCTTCATATATAATATTATATTACGTTTATTTATGCTGCAAAACACACTCATGATCAAAGAAACATTGCCAGAGAGCTTAAAATAGAAAAGTTATAGTTGTTGTCCTGTTTATGCCTAAAAACTCAAAGGTGAAGTATTTTCTATTTCTATTTTCTTCCTAATTTTAAAAGGATGCTCCAGAGGTTGAGTCATACTCTTTCATAACTCACAAGAAACAGGTTAAAAAAAGGCCAAGGTGTGACAGACTTTTAGTCTCCAGCAGTGATCAAACTAAAAGAAAGGACTACTACATTTCCCATAATGCAACTCAGTAATATATTTCATTAGACCTCCCAAATGCTCACTTATTCCGAAGAGCACAACTCCAGTTTGCCAGTTTGTAGAGCTTTTGGTCAGACAACATGACATCATTGGGGTTATTAGACTTATGTACTTATGATGAGTAACTGAACTTCATTTGCAAAATGGTTGGAGTGCCTCTGTAAAAATCAATCCTGATTAATAAACTATGTTTTCATGGTGTTTAAAAGCTACACTGTTGTGGAAGAGCAGGACAAGAAGAACAGAAAGTACAATCTGCCTTCTGACATTAAGCAGAAGCAGCAGCAGCAGCAACACAGTCCAGTAATGCTGCATTGCTGAGCTCATTCAGGCAGCCAACCAACCTGGCTCAGCTCCATCACACAGGAGGCGGGGAAGTAGCCCCGCTGGCCGTCCTGCAGCCGCCCAAACCACCTCTCCTCCTCATGTTTGGACAGCACCATGATGACGTCACCTGGAGACAGCTCAAGCTCATCTGGCCAGTGGGGCCTGTAGCTGTGCACCACTACCATCTAAAGGACAGAGGGAGAGTTACAGTCTTTTTTTATTACATTTCAAACTGCAAGATGCACTTATTGAAATTTCACACATGAATAAAGTGCAGTTTGTTGCATTCATTTTAGCTGTGCTGATAAAAGATGTGGGAGGCTGTCTGTGCAGTCTACAGGTCAGACTGGAGAGGATTATGTGTCAGGACTCAGAGATTAACTGCTGTGCAAGTGAAATAGAAACCCTAAATCTGGGTCTACTCTTCATTATGTGTTCCTCCTAAATATAGTTATCACAGATAGATTAGATCAAATAAAATAGAGCCAAAGGAAAATGACTGACTTTATATACCATCAATGTCAAACTCAACCAATCTCCAGTAGATACAGGACGTAGAAAACATTAGATGAGTTGTTTGGCTTCATATTTCTGCTTATTATCAGCCAATGCAACATTTTTATTCATATATATTAAAAGGATTTTTAAATAAATGTTTAACTTGCCTTTTCAGCCTCTGCTCTGTATCGATACCTGCCTGTTAACCATGAAGAGTGGAAATGAATCAGCAAAAAGAAAAAAGATTAGTTTTCTGATTTCTGAAGTATTCTTTACATAAACGCTACAACTACAAATGAACAATCCACCATAGGGAGAGAAAATTATCCCATTATTTATTAATCATCTGACACTGATATGCCGTCTCGCTCTTACTAACAATGTAAATAATGTCATGCTACGCCACACTTCACTGCAGATATGATTCCACTCACCTTGTGGAGCAAGGACAGTGGTGAAGACTTCAAAGTGTTCATTGCTGTGCATGTAGATGCGCTGCATCTTGAAGATCTGACTCTTTCACACTGAAGACGAAAGCCTCCCGCACTCTCTCTGCACTACCTTTAAGTAAATGCAGCTGAGTAATCCACTGCAGCACTGACTGGAGCTGGACACGAGCAACAACGCATCCTTCCAGGGGTGCAACACACACAAACATGTACAGCACAAGAGCAGGGGCGAATAAAATCTTTAGTTTGAGGCAGGAAAGTGTTTGATTATTAGACAAAAAGTGGAGTTTTTCTTAATTTTCAAGATTAAATATCACTAGAGATCGATTTATTTTCCAATATTTTAGCTCAGCAGTGGAATAAAAGGCAGTCTTCATGTCAGAGATCATGCTTGACCACCTCATTTTTTCATGCCAGTTCCTATTGTTCTTTGACCATCTGGTCACATGTGAGAGAAGTTTAGAGGCCGCTGCCACTGTTCGCCTGACGTGGATGAGAATTCATAATTTTACCTCATCAAGAGTGCCTGATTGATTTAGGGTTATTGACTGTGTCCCATTTTCCAGTGGCCTGGGTGAGCAGAGACAAAGATGAATGGGCTTGGAACGGGGTGGCGGACTGCTCAACAGATGGCGATTGAACCCCCCCTCCTCACACACACACACACACACAAACACAAACACACACACACACACACACGCCTCTCCTCTCCCGCTCTGGTGCGATGGAGCTTGGCTGTGAGCTTCTGTCAGCGATTAAAAAGCATCCATCAATAACACGAGAGATCACTCAGCCAGACAATCATGATCTGAGCGATGGAAGTTGTTTGCTGCAAACCATTAAAAGCATTGTAGAAATGACATGCAATGAAGTTTAACTGCAAAACGACTTCATTTACTGCGAGTAAACTGCCTTGATTTAATTTTCCCAGTTAAAAGCAATCATTGTCTGCAGGGATTAAGGTTGAAACCTTGTCAGGAAAGATGTGGATTAGGTTAGTGAACTGAAAAAGGAGAAATGTGTATGTCTGAAAATGAATGAGACAACTAATTAACCTCATTATCTTTGACCTAAGTTGTCCTGCAAAACACTTCATTGTCCTGCACCTCCTCTAGCCCCAAGGACTCTCTTTCAAAACAGGTAGCACATGAAATTTCATCAGTTCACCGTCTGTTTTTGAGTCGAATGCTCTTTGATGAACTTTTTTTGTTATCTCTAACTCTTCTCTCTGCTCCTAATTCAGTGTGGTGCCTCCTGTCTAGACACCAAGGCCGAAGAAAAGCCTTTACATAACCGAAAACCAAAGCTAAGCCGCTTAGAAAAGAGATCTGATGTTTACCTCTGAGGAGAAGAGAATACACGGTGCACAGAGCACCTCAATGTTCAAACATTTAAGAGTATCAGTGTTAAGTAATAATGTCAGGGCAAATGAAGTTCACTTTTCATATCAGCTTTTGCAACAGACTTTTAATATGTAAAACTTTTAACACCAGACCTACTAACTTTTCCCACAAACTCAGTCTAATATCAGCACAGAGTTCATGCTTATCACTCAACATATAGACCGATAAATAGGCCTTTTTGCTGTTTATATTTTGACAGGTTTGAATTACTACGGTGAAGTACGGCTGAATTCTTTTTAGCTGTTCTTGGTGTAGTGCATACTGACTCAGAGGACTCACGCAGAGAGCCACTGTTAATGTAAACACCTGTGATTTTCCTGCTATAACAAATCAAAGAAACCTTTCTCACAGCAGCTGTTAGCAGTAATACTAATAAATGGAACACAACCTTAATTAGTATTCTTGATAATGCCTTTGTTTATACTATTTCATGACAAAATGCCAGTTAGCTCACATACCTCATGTACAAAGGCACAGTCCTTCCTGTTATTCCCCTGTGCTCTCTCAACACTTTACAATTTCCAATAAATCCCCAAAAAATATATTTAAAAAAAGTGCAGTCAGATTTTCTGAGCACTTTTCCTAAGTCCTTATGAATTCTCCTTCACATCTCTCCTTGACCTCATGACGTTTTCCATCGAGGTCAAGGAAAAGTGTTTAGGAAAGGACATAAGGTAATTTAACTATTCGACCGTACCTTTTTTCTAAACTACTTTACTATAACTCCAACGTATTTTTGTTTACTGTCAAAACAGTATTTAAGTTCTCGTTGACTAAAATGATCAAAATATTATATTTTGTCTCAAATAAACAATACACTCTATATTTAAGTCTTTCTCTACAACATTTCAAATACTTTTGATTTAAATCATACATTTTTCCCCACATTGGACATCTTTTGTGTAATCATTGAGAAAATTACACAGGTGGAAATATGTGCAATGCTATTAGTTGCATCTGTTTTTTTCTGCTATTACAAACAAATGTATGTAAAGAAATATGAAAAATATCTGCTGTGAAGTTATATTAAGATACTCACAAAACAAGAAAGGAATCAATGACCTGATTTTTTAATTTGGGCTGCACTTTAAAGTATTTTTTCATTAATAATACACATATTAAGTCAGTCAGCCTCATGAACGCTGGGACAGATATTTACAGATTTGATGACAGCTCAAACAGTGATAGAGCCACAAAAACTCCTGGACAGTCCCAACACGACAACCCTCATTCACAGATCAGTCACTTCACATCGCATCATTCAAGTCCAGTCCGATGTTTTGATGCCAAGGCACACACAGGTGTAGGCAGGAGGTTTAAAGTCCTCAGTGCTTCCCAGGTTTGCCTCTTTTCTTCCCCCCTCCAAATTTACCCCCGCCAGGTTTACCCCCTCCAAATTTACCTCCCCCAGATTTGCCTCCTTTCCCCTTCCCACCCTTTCCTTTGCCCTTTCCTGACATGTTTCCTTTGCGTCCCTTCTTCCCCGCTCCCTTCTTGTATTTGGCGGCGGCCTCCTCTCTGTCCTCCTCTCTCATCTGTTTGTTGACAGCCTTGGTGATGTCCAACTTGGGCTTCTTGCTGTCCATGAGGTTCAGCATGTCCAGCTGCTTCTGCTTCTCGTTGGAGAAGTTGCCGATGAGGGGCTCAAACTTCCTCTTCTTGCCTGTGTTCTTTGGTGGCTTCTCTTTGGGCAGCCGGTCCTGAAACCTCCCCACGGATGCTGTGGAGGTCTTGGCCACACTCACAGCTCTGGACAGGTCGTCTTTAGACTGCTGGGCTGCAGGGGTGAGCCCCACACCTGGTACTTTAATCTTCTGCGCCCTGGCGATGTTCTTCAGCCTGTTGAACTCGTTTTTGGCCACTCTCTCCTTCTTGGCTTTTACGCGTTTGGCGAACTGGTCTTCATTAGGGTCTGCGGTCTCTGGCACCTCGATCAGCCACTCCTTGGTGTCATCTTTGGCCCTCTTGTAGCCCCAGCGCCTCCTCCACTCTTTGGCAGTTTCATCCCAAACCAGGTTGGTCTTCTTCTTCTTCTGTATGCCCTTCAGCTTGGCGAACTCTTCCCATTTTGTCGGAGGTCTGGGTTTCGGAGGTGGTTTCTCTCTGGGCAGCGGGGTCACTGAATCGGGTAGTTTGACCACTATCGCCTCCTCGACTCTCTCCGTGGGTTGTTTCCAGATCTCGTTGACGAGCAGCTGCGTGTTGTCCCGAGCCAACGACCGCAGGAAGTCCTCTTTCTTCTGTCCCCTGAAGTCCCGCGACTCGATGCGGTTTTTGTCACAGGCCAGCAGGTTTCCGATGTCAAACTCCACGTCCAGCTCTTTGTGGACCGTGATGCTCTTCAGCTTCTCGGCTTCTTCTCGCTCGGCTTTAGCCAGCAGCTCCTCCACGCTGCACGCGGCCATGTTGGACAGTGGCGTTAAAACCTCCAGCACCCAACGTGCGAGAGAGAGAAAAACACACCTAAACTACTTCCGGGTCACAGCTGCAGCATGCAGTTCCACGTGTGGCCACGAGATGGCGACATTGTTCCACTGCATTTTTATCTGTTTGTGTCATTTAAACAAAAACACAGAAACTCTGAAAGTAAGGCTACAATAAACAATCACAAAACTATAAATATATACAAATAAATAATATATGATCAAATATTAATATAATATATATAATATCTATCAAATATCAATCAAATATCAATATATAAGAAAGAAAAAGAAAAGTGCTGTCTATCTCTATAATATGTTTCAAGACATTCATATATAATATTATATGTACCATTGTTCCACTTCATTTTTGTCTGTGTCATTTAAACAAAAACACAGAAACTATGAAAGTAAGGCTACAATAAACAATCACAAAACTATAAATACATACAAATAAATAATATATGATCAAATATTAATATAATTTATATAATATCTATCAAATATCAATCAAATATCAATACATACGAAAGAAAAAAAAGTGCTTTCTCTCTCTATAATATTTCCTTCTAGATATGTTTCAAGACATTCATATATAATATTATATGTGAGATTGTTCCACTTCATTTTTGTCTGTTTGTGTCATTTTGAACTTTTTAAATTCAATAACGACACATATTAACTATAAAAGTAATGCTACAAGTACAGAAAGGTGATATCAAGTTCTGTTTCTCTCTAGAATATTTTCTTTCAGATATGTTTCAAGACACTCATTATATCTTCTCTCTCAATGAGATATAGTTGTTTTTTTAAGCACTGTTATTATAATTTCATATGCCATATCTCTATACATCTTACATCTTACTTAAACTACACAACACTGTGCAATTATTTTCCCAGTGCAGACCAGACCCTAAAACATAACTTGCACTGGCTTTCTCTCTGAATAAGATTGCACAATGCACAAGTTACTGCACAGAGAGTTTATGTGTGTGTTTATTTTTCTTGTTTATATTTCTACATGATTAGAACTATAAGTTCTTCAGACTTTATTCTATTTATACTGTATCTACCTCGTGCCTTTTGTGTATATCATCTGCCTGTTTTCTGTCTGAAATACTAACACACCTTGTGTGTATACAGCACAATTATTGCTGTGAAATAATCAACATGAATGAATCTTGTATTCTTATGTTGCACATTTAAATATCCTGCACACTCTACAGCTCTTTTCCTTTACATAACATATTGTACATATATAATTCTAAAACCTACTTGGGAAATAACCTGATCCTGGTGGAAATAAAAGGCACGTGTCTCCTACTTCATTGAAAAGTTCATTTTCTGCGTATGTACAGTACACTGGAGTTTCCATGAGTCTCCGTGTCACACTCCAAATTAGTTGTGATGCCACAAAGTCATCTTGTACTGTATGTTCACACCTTAGACTCCTTAGAGAAACTTTTCCCCGTCAGCAGGTGAATGTGAAAAGAGCCTTCAGGTGTCAAATTGCACATACATCATCCTGCAGAGATAAAAATATTATTATTATTCCTATTTGGGGGATTGTTTTATGGGGCCTAATCCTCGTTTTTAAAAACCTTTCTGTCCTTTCCTAGTATCTACTTTATCTACTTCAAATCAATTGTAAAATGTAAATAAATATGCATATATACTATGCGATGGAAATGTTGTACTATATGACCAATCCCAATCTGACCAAAAAGCTTTGAACAACAAACTGAAGATTTGATTCATGTAGAAACCAAAACTGGATTACAGTTTACTGTTTTTAGTATTCTTCCTTTCAACAATCCATTTTATGATTTGATCCAAAATAGAAATAGTTACTGCCCAGATGGGGATTGCTCAACTTTTTTATTTCCACACATACACAAAAATGAATATATATATGTATACTTAATAATGTTCAGTAGCTGGTTTGTATGAGTGTGCAGGCTTAAGAAGGTTTAGACAGTGCATCTTACTGTTAAAAATACAATACATCAGTGACAAAACACGACAGTGCTGGGACATGAAAACCAAAATAACAATGATTCATGAAAAACGAAAATAAAAATATATTTGTGAACTATGAAATTTACATTTCAAACAGAGGAAAATAAAAATATAGCAGTTTGCAGTGCAGTGTTTCCTCCAAAATAGTCTATACTCTTTTAAACAATTTAGGAATATATTAAAGCTTCTCTGAGTTTCTGCACCGTGACTCTTTTAAAGTTATGAAGTTGTGATAAACTTCCTAATAGGATTACTATAAGTGTTTTCATGAGAGATTAAATTCACTGAAGTATTAATATGCTCCCCTCTCTGTAATATATTCTGTATGTGTTTCTCCCATAGATCCAGGACTCTTAATAACTCTATTTTTGTCCTTGTCTCCACTGATTTGGAGGAGATGGAGAGGGAGAGAGAGGAGGAGGAGGAGGAGGGGGTCTTATTACAATTGACTGGCTGGTGGTTGCTCAAAGGCGACGGTGTTATTATTTTGGGCTCCAGTAATTACATTCATCGCCACACTTGCCATGTGAATGCTAACACTCTGACAGGCACAGAGATAAGGTCACAAGTGATGCTGTGTTTGGAGATGTGAGGAGGAAATGCGTAATTAGTGGCCCTGTCCTGATTTAGAGCAGGCTATAAGGTCCCCTGTGACGTGGATGTATATCCTCCAAAGTCGCCCAATTTAAACAGTCCACTAGTTAGCTGCTGGCCTTGCAGCCAGTGTCTTCCACTGTCTCCACAAGTGCTGAAGGTTTTTTGCTGACTTTTGATCTGGGGTGAATTCAGCCAAACAGGATTAGTTTTTCCATGGTGTTTCTTTTATGGAAGAATACACATCACAGGCCGGATAAAGTTATCTATGAGCTGTGACCATGGAGCAAAGTCATTGGCACTCTCTGTGGCTGCGTCTCCACAGCTCTTAAATGTGCTTAAAGGATAAGATTTAGAAATAGTTCTCTCCATAACATATCGCTGCTTTCATGTGAAAACCCTCGCAGGTTTTTTATTTTTTATTTGTTAGTTTCAGCCAAAAGGAGCTCAATCCTCTTTACCAAGCTGATTCTTTCACTCCTTTTTTCCCCCTTAAGTTCCTGAAAAATTGGACATTTTGGACTTGAAGGGGAATTTTAATCTGACATTGTCCAACTGACTGAGTCTCACCTGAGTTCACAGTGTAATATATGATGGTGGAAGAAGCATTTTACATATGTAAAAGTAGCAATACCACAGTGTAGAAATACTCTGTTACAAGTAAAAGTTAGAAAAAGATAGATCTCTACTATAAAACAGATAATAACTGGCTGAATAAAGTTCAAATAAATACATTTCTAACCCTTTAAGTCTGGACTGAGTGGACAAGCTGGTGTCCATTTCTGGCAGGTATAAGCTCTTTTTTTTTGGATTATGTCTATAATTCAGCTGTATCTGCATCAGGCGATGCCCTCACGGTGTTTGTATGTATGATACTATAAAAAATCTCAGGGGAAAACATGCAAAAGAAACAGTTTTCTAAAAAAAAAAATCTCTACAAGTGAAGTTTCATTCCACATTACTACATTTACACTGTCACACTGTTTTCAAGCCTTTGTAGTATATTAGATGCGTTATAGAAACAACTCTTTAAAATGTTGCCCATGTGAAAAAAAAAACTGTGCGCTTCACTTTTTGTCATCTTCATCTTTAAATACCTACTGACTGTTGGCCACTGTGATTCATGAATCACAGGGGGAAAGAAAGGACATTCATTCATGCAAAAACTGGCTCGAGGCTTAAAACTTCCCCCTGCTTCCAAAACTTGACCCGTTAGCATCAAAGAAGAGGTGAAAGCGCCGGAGGGCCAGATACAAGAAGGAGGGCAAAGTAATCTCATCAGCACCATTCTGGCATAAATCTGACGTGATTAGCTGCTGACAGTTTGCTCGTGTATTTATAGTCGTTGTATTATTACATAAAATTCTTTGACCTGCTTGGCTGGAGGACATAGAAAGTTGTTTTTTTTGCACATTTTATTTCAAGGATTTTCTGGCATATCATGCTGTTTACTGCCTTCAAAGAACAAGCCTGCTTTTCCACAGGGGGAACAAATGAATGATTGAGCCAGTAGAGGAGGATTTTTAAGGTTCACACGTGTCACAGAGGCATACAGGCAGGCTTAAAAATATTCCCTGAACATACAGCGAACTATAGATCCATCATGGTAATATCATGGGTAGGAGTGTCACGTGACATGTTTTCTCAGAGAGGAATCAATAAGGTAAGGTTACCCTAAGCTGCTCATGCAAAATTAAAAATCCACATGACTGAGCTGTTAGCTGATAGGCTTAGGCACTTCTGTAGATTACATCCACTACTTCCTGTTTGCGCTGTGAAAGGGAAATGAACGTCCCCTGGCGAACAGAGTTTACTTGGATGACAGTTGAGGTCAGAGCCTTTATTGATCTGCTGTGTTTGGGACAGAAACACCATTTGCCTCACAGCCGCCTGCTGCTCCTAAACTACCGCCTGCTCGGCATGGTATCTCACACTCCGAGAAGGACAAGCCACAAGATAAACCGCATCATCTGTTTTCTTGTTTTTTTTTTCTGATGAAGGGGCATCAACAAGGGCTTGCTCACTTTGCTGCATCTCTTGTATTCATTTTAGATCTTTTAAAAAAAAAGGTAATCCTGTGTTGAGACCTCACGCTGTGGCAGGTATTACCCAGCTCTGTGGAGCCAGGTCACAGTGGGTGTGTTGTGTGCAGGTGTGCGGGAAACACAGCTGTTGTCTCCCGGAAGTGCACACCCTGACGTGAGCGAAAAAAAAGTTGCAACTGCTCCCCAAAACCTGGCTGGGTTCCTGGAATCAGCATGACATGGAGGGGAGAGTCCTTGAGATATCATTACACACATCACACATCACCACTGTGTGTGTGTGTGTGTGTGTGTGTGTGTGTGTGTGAGGAGGTACACGATCATGCTATAAGTGAGTGCATGACGTGCAAGTGTGTATGTGCTGCAGAGGCTCCATGCTGGATGTTGGAACCAGACAGAGCTGGTTAGTGCCTGGTGTCATGGCAACTTACAGAGGTCGTCCCTCAGTTTGGTATTCAGCAGCACTGTGGGGGCTTATCGCAGTGACATCATCAGGTACACCCTGTACTCTGCTGAGCCGGGGCTGCACCAAGTTGCCTCACAACTTTGCGAGAAAAATGATGAAACGATTCGATTGAAGGTTCCTTTTCTGTCTCCTTCATCACTCATTTCTCTCTTGTTTTATTTCGTCAGCTTACAGCACCTTGTATAAGGTCGGAGCCTTCCTGTCATTTTAATTCAATCTAACATATGATAACTTAAAATCCAGAAGTACCAATAGATCAGTCAATGTAATAAAACTGAAACTCTGAACTTGCCAGATCTCTGTGGCTCTTATCTTATATCTGCTTGAGGCCGATGGCTTAAGGCTACATTAACTGCTTCTAGCATAATACCTGATCTCATATCGAAATGATGACAGTCAAGTTGCACTGTGGGTAACATAGGTGGAGGGAAGGAGAATATGTGAAATGTTCTGATGATTTCTCTGCATCCATTTTGATCTTTTTTTTGGTCTATTTAGTCTATTGTGTTGTGGAGAAATTGCTGAAGTCAAAGGTCAATGGTGAGGTCAGGAAGGAAGAAAGTGTTCAGGAGCCTCTGATGTCTTATGCTGTATTATTTATTGATGCTTGATCAAGGAGAATTAGAGACACTCTCAAAGTTCATCAGAAGTGCCTGAGTCGGTCTCACATTCTGCCGAACTCGTGCTGGTGGGTAACCTTTAAACCCCAAGATAACACCACAAATACTATACGCCCAGAATTAGTCAAAGAGAATGTTTTTATTCATGCAGGCGTTATTGTCAGCATCTAGTCTGGAGATACAGATGTCTGTTTACGCAGATTGGAACGTCGACAGCCAGCTATCTATTATGTCTATGAAGGCAGCAACAGGCCTCTTCGACCCTGGCCACTACAGTGTTGAGATATGGTGGCACCCAGTCAAAGACAAACAATCAATACTGCCGAGGACCTCAAAGGCTCCACATGACCTCAAGTTAGCTAAGGATAGAAAATTCCACATCACATTGTGAGTCCAAAAATTGATAATTCTAATTTGCTTATTTGCATTTTTGTTAATTAAGAAAATCGATACCTCTCACATGTCACAAAAGTTAAAGCACACCAACAGCAGATTAGCTTAACTTATCACAAATACTGGAAACAGTTAGGCCAGCTCTGTGTGTCTAAAGATAACTAATTAACATATCTGGTGTGTTTCAAGGTCCAAGCTGTGAAATTCAATTTTATTTACAGAATGTGACAGAAATTAAATATATAATATGCATAACTATGTTTTCATTTGTGTATAATCGCCTGAAAACAAGAATCATTGTAATTTTGTTACCTTAGAATGAGACTTTTGTACCTGCAGGTGCTCTTCCACAGAATCCGCCACGTCAGACTGCATTGTTTCTACAGTAGCCCAGGGCGGACAAACCGGCTTTAGTTAGTTGGTGTGTTTCATGCAAGCAACAACCTCTGTGGTTGTGTGACGCCTATGTGCCAAAAACTGCAGTTCCTCAAACGGCCACTCGAGGCTGGCTACAGAACGAATCTCCCTCCATAAGCCCCTATGTAAAAATGTCTAACTTCACAGCAGAAATAAACATGTTTACAGCCTGGTACAAAAACAGTTTACATAATGTCCTTGTTCATGACAACTGGACGGAGTCTGAATTTCTATTTAACTCACTCAGTTCAAATTATATTATGTATGTAAGTAATGTTATGTATGTATCTAAGTATGGATAATTAACGGTGTTGCCGCTTTGATTGACAGGTGGCACTGTTACACATAGCTTGTTTGAGCACCCAGGCTTCATTCAGTCCGCCTTAGGTCTGCCAATGTTCCACGTCGTTGCCGATTTTTCCCTTAGCTGGGAGGCAGAAGAGGTAAGCCAACATGGCAGCTGCCTGTGGCCGAGATTTTTCGCCTCAAAATGGCTCTTCGGAAACCTGTGAGTGACGTCAAGCAGACACTCTTTTTGCTGTAGGCAAGGTGGTTGCACTGCCAGATGCCATAAATCCTACACGCTGGTCCTATGAACAAAGACAAAAATGAAGTGTAAGTGTCTTGGCCAGACAGTGAACTGTTGTTTTTACACTTTTGGTTTGATAATTAAACATAAGACGTATAAGTACTTTTGGATTGAGCCATGTGAGCCACAGTTAGATGAGATGCAACGCAGACGTACGGTGGTTAAATCTGTGCTGTCGCAGATTCCTTCGCAGAGTCTTTCACCACCCTCATAATCATGTTAAATCTCCACTGGGCCTCATGACTTGTGGAGTGTCTTTAAATAGTTTGTCATCTTCTTCTACAGCCTGTGGTATTTTTCACATACTTATAATCAGATCCAGCAACACACACATAGAATGAGAGTGAGAGAGAGAGAGGAGCAGAAACACCAACTTTTGCCAAACCTGTGTAACCTAATGTGTCATCCAGTGCCTGGAGGTAAAGCCTGAGAAATCCTCTTTGAAGCTTCAGTGCAGCTCCAATAATGAGTGGGCTGAGCACAGGGCCCTTACGTGAGGGGCATCCAGGGCCCTTATTGATCCCCTGTTAATTAGTCCGTAGGTGCACATTGGCGCATAATTAGACTGATACTGAGCTTAATGAATGCGGACAGCCACTAATTCCTCTGGAGAATTGTTCACTGCAGGAAGGATGTAGAATTTGGTCAATCAGACATTATTCTGGAGAAAGGCCTAATCATTATCGATGCGCACAGTTAAGAGCTGAACACGACGCGTGTAATTTCATGTATATCACTGGAGCGCTGATCAGTCTGCGTGAAAGTGTAGCTTTATATACTAAAGAGAGTAAGCCATCCTGGTGGTGTACCCTTCACATGCTTTATCAAAGACAAGAGGGCTTTTAGTCACTAAGTGCTACTCAACTTGACGCCAACTGATTTGATGGCAACGGACCACGGGGAATGTAAGAGGGGGGAAAAAATGATACCGAAAGAAATTGTTTCAAGCGAAATATGCGTTCTGACATCTGACAAATTGGCCTTTTCAGAGATGCACTGAAGACACCGTGGAAGTGCTGTTGTCTCCCTCGTGGGCTGCGAGTCATGCATCGCTGATGTTTTCAAGAGGGATTTGTAGAGTCATTCGGACATTTTATCTGTCTGCTGAACTTCAAAAAACCCTTAATCAGTTGTGAGCAGAGCTGGAAAGTGAAAATGTAATTCAGGATGTAAAAGATTATTCCAAATCATTGACACAGAGGTCAAGTTTAGAGGTGAACTTGTTTCGTTTGGCTTCTTTTGTAACTCTAATTTATTCTGGTAGTGGCCGTGAAGCTTTTTGCATTTTTTTCCTTTTTCCTTCTCTCTAATTGGACAACCCATTAGTCCATTTCTAACATTGCTTACATCTTCAGCGGGTGATGATGTTGCACTCTTTGCAAGTGCTCTTTTGTCTGATATATTCAGTGCAGAGTATTGCACCCCGAGGCTGAGATTCCAACATAATCACCAGGGAATACTGCACCATTCAACAGGAGCGACTCCTCCTGTATCAGTCAATGTTGTTGAATGAGTCAGAGGAGCAGTGCTCATTAGCAAAAGGGCAGAAGTCACCTTGCTCCACTCATCCTCGGGGCCACTGTCACTTATCGCTAACAGAGTGTCAGTGTGTCGCTGGCATGCTAAACATCCCTGATATATGTTGGAGCAGAGAATCAAGCGATGATACAATATAAAGCCCTTCTCCTGCTCTCATGACTACGTTCTTCAAAGTGACTCCTGTCAGCCAGTTTGCTTTGTTCTCCAAAAAGTTGTCCGATCAATGCTGTGAATAAATGTCGGTCACGCATCATGCAACGCTTTGGCCTGACGTGATGCAACAGTCACTAATTGCGAGCTACATTCACCCAACTGTCCTCACTTGTAGCATGACAGACGCCGAACTGCATCAGGATCCCAGGGGACGTTCCTGAGCTATAAATAATATGGATCACATACATCTATGCAGGGACCCTCGAGCATCGGTATGCTCGCTTTGAAATGTAAATTTAATCCCTGCCTTTTTTCCCTCCACATGCCCGAGAGTCTGAGTAAGTAAAACAATTTAGAAGAATTTCACAATACGACTCAGGTTTAGAGTACCTTTGGAACAAAATGGGACCTAAAATAACATTTGATCTTAGAGTTTGTGTTAGAATGATCAGGAGCAAGTAAAGCTCAGATTAATGAGTTATGATCAAGATTTTATTGCAATTTTATTGGCTGAAATTCATTTCTTTTTGATTTGCATTTAAAAGCCAATCTTGGGTCTTTGCAATTTTTGTACAAAACACCACATGCAAAATGGGATTCGTACATTACAAGTACAAATGTGAAGGTGAGTCATTTATATGTTGATTGCCTTTTAGGCAAATGTATCAGCTTTAAACGATTAATGTATGTTTGCAAAGCACAATGGGCCAATTACCAGAAATCACGACAGTAGGTGCTGGACGTGGACAAAGTGCATCAGGAAAGAGGAGCACCTGTCACAAATGGACACTTAAGAGTGTAGTGGTTAAGTGCCTCGAATGTACAGCCTTGAATGTGGCCTAAATTGAATTGGCACCGTTGTCTCTGATTCTGAAGAGAACTGTAGGTTATGACCTTAGCTTGAATGTATGGCAGGGCTGCCTTTCAGAAACCACTTTTATCTATCTATGTCTGTGCACAAAGAAGCAAAAAACTGGCGTGAGGAGCATAGAAACCTGCTCCCCTGAGGAATGAAAAGATCTGAACATCAATGAAACTTCATGGTTTTGTTCGGAGTTTTGGACTTCTGCACGAAAAAGCAGATTTCCACCTCCTTCATCCTTCAAAGAGGATACACAAACACAGTTTCAGGCTGTGACAGCATCTAAAGAAGGCTTGAATCTGTTTTTAAAGCAAAGTGTGATGCTGCTTCCCTTTTAGGTGCTTCATATTATCTGGTATTTCTGTTATTTTGTCCACACTCACTCGGTCCTCTGATGTTAGATGTGAGGTGTTGGTTTTGGGACTCTCGTCACTGTGTCAATGTCATTTTTGGAGTGGAGAAAGCTGTTGAATGACAGAGATCAGTAATTCTCTGAGATCTTAACCTTCGTCACACATTCACTTTTTCATTCCTACAACAAGCGTTTGTGAAATGAAACGCCAAACATCACCACTGCTGTGCTCGTTCTCAGGTTTATTTTTCTCCTTACTTTTCTCCCGAGAACAGATTTATGGATAATTCACACTCCGGTTTCATTTGCTCGTTGCTTGTGTACATGGTGTCAGTGGAGAGTAACGCAGAGTGACAGCCGCAAGGCCTCAACTCCATATGTACTCCCAAATAAAACAAGATGATTCAGTGTCACAGATGATTTAGAACAGATAACGGATGCCGGATCCATTTTGTGATTCTTTACATGCCGTTACAGGCGGGGAGGAGGGGTGCAACAAAGCAGCATCTTGACTATAATTGTGTGAATTGCTTCAGGCTATCTACAACCTACTTGTGGTTAGTTAGGCCCCTGTTCCTTCTGCCTTGTTTGAAAGTCATTGCCAATCCAAGTTAAACTAAACTTTATCCACCCCGGGGCTCTGTGTTATATCACACAACTCAATCAGGCAGATGGCTGCGTATACTTAGTCTCAGCTCGTGTTGCCTTCAGCTGGAGGTTTATTAGTGTATGCATTATCGTGAGCATGATATAAACACATACCCATGCATACATACACATGCACTAGGATACAAAAAACCCTTCCAGCTCAGTGCAAAGTGAGAGATTGGTTATGTGCCACTATCTAAGTCTCTCGTCTAATTAATGTTTACATAACTGTGGCTAATGTAATTCATGCTCGCTCATGTTGAGAGGGGTCAAGGAGCTTGGGGAAGCCCACCTGAGTTGACAATCGCCTGTGTGGGAGTTGTATGCACAGCCCAGTGAACTGGACACATCAGGAGGGATTGAACAGAGAGAGAAAAACACACACACACACACCGTCTAATTACAAAACACAGCTTGCAAACTGTGGTCACAGAGCAGTAATCAAACTGTTCAAAGTTCTTAGCAAACTTGTTGAGTAACATTTGGCTATTTTCTCTGTTTAATATGTAAAAGTGCAAACAACAATTAGCTATGTTAATGAGGGTACTCAGACCTGAGATGAAATTAATTTCTTCTATTTAGGCCTACGGTATCCTGCAGTAGAATAAACTGTGCAGCAATCACAACCCCTCGCCATCACACAGCACTTAGTGAGTTTTTAAAAGGCGGCGTAATTGAATTGCAAGGAATCGTGAAAGCTAATCTAAATTGCTGTCTCGATAAGGCAAGGGCGAAAGAGACGAACGTCAATTTTTACGTCACGCGACGTAAATTATTTTTTAGTTTCAAAGATCATAATTATCTCTGTGTCAACAAAGTTGATTTAATTGTCATATGATTAGATATCTAAAAAAAAACATGTCTGTGCTGTATCACAGCGCTTTGACAGGCAGGTAAAATCAAAAACTTCACTGCGGACTAGAAAGAAAACACCACTGAAGGTTACGTCATTACCAGTTATTATGATTATATTTGTCTTAGTTTTTTTTATGATGATTTGCAGCGGGAAATAATGTGTTAATGTGAAGTGTAAGGTAAAAGAAAGACACACTGCATGGCAAAGATACAAATTTTTAGATACTGGAGAGGCTTTTTCTAAAGATTAAGAAGATGGTTTAATGTGAACCTTGCAACAAAGAAGAGATTTAGGAGCTGAGGCAGGATGTGGTAAGCAGCTTAGACTACATACAGAGGTCAGTGTTAGCAAGCAAACTGAAACTGTTAAATCTACAGATCGAGGTTACTTAATTCTAACAGAGGGATTTAAATGTGCAAAACTTGATGCCAAGAGAGACCAAAAATAGGATCTGTAGTAGTGAAAGTAGACCCTGGAAGAGACGGTTAAGCAGTGAGCTGCAGCACTAGAACAAAAAAATAAAAAAATAAAATACACAACAGGGCTGCAGAGGTCTCGCTCTTGACACAGATAACCCTGTATGAGACAAAACAAAAACAAAACAGGCAACTGGTAGTAGCATCAGTGCATTGCCAGCAGGGTATCCTAAGGTCTGCCAAAACAGCTGCAGCAGAGACTGTGGATAAACTGAAGTTAAAAAAAAAAGAAAAGAAAGAAGAAGAAGAAGATGGATTACATCGTGAGCAACCTGCAACGTGCTACCGTCACTGCAGAAGCTGAGGCGGTGGCTGTGTGAGGACCACGCGTATCCTCTGGGCTCAGACACAGCGGTGCTTTAACATATCAGGATGCAAAGACTTTCACAAGGTCAATATGCTTGGCAGCGTAACAACAGCCTGGCAGCTGCAATTCAGAGCATATAAACAGAAGCAAATTTTTTTTTACCCTTTAGCGGTACAGAAGCCAGTAAATAAAACTTTAGAGAGCACGGAGGAGGAAAGTTTTAGAAGGGTGGAAAGGGGGTTTGTTGTAATCTGCAACGTCACTGCTAGATGCCGCTAAATCCTACACACTGGTCCTTTTAAGGCTGGTAATATAGAAATAATCTCAACTCAATTTAAAGAATGGATGTCTTGTCCGTGACGTCATCCACAGGTTTCTAAAGAGCCATTTGGCCACCATGTTGGCAATCCTGCCTCTTCTGCCTGGCCTAATTTAAAAATCGGCAAAGACGTGAATCTTTGGCGGACCTGAACTAGGCCGGATGACACCTGGGTGTTCAAACAAATCATGTTTAATGGCACCTACCTGTTAATCAAAGCGGGAACGCTGTTATCTATGCATAACTTTAAGCGTTGATATAATTAAAAGTGCCGATGGGTGAACTTTGTTACCTTTTGACCTTTGCGCTTTTCCTAAAATGTCAAGGAATTTAAGAGATCCTCATCTAAAATTAATTCAGTCTGCAGATGATGATTTTTGAAGGCACTTTATGCCGAAAGGCACATTTCTTGGGATAATCTACGTATCATGTTTGACACAAGCTGTCAACTTTGTGCTTGTTCCCTGTCCTCAAACGTCAAAGTTATGTTTCTACGTAAACACCTCAAGGGACAGCCATACCAGATCCTCCGTATTGCTAAATGTTTGGATGACCTCCCATCATCACGGGATAAAGAGCAGACAGTGAAGGACAGTGCAGTTCCTGGCACCTCTTCTCTCCCTGACAGCTGCCTCTATATGTTGCTCATCCCAAGAAACAATGTCACTCTTGAGTCGTCCAATCAATCACGCTGATGAATTTATGAGACCGGCTTGCGTGTCCAACTACCTGCCATCCCTCCTGACGCTACCTCTATCTTCCACCTCTCTGTTTCCCCACGTATGTGTTTTCTGTATCTCTAATCATCCATACAGTATACATTCACGCTCTCCCTCTCTCCGGGAGGGTTAAGCCTGTGTTGAAAGGCTCCTGACAGAGGAGCAGATTAATATGTGTATCTCTGTTGATTGATTCATTGCATTAGTTTTATTTGACTAGTTCAGTTGATTGATGCCAAGGGAGGAAGCTTTTAAATTAAAGCCACTCAATTAAATTAATCACAGGGAACAAAGTTCAGTCCAGCGATGATTCTCTGACACAGTTTATGCACCACAATTTTATTTATTAAAAACATATTATTCATTGTACAGACACAAAAGCCAAAGAGTTTCTCCTTTTTTTTCAGTTGTTTCTTCCAGAGTGCTGCTGTAATTGTCTCATTTTCTGATTTTGGCTTAGTGCCACTTTGTGATCAGTGTCTGTTAGCTCCTCGCTGATGGTCAGAGAGAACAGGAGGTAACATAGACACCCACACAAATAATTAGAGAAGAGGGATGCTTTGCAGCTTACTGTAGAAAACCCTCACTCATCTTCCGATCTTAACCGGTAAAACAGAGAAAACAAAACAAAGGATGAGTCATTCGATTTACTCAGGGGTAAAACAAACAGATAATGAGGTCAGTTATGTGCAGCATGTTTTTATTGGACAGACACTCTCCTGATTATCTTCTGATGTGATCAAGACAAAATCAAGACTATATTCGTGTGCTCAGGGCTGTAAACATATTTCTTGACCCTGTTTGCCACTGACAGCTCGGGCCCATTGTTTTCCTCGTTAGACTATTCGAAATGCACTTTCTGGAAAACAACAATGCAACACATCTTGTATAAACTGCAGCTGATTTCACTGCATGTTCACTGGCCTGCATGGGTTCTAATGTGGTGGAGGACATCCATTATGTGCGCTATGGAGCAAATGCCCACTAAAACCGAGAGATTTTGTGCACTCGACTTTAAGACGGGGTGAGAAGCAACCAGTTTTGTACAACAAAGGCTTTCTTGGAAACCTTCTTGTCAGCTCAGTGAAGTAGTCATCACTCAGAATAAGAATATCCCATCTTCAATTTCTTGCATGCAAAAGCCAAGAAGTCAACTCTGGCATAATTGATGTCAGATGTGTTGACTATGCTGGTCATTGCTGTGTGGTGATAGATGTGCATTTATATTATGACGCAGTTTTGGTTATCTTTATGTTGAACACAACTTATTGTGATCTTTTTATAGGAAAGACAAAATCTTCAGCAGACATGCTCGGGTGAAGAAAGGAAGAAAAGGCCACGCTGCTTCCAACTACACTGACTGTTTCCTCTCATTAGCAGTCCACTTCACAATAAATACATCTTAAATCTACCAAAACTGGGCGCTCTTAGAAACAAAGCACAAGATAGGGTTTTGCAATACACACTAAAATATTACATAAGGGAAAAAATGGTTATATAATAGCAAGCATATCCATTTTAATCTGCATATTGGCAACTTTACTCCGTCTGATGAACTTGTTTTGGATATTAAGCCAGATAAAAAGTCCTTCTATGAACACATTCAAGTTAACCCCTGATGAACTGTGAGAAAGTGACAAACAGGAAGAAATTTGTTCAACAATTTTAGCCTTTGTGTTCCATGAAATGAGGGTAGCTGCGCTGAAAGAAAAGGGTTTTTTTTTTAAGGTCGCTGGCGCTCAGAGACAAACCAGGTCTAAAATAAAGAAAACCATTTGAAATGTTCCTCTTCTCTGGCTGTCTTCTGTCATGTTGGCCTGTATGATAACTGACAGTGTCGGTACATATGATGGTTGTCAATCATTCTGCGCCAAGGCCCTCAAGTTACTTTGTTCTCCTGCCTATCACACTTTATGGCTGCGTCCAAACTGACAGACGCAGTTTGATAGAAACAAATAGGTTACAAATGATTGGGTTAAAATTTTGGTAGAATGGCTTTGCCCTAGATTTCTCTTGAGGAGGCAATCTTTGTAAGAAGCGAATCAAATCTACACTGTCCAAGAGTGGACATCTGCTGCCATGCGTTTGAGTAAAACATTATTCATATACAGTGAATAAAATATCACTTGATAACATGAATTCATGCACAGAAGGAGATTATTTTACATTTAACATTTCATGAAATGGAACTAAACCCTTAAGCATATATCTCATTTTATGAACATGACAGGATGAAATAATGAAAATGGCCTTTTCCTCCAATGACAACAATTAAATGATCATTTCAACAAATATTGGATTTGAATTGGATTTCCAAAGCATGATATATCTTATTCCTCTGTGCCATAGAGCGTCATTATTGCTCAAAACCTATTAAAAACACATCAATGAGCCACACTGTAGCACCGGGTGACGTGCTCGTTCATGAAGATGAACACGGGCACTTTATTTTATGTCCAACATCCGCCATCCCGGTGCTGTAAACAATAACAAGCCCACCAAATGCGTATTCAGAAAGAAATGCAACATGGATTCTTGTTTTGGGTAACCTTTGACAAAAATCTGCAGCTGTTCTAGGAAATTATTGAGGTTTTTATAGAAATGAAACTATATATTTGTGACCCGTTTAAAAAGATGTACGCCTTTATAAGAACAAATAGGCTGGTGGCTGAATGCCACAGACAGGGTAGACGTGTCGGAAAGTAATAAAGGATGGGCCAGCAGGTTGTTGGTTTTGGGGTTTTCATAGGATTTGTTGGCAATAAGAAAAATATAGAAAAACACCAGACTTCTCCTTTAATTTAATGTATTCAGTACATTATGCATAGACAGAAGGTTAAACCAAAGTATCTACTATCCAATTTAAACATAAGCCTTTTAAATTAAAGTTATTTATATGTTTGCTCCGCGTAATTGTTAAAGTTGAAGCCATGAATAATTAGAAAAGATTAAACATTGTCCTTACAGATGTTGTTTTCCTTCCATGACCCTTGTGTGAGGAGACAAGCATCCACTATGTGAACAAGCATTAGGGAAGCCTCTGGTTTAACACCTTCAGAGCTACACATTAGATTCATACAGACAGAATGGCCCTCAGGGTTTTTTTTTGCTGCATTATGGACAGCTTTGCTTCACACGTACTCATACAGGCTGCCTACATACTGTTAAGATGCATGCAAACGGAAATGGAGAAACCCGGGAAAAGCCAGCTGTCTCACATTGAATTTTTCAAAAGGTGATCATTTGAAGAGCTGCAGAGGATTGTTGTATTTTATCATTTCAAATGTGTTGAGACATGCGTCAGGACAAATTCAAAACAGCTCCTTTTTAAAAGATGCACCGAGAATACTTTAAAATCAAGAGGAGACACTAGCCAGCAGCTTTCATTCTGCATAATTAATGAGTCTATTTAGCCTTAAACTACCATGACTGAACATTTTCACTCATTTAATTACTTACATATCTAGTGGGGCTGATTGTTTAAAAGCCTTGTGTAGTTTTGTGGTCAATTGTAAAAGAAGAAAGCCGTTTCTGTAAAATTTCCACGTCTTCTTTCTCAAGATGAAAGGCCAAGCTCTCGCTTCTATTAGAGAGGTGTTCTTATAACAGGTTATATCACTGGACTATAAACCAGAAGGACACCTGAGCTACAGTACTGAGGTCAGGTGGTGGTCTGAGTGTTGAGCCCTGGGCTCTGCTGCAGTCCCAGCAATCAACACCAGAATACCTGTTCATACTCATTTAAACATTCAAAGTGACCTTGTTTGTTAAAATGAGTTTGTCAAAGTCGAGGTGCACACCGGAAACACGGCTCAATCCACTGGGAAGAGCTGTCCAATTATTTTAGAAGGGACAGTTTGGTAAAAAGCACTTGTCCCTCTTTGATGCAGATGACCATTGGAAAAGCAAATTATCAATTAAAATCATCTGTTGCCATGGAGTTGTGGAGTGAAATCCTTTCTCAGAGGCAGTTTGCAGTGTCTGCTGTGAGGATTCAACTTTCCTAAGGACAGATTTTCATCTTAACATGCTTATTTCTCATTGTCTACCAGCAGAAAGAGGTCAGCCACAAAGGCCATAATAAGTGACAACATCCCTGTTTCCCTGGAGGAACCATTAAAATTTTATCTAATCTAATCGTCTGAGTGACTTGCTCTAATTGAGGAAACAAAGGGATAATGTTTTAAGCCTGAGTCTTTTCCGGTGTGGCGTCACAGAAGAGGATTTCTCTTCCAGTGATCTGTGCACGGACAGTGATTTGAAAATGAGGTGACATGAATTGACCACGAGCAGTCAATCTCTCATCTGGAGGTGATTTCTATTTGTGTCAGCCAACATGTGTTTCTCATGATGGGACCTGACACCTTCCCTGGAGCAGCACCGAGCACAAAGAGCGA
The DNA here is from genome assembly GCF_000972845.2 of Larimichthys crocea. Taxonomy (NCBI): domain Eukaryota; kingdom Metazoa; phylum Chordata; class Actinopteri; family Sciaenidae; genus Larimichthys; species Larimichthys crocea. The sequence goes on along the minus strand of NC_040033.1, from coordinate 10,792,422 downwards.
CAAAGTGAAGATGCTATAGGAGAAACAATTTCACACCATCTGAAAATCACACTCTGATGCCTACTCACTAATCTAATCCACCTTCCGTATGTGAATTTCTGAAAAAGATGGCAGATATTCATGAAGGAAAATCCACCTTCTACTCCATGATTACATTTTACAAAAATCAAATGTTCGCCTCTGCTCTCTCTTAAATTGACTGTTTTTTTACTTGAGTGCACAGTGTGTGCTAAGTCACTTTGACCTCTGCATGTACTGTATGTCTGGAACTTTTTCTCCGGGCTGAATGTCTGGGTGAAAAAAAAAGTACTGTTCAGGAATTAATGGAAAAGTGTTTATTATAAAAGGTAACTTAACAAATATGTGGAGTTTATACTTGTGAGAAAAAATGCCAACTTTTGAACATTTTTGACATGAGTATTAGTCATGAGGTGTAACGTATAAAGTGTGAAACATACAGAGAAACCGACAAGTGGGACTTCAACTTTTTTTGTCATCAAACTGTTTAAAATTCAAATGGCTCATCTGGTATTGGATTAAGCTCTCCATCTTGAATGCGTGGCTTGGCGATGGGCCCCTCTGGAGTGAGGTGGCCGAGGCACCCGGTGGCAGAGGTAGTGACGTACGTATGTGCAGCAGCAATGAATCACTGGAAGACAATGCCCCTCTCTCAGCCAGAGCTGTTTGCTGATGCACGTTCGCTGAATACAACACAGGTCAACTGAGAGACAGCTTTGGAATCATTAGTATGGTGCAACATGCAGAAACAAAGTCTGTCCTGCAGATTGCACCAAAATAAACCTGTTGTGCCTGCAACTATTTGATGCATTTCAACTCTGTTTAGTCTCATAATTATTTATGCATTTATGCATTATGGCTCTATAAGTGTTACCTTAGTGGATCAAAAATGAAAAGGTGCTTCATAAGGTGTATTTCTGTCATGCAAAAGCACATTTAAATACAATTCTGGACACATCATGAAGCTGTGGAAGCAAGAAAGAAAACAGCACAATGTCAAACTTATCTTGACCTTATACTCAGTCGTTCACTTTTGTGCATTTTCCTCTCAGAATCCACCGCAATTATCCCGAACTAACTCATTCAAGTGAAAATGCCAGCAGGTGTGGCACCTATAGGGCTATTCTGAAAGCACAGAGGTAGACGCTCGTGCACGCGCGCGCACACTCACATATGACTCATCTCATCTAAACTAAAGCACTTTGTCAGAGGCGTCCATTCACGTTACACCCATGCAAGAACGCGCAGACTCAATCTCAGCTTGAAGCGCGACACTTATAGTGAGGTTGGCTATATAAGTCCACTCAGCATCTACTCTTTAAGTAACTATATACTTGTTTCTTCAAAGGAGTGAAGGAGGGCGGCATCTCGCCAACTACCTGGCAACCTACACGTCTGTACTGGACCTCCTCTAAAGACTGAAGGTACGAAAAGCTTCATTTATTTTTAATACATATTGTGACTTTGTCTGCATGCCTTCTTTGGTTTGTTACATATTCTCATTTTCTCGGCGGAACTGAACTTCAAACAGAGCTGATGAAACAGATCTTTGCTTTAACAAATTTATTTACAAAAGTAGATTTTTGTCCTTGATTTTGTTTTATAGTACTCAAACAAGCATGGGTGGCAGGGACACCTTCACAGTTTATCCATAATAATCTAAAAATCCTCTTTTTACGCATGAAATATGCCACATTACATTTATATAATGTCTTTCTTTCGTGCGTAAATTTCTCATTACGCAGCACATTTCTCTTGAATTTGGATAAAATAAACATGAGATGAAAATAACCCAGGCATTTGTTTTTCTTCTCAGATTCCTGCTGATATCCTGACATGAAGCTCAATTTACTTGGAACCACCGTGATTCTGCTAGTTGCCTTCTTACCCCGCTACGAATGTCGGGCTATTGAGAGCCCTGGCGGTGCCCTGCGCGTCCCAGCTCCCCAAACCCAAAACTCCCAGCAGCAACAGCAGTCTGGTCCCATCCTGGAGCGGCTTGGAGAGGAGTATTTCATCCGACTGGGCAACGGGGACTCTAACTCTTTCCCATCATCGTCCATGTATCCCGGCGGATCACCTGCTATTTACAACAGAGCATTGCAACTCCAGCTGACGCGGCGTCTTTTACAAGGGAAAGTTGGGAACATCAGGGCGCTCATAAGCGGCTTCGGAGACCGCGAGGATGAGTCGATGGAGAGGGGAAGGAGGTCCGAGGACCCGCCGATATCCCTTGATCTGACCTTCCACCTGCTCCGGGAGATGATGGAGATGTCCAGGGCGGAACAGCTGGCCCAGCAAGCGCAAAATAACAGAAGAATGATGGAGCTCTTCGGGAAATGAAGACCTCTTTCCAGTCCGCCAAAGATCTCCCTTCCTTTTCTTTTATTTCTTTTTTCTTTTTTGCATTTTTACCATCAGCACAAAACATGCTCTGTACAATATAGTGCTGCTTTATCACTCTATTATTTATAGCTTTAACCTCAAACTATGGAGCGGAACGGGCTTGACTTATTATGATCCGATTGTACCTTGCCATTTTAATGTTGGTGTCAAATCTGTAGAATTAACACCGTTCTTCATATTTGAGATGAAATACTTTTGGTTAAGACATGGAATAGTGCATTGACAAAAACTGGCATTTTGTTTTAGATTATGAATCACTGTATTTATGACATTTATGTTTGTTAATAAACTTATGTGCAACCAGTCATTTTCTGTTGTGCAAGAGAATGTCTTATATCTATATTTTTTAATAAAAAATTAAAAGCAATGGTTACACTTCTCTGTGAATATCCTTACATATGAATTAATAGAAAGCTAACTATTCCCACTTATTTTAATTACTAATTAGATTAACGTACGCCTTCGTAATGGTTCCTGACATATAGATTTTAAATTGGAGAAACTGCATAAAGGTTCATGGCAAAAAGCAAACAGTTGGTTGGAGAGAGAGCACAAATGGCCACTGCATCTTCTTCGTCTTGCCTACACAAATATTGATTGATCAAGAGAGGTTTTTCTAACAGAATATAAAAATCTTATATGGTGTAACCGTGGCATTGCTCTGGAGCCAAGTCGTGGGTTAACACCGTGCCTCCTCTCTTACACACAAACACAAAAAGAGCTGTAACGACAAAAAAAACATTTATCAAACATGTTTATAAGGATGTTGTAAGAACATTCATCCGGCGCCCCTTTCTCCTAAACCCTTAATCCTCATGAAGCAGTCTTCATTATACCAGCAAGAGGCAACTGAAAGATGCACCACTGATAGCTAATGAGTGTGAAAGATATTGTGTGTGTGTGTGTGTTTGTGTGCATGCTGTGATGATCCTTGACCCACAGTGTTAGGGTAAACTAAACAAGAGCTGTGGGTGTGAGTCATCCTATTCTGTTTGGCCCACTTAGCAACTTAGGGCTTAGTGCTGCATTGAGCCCATTTGTAAAGGATCCAACTCACTCACAGAATAATTACATGGGACTACCTCAATAGTGGAGTCAGAGGAAAGGTGAGACCATCGCAAGGCAGCAAACAGAGAACTGGGAACCTGAGGTTCGCTGCATTCTGATATGGACATTAGTTTGTAGCCAGGAACGATATCAGGACCACACTGTAGATAAACTGTCTGAACAAGATATAAAATTGGCGCTAATACGTCTTCTGGGTGGATTTTGCTTTGACAGAAATAAACCAAACCAGTGTGTGAAGGGGAGATAAAGGGAAGGAGTTTTTTTTTTCTGTACACATACACACACAGACGCACAAACGTGTAGGGTGTTACACAAAATCTATTTCATTGGTAATTCAGTCCAGGCACAAATTGCCACACAAAGTACAGCGACGCGTGTGGTAGAGAGATGAAACAGTTGTGGTATCAAACCAAGACTTGAGAAATCCTGTAGGTGTTTGTACAATTCTGTTTTAATGACACTAACATATCATACACAATAACAGGGCAAAAACATGATGTTTTTTGTCCATGATAGGAAAATATACCTGTGTTACACACCAAAGAACACAACACATAATACAGGCTGTTGCATGTATGAAACGCTGAAATATTACAGTGATAGTTTTGTACTCTGCTACCCTACTCATAAAGTCATATCGGTCATTAAAAAAAAAGTATACGACAGGGAGGGATACCTGCGGCCCCCTTGTCGTCCTCTCTAATCATGTAGTTTAAGCATTGAGTCGCTAAAGGTCAGCTACATAAAAAATGTATGAATACGTCTAAATTCTGGAAATAACCAGTAGACACTCAAAGCCTGTCAAAAAACAGCTAAAGGAGGAACTAAAATGTGTATTTAATTATTCAAAAAAGCACATAAGATCAGTGAGTATGCAGTGATGCACACTAACACAATTAAAGAGAGAGAGAGAGAAGGGAATCGCAACTTTAGTCTCTTCCTTTAGATCTACCTCAGCAACTCAGACTTTCCCTTCAGCACAGACCTAAATCCGTCACGTTGTTCCCCAATCTGGGAGAAAAAGTATCACAACTGACCTGAAATTAACATCTAGGAGCAAACTCTGCTCCTGGTTTAGGGGTTGTTTAGGCCGGTGGGTGGGTGGCAGACGGCTAGGTCGAGGCAGAACTCATGGCTGTGCTTGGGGGGGAGTTCACCTGTTGTGGGGCGGAGGGTTGGACAGAGGCGGCTGAAACAGCACTACCTCCTAAAACAGTCTGAGCCCCCTCTCCTTCCTCAGCGCCTGCTTCTCCATCCTCATCCTCTTCGTCCTCGTCTTCGTCATCTATAGAAGGAACAGGAAGGGAAATAAAAGTGAAGATTATTACAAGTCTGAGCTGAGAGCAGGAAAATGCTGCCACCGTCAAATCTGTTGTTGTCACCTTGGATGAAGTCAATGCTGCGCAGGGCCTTGCCCTCTTTCTTGAACTCAACTTTGTAATGATCCATATTCTCATAGCCACGTTCAACTTTGTCCAAGTGTGCTGTACTGGATGCATCTGCAATCCTGAGTACACAAAGTGCAATTAGCATTTTATAAGGAAAGAAAATCACACGCTTGTTATGCATCATTAATCTGTGATTTTTACCACATTCCACAGGTTATTTCGGGAGGCTACAGCTAAAGATAGCTCTTTGCTACATTTCACAGAATTAGCTTTGACAGCTCCCAGACAGCAGGTGTGATCTTGCTGCGTTAGATTGTTGGCTTTATGTGGAGGTGCAGATGTATATTTGGTAAATCCTTTCGCAAGAATATGACACCAAACACTGCAATCAACAAAAGGGAACAAAAAAAAAGAAAAAAATAGACATACCCCGTTGTAGTTATTAATATAATATTCTAACAGTGAGTCAGAAACATGTACTCACATTTTGAGGAGAGGCTTTGTGTTCTGAAGGAGAGAAAGAACAAATATCCAACTCATACATAAAATACTGGCAACCAGTTTAAAAGTTTGAACCCCATTTGGTATTGACTCTGACCTGTAGAAATAAAGCCATTTCCGGCTCCTCCATAGTCTGGATCCCCTTCTCCACAATCTTACAGCTCTCCTCCAGGTGGTCTCCGTACTTCCTTGTCAAACTCCGGATATAGTTCACCTTCTCTTCCTGTTCGACCGTCACCTTCTGACTCATCTGCCTCTTCTTCTCCTCCAGGATGGTGTAAAGCTGGTCGAACTTCTCGCACACCAGAGTCTTCTGCCTCCGACCGTTCTCCTAAACGTGCGTGAGTGAGAGACGGAAGCAGACACAAGCACACATGCATATACATTGACATCTGAAAGTGCATTCATTAATTGCTTATCATAGTTTTGTAGGTGTAAAAATGAAATGCAACTCTTGGGTACAACAGAGTTTAGATCAAGCCAAAGAAAATGAGGTAATAGATGCTTTCTGTGTACGGCTGTGTAAATACTGTGAACAACAAATGTTCCAGTTCGCCCGTCTTCCACCCATCCGGTAGTGCCATATGTGCAGGCAGGACAGTGAAGCTCATTCTGCATGTCTGTCCTGAGTAGCGACACCGAGGGTAACACATGGGGGACTGGAGCCAGTCCAACTTCCTCTCTTACTATGTCCAACTGTGGCACGTGAAGCATAGGAAAGCTGTCTGTTCTCCCTCCATCAATTACACTGGGCCAGAAGCAGGATGGAGTGTACCGCTAAGTGCTTATAGAAGAAAATGTGGGAAAGAGAGACAGGCGGAGGCATCAAAACATTAATTTATCCTCTCGCCATCTCTCTGTCTGAATCTCAGAGACAGATAAAAGCAGAGAGAGTGGGGGGTGACAAGGACACATTCGGTCTGTTCATACGTCTGTGCAGGTGAGTGCAGGTACATTAGTGTGTGCACAGAGCGAGTGCTTGCTGTGTGAGTGAGCGGGCAGGCGCCGCAGCAGTTGGACACTGACCTCTATGGCACGACAGGCTTCTTCTAGCTGACTAACGATGCCTTGCATCCTGTCGTTGTTACCAACCATCATGGCAATCCCGTCACTCAGCTCTGTCTGGGGTGCAAGGACATGGCAGGGTAAATACCCGAATAAATGTTTCATGGTGACGAATGTTCTTATTCTTCATGACCTCCATGAGTATTTCAGGCCTCACCTTCTTTGTCTGGTAGATGCTGGTGATGGGCGCCACCTCGCAGTTTACGTGAGCACCAAATACCTTACACATGGAGCACGTGGGCACACTGTGGGTGACGCAGTAAATGTTGATCTTTTCATCCTCGTGAACGTCACACATGGGCGTCTCCTGCTTTCTCTCCGGCGCTGGCTTGCTGCTGTTGAGTTTGAAAGACAACAGTGGGATCTTCCTGTCAGGTCGCTACATTTCGGCGCATATTGATGCGACACGTAATGTCAGTTTGATAATGCCACAGGTACACATCTCGGTAGTTTATTGATGATCCATCAGTCTTGCCTTGCTATGCACATGGACTGCACCGCACTGTAATCAATACATCATCGGAACACTGCATTGTAGAGGCATGTGTGCAGGTGTATAGCATTATAATTGACTACTATTATTTCAATCTTCTATGAATGATTCGTACTTACATTTAAATGTCACTCAGTACATCAGTTACTGTAATTATCCACAGAATATTTCACTCAGATATCTAATTTTGATCCACCATGAGGTTGAGCATCGTGAGTGTATGGTTGTTGTGGATCATATGTCATACAAGTCTTGTGGCTATGCAACCATCTACTCACCATCTGTGTAGATAGATGACTAAAACTAGAAACCCCTTGTCATCCAATTCAGCTATCTGACTCAGAAGCCACTGGCACTGAGGCCCAACCAGCAATGCTACATTTCCTGCCTTCACACCGCCAGTTTATACGTATTCAAATGAGCACGGTACATCTGTGTTTGATCTGTCTCACCTGCTGGACTCCTGTTTGAACATATCGATGATATTCTCCACCAGCAGGTTCCTCTGGAGCCCGTAAACACCATGCCTGTCCAGAACCACCTCATGTCTGCAGGACGGGCATCGGAAGCGGCCACCAGACGTCAACGAGCCACCTCTTGTTGGGAGGTACGGATTTGACGCCTGTGGACAGTGTAAACACATGATTCAGTATGACAGCACAGGGTTTAAATAAATAGATTCATCTCAATTGCAAGCATCATTATTTCATATGCTACCACCCCCACACTGGCTAACAGATCTTTTAATGCAGGGACTTAAACACATGACACTTCATTTAAATTCAAGTTTTCTGATGGTAATGAATCATTAAATCAATAATGTTTGTAAACGCAGCCTTACATTTTCATTATGAACACTTTAATTAGGTGTGTAGTAGTGAATACAGATTAATACAGTACAGTTAATCTGAAAATAGATAGTAAAGTCTCAGCCTCATTTAAAAGAGGTGGATAAAGTGTGTTTACCCCCTAATATAGCCAAGGTTGTAACACGCAATGTGCTGATTTTCAGTCTAACACTAATTACATATGATAACATATAGTTCCTAGTTGGGCCTGTAGGGCATTTTTTTTAAACAATATTAGTAGTTTACATGACATAAGCTGTATATACATCAACAGTGTTCCTAAAACTAATAAATATGTTTCTCTGAATACAAAAAAGTGTCTTTTTGTTTAGTTGCTTACCTGAAAAATATCATTGGCACATTTTCTGCAGAGGTTGTGCTGGCAGGGTAGAATAACCACAGGCTTTGTAAACATCTCCAGACATATGGGACAAATCAGCTGTTTCTCCAGGTTATCCATGCTGTTCATGTTTGGACGTTAACAAGACATACAACACTATCAAAACTGAACTGGCTAAGACGCCCAAAAGCTGGTGAAGTTAATAAAGTAGTCTAGTTTCTGAAAGCGATCGACAGTAGGCCTGAGGAGTGAGCCCTGCTGCTCTTGTCCTAGCGGGTGTGGGCTCCTATCTCGCTGGTGTCAGTTCTGTTTTTAGCAGCTATTGCTGTCACGTCTAAGGTTGCCATTTTTACCTTGCCCATATTTGAAACTGAGCAGGGCAGTACTGAACAGCTGCCTATACACCGGCCTCTACATCCACCTCTACACACTGCTGTGTGTGACTGTGACTGTGGTGTATGCAGTGTATGTACATGTGTTTTAGAGGGGGGTGGAGGCTTTGCATCACTGCTACAAATCTGTTGGATGTCGAGGTCAAAGGTGTGTAAAATGTATAGAAATAAAAAGTACACAAATGATCCTTACTTTAGCAACTAAATCTTGTGTTTAAACAATACACGAACAGCTGTTTTTACATAAGAGGGTATATAAGAACTAAACAAATAATCAAATTTTACCCTTTGAAAAGTTAACTTGGCCTGTATGCTATTTTCTTTTCTTTTCTTTTTTAGATTGCCTTTAAAATGTATTTTTATAACATTAACTTACTACAACAGAAGGGGAACATTGTGTTTTATTGGGATCGCATCCTATAACATTTGGCTGACTATTGGCACTGTAGTTTGTGGAAACATTGTAAATCATCTCAGCCTAAAACAAATATTTTGGAGAATGCGGGCATCGAGCCTGCTACCTCTCGCATAAGCCCAAAGTAAACCCGAAGTAAGCCCACATCAGCCGAGCACGTTCGTCCTGTGGACTTACTTTTGTCCAATCACGTCCCTCCTTGTGGGCTTACTTTTGACCAATCACGTCTCTCCTTGTGGACTTACTTTTGACCAATCACGTCCCTCCCTGTGGGCTTACTTTTGACCAATCACGTTCCTCCCGCTGCTGCTTATATTTTGGCCCGTCGCGATCATTTCCCCTCTGACTATCCGTCCGTGCTTTGGTAAGTAATGTATTACTCTGTGTTTGAACGCACATATCCATATAAATACATATAGCTGGCTTTAATGCCACAAGAAATTTTACCACAATTTTATGTGCGGTATACCAATAAACTTAATATGTACAATTAACGATGATGCGCAAGCAACACCATTGCACGGCCGCATCTACTCCTATGTTCAGGTCCAATTTCCTAACTACAAAATATATATTTAGACGTTCAGGAAGAGCTTGAGATGCTAAAAGTGAAGCCGGTTTAAATGATTGGAAATGTGGTTTTGGACAGAAATCGAGCTTTTCAAGCAGTTTTTCCTCTCAGAGGCGTCAAATGTCACAGGAGCGGCTGCGGTTGATTGCTCTGCTCTGATTAAATGTCACAGGAGCGGCTGCGGTTGATTGCTCTGCTCTGATTGGTGGACTCCACCTGGCCCCTCTCACAGACAGACAGATGCACAGACACACAGCAAGGGCTGGCTCACTTCCGGTGGCAGCCTGAGCTGCCTCAGACACTGCTAGCTGCCACTGCCCTAGCAGTGTCTGAGGCAGCTGCCACTGACCTGCCGTGGCAGCTGTAGGTATCTGAGGTCAGTATCTGAGGCAGCTGCCACTAACCTGTCGAGGCAGCTGCTGGTGTTTGAGGCAGCTGCCACTGCCCTAGCAATGTCTGAGGCAGCTGCCACCGACCTGGCGCGGCAGCTGGCGCGGCAGCTGCCACGGACCTGCCGCGGCAGTTGCCGGTGTCTGAGGCAGCTGCCACTGACCTGCCGTGGCAGCTGTAGGTATCTGAGGTCAGTATCTGAGGCAGCTGCCACTAACCTGTCGAGGCAGCTGCTGGTGTTTGAGGCAGCTGCCATGGACCTGCCGCGGCAGTTGCCGGTGTCTGAGGCAGCTGCCACCGACCTGCCGCGGCAGCTGCCACTGACCTGCTGCAGCAGTTGCCGGTGTCTGAGGCAGCTGCCACTGCCCTATCGGTGTCTGAGGCAGCTGCCACTGCTCCTCTCTCTCTCTCTCTCTCTCTCTCTCTCTCTCTCTCTCTCTCTCTCTCTCTCTCCTCCATGACAACGTTACAAAGCAGGTGGGCGTTGGACACCTTGCTCTCCTCCACCGTCTGCTGCAGGATGCTTCACAGGTGCTCCACTGAGTCTAGGTCTGGAGAGTGACCATCACCATCATCACCATCATCTTCAGCTTCCTCAGCAAGGCAGTTGTCATCTTGGAGGTGTGTTTGGGGTCGTTATCGTGCCCTGCGGCCGGTTTCCGGTTTCCTCAGTGCTGCCAGCGCTCATGCAGCCCCAGACCATGATGCTACCACCACCATGCTTCACTGTAGGCAACACACAGTTGTCTTGGTATTCCTCATCAGGCTGTCGCCACACACACTGGACACTATCTGATCCAAACTAGTTAGTTAGTTTAGTACATTTTTTAGTAAACAGGTTAGGAAATATTTTTGTTAGGTTAGTCAACAGATAGTTCTTGTTAGGTTAGTGAAAAGATCAGATAGTGTCCAGTTTTAGAGGGGGGTGGAGGCTTTGCATCACTTCTACAAATCTGTTGGATGTCGAGGTCAAGCATGTGTAAAATGTATATCAATAAAAAGTACACAAATGATCCTTACTTTAGCTTATTTTTCTAACTAAATCTTGTGTTTAAACAATACATGCACAGCTGTTTTTATAGAAAGGGGGTATATAAAAACTAAACAAATGTACTAAGCTAACACATAAACATCAAATCAAATCAAATCAATTTTATTTGTATAGCCCAAAGTCACAAAGTACATTTGCCTCAGAGGGCAATTTTGTACAGGGGTGACACCCTCTGTCCTTAGACCCTCGGTTCGATGAGGAAAAACTTGCCCACAAAAACTTTAACAGGGAAAAAAGGTGGAAGAACCTCAGGAAGAGCCACAGAGGAGGGATCCCTCTCCCAGGACGGACAGACGTGCAATGGATGTCACGTGTACAGGACAAATCAACACAAACATATTGTACAATTACAATGACTGACAAAATGACAATGAATCACAATGAATGATAAAAATGTAATAATATATGTAGTGGATGTCGTGCAGGATCACAGCAGCAGCCACGATCCATGAGAACCTGCTGGACGACAGAGCACAGAAACTCCGGGGAAGTTTGGTTAGTAACATCTAATGAATTTTTCCCCCTTGAAATGTTAACTTGGCCTGTATGCTATTTATTTAGATCGCTGGAAACCTCGTGCGACAAACTGAAGATTGCCATTAAAAGGTATTTTTATAACATTAACTTACTACAACAGGAAGGGAACATTCTGTAACATCTCTCTGACAATTGGCACTGTAGTTTGTAGAAAAATTGTAACTCATCTCAGCCGAAAACAAATATTTTGGAGAATGCGGGCATCGATCCCGCTACCTCTCGCATGCTAAGCGAGCGCTCTACCATTTGAGCTAATTCCCCTTCGAACACATGTTATAGTAGCTCGCTAATTTGCAGTCATCAGAATATCGAGAAACGCGTATATGATGTCTGGTATAATGTTGGTTTCTTGTGGTACTGTACGTGACGGATGAATGCTGAGGTCCTTTTGGTATTATTACTATTATTACGACAAACTCGCAAGCATTAATGAGTTAGCTTAGCGTCAGTAGCGAGCTAGCAGCTAACCCAATGATATCGAGTCATACAACTCAGGATAATCTCGTCTGTCTCGGCCTAGTTTAAACAATTTGAGCTGGAGCAGACGCGACCTTGCGATGATTATCACGAAATCATTAATTTAACTCGGTTTGCGTCGTATTTACATGACGGTATAAAAAGAGTGAGTTGGGTCAAGATAAACACCTCCCTTCGATAGCTCAGTTGGTAGAGCGGAGGACTGTAGCGGATACATGGAAATCCTTAGGTCGCTGGTTCGAATCCGGCTCGAAGGAGAGTTACTTTTTCCGAATATGCATTTTTGTATACAGTGGTCCCTCGTTTATCGCGGGGGATACGTTCTAAAAATAGCCCGCAATAAACGAAACCCGCGAAGTATGTTTTACAAGTATTATACATGTTTTAAGGCCGTAAAACCCCTAACCACACACTTTTATACACCTTTTTACACGCATATGTACAGTACTTCCTTAATCAGGACGCAGTGCGGTTCTCCCTTAGCCAATTTAGGACGCAGAACAAAATGCGCGCTCATACTGTACAGTACGCTGTAAAAAAAAAAGCATGCAAAATTACACTGATAAAAATCCGCGAAACAGCGAGTCCGCGAAAAGTGAACAGTGATATAGCGAGGGACGACTGTATTGCTTCGCTTCAAGCTTAGTAGTTGACAGCAACCCCACTTGTATAAATCTGTGTATTCATTTATCAACTAAACTCACCAAACTATCTTGTAGAGTTTCTTTTTTTAACAAAATACTTCAATTATAGCCATTGTTCTGTCTGAAAACATGCCAGTTTTTCTCTGCATTGTTGATCTGCATGTTCAATAAAAAATGTGGACTTGTTTGGTGTCTGATTTGGTTGCAAAGTGAAACCAAACATTATCATTTGCTTTGACTGGTCTACAAATGTACTACAGGCACATTTAGATGGGTGACTCAGAAACGATAATTAGCACTGCAGCGAGCATCACACACACACTAATAAAGTGTCTTTGTTTGTAAAGGGTGATATTTTCTGTGTTCTTACACAGATGCTGTCCTCTGTCTAGTGGTTCTCGTCGGCAGTATTGTAATGGAAATTACAAACTGAAACATCTAAATAGTAGTAGAGTGCTTAATTTCATACAAGTGTATGAGTGTTTTTATTTATTTTCATTCATTTATGAGGTCTCTCAAGTATAGACAGATCAAGGACATACTTTAAAGTGAGAACATTTTGCCACAGCTATAAAGCAAGTACCAAGTTTTAAAGATTCAAAATTTAATTCGAAATGAAAATCATGTTTTACTGGTTTATATGATAAGTACAGGCATGATTCAACTGACTCCTCCTGTCTATGTAGTCGAGTATTCTACTAAAATGATCTTCCCTTGTTACTTTGTGATGCTGTGGGCACATCACTTCATTCAGTATTAATTAAAAAGTCTTTAAGGGCTCAGCGTGAACCTCCTTCCCCTGTTCTGCTCAGAGGTTGTACATGCTGTTTTGATTTTCTAGTAAAAGGGTCTACAGGTACTGCCAAGGCTACAAAATACACAAGAGGGTGTGTTGGGCACATGCATTCACACACAACCACACATAAAGGTCTACAAGCTCATAAACAAAGATAAAAGTGTATATGAGGCCAGAATAGGGAGCAGAGCAAAGGGTGCCATCTGTTCTCTTGTATAAATATTTCAGTTAGGTGGAAGTCATATTGTATTCATACAGATGGTAATAGTCACTGCCAGAGATTTAAAAGGTCTTGGTATGCATTCTCACATAATGTTGTTTATCTCGGCATTTGCACATGTGTCCTCAAATGACCCACTAGAATGTAATTCTTCACCTCAAAACATCACTTAGGATGTGATCAGGGATGGAAAAAATACAAATATACCATAATAAACTAGCAATACTATCATGTTGCCGCATATTTAACCCTTTGAGTAAATTACTAGTACAAAACTACTAGTATTTGTAAGGTATCAGTGTGACTTTCTTGGGATGAATACAACTAAATAAATTAAGGTAATTATGAAAACTAATGGTATGTCATTTGTAATTTGAAATAAGCATGGAGAACAGTGTTATTGTTTCCACCACATTTGTTTGTGATATCAAGGACAGAGTTTAAATTTGATTCTTTAATAACAAAATAAAGTTCCCAAAATCCCTGGGCTTACCATTCAGTGTGAAAGGCTCAACTTTTAGCTGATTCAAGCATGAACTAGTTGGGAATGATTATGGGTAGGTTATGGTGTTTGTTATCTCTGATAACTTATTATTTGAAATGTAGCCAAGTAAACAAGCTTTTTAATTGCAGGAGTACATGCAGTTAATTCGTTCTTCATACGTCATACTTTGGCTGGTTTTGACAAATACAGAAGAAAAGAATGCATGATAATGTGCAAAACAGTGTTTTCTTCTCTTTTTTTTCTTTTAATTTTAGTATGATCTTTAGAATATCTTCCAATCGTGTGTACTTGTAAGACTTCCCATTGGCTTCCTGTGTGCAGATCCAAAGCAGAGTGAAGATTTTCTCCTGAGATAGCCAGTACAGCTCCAGAAAATAGTATTCATTTTAGGGCACAGCTTGTTTTAGAAACAGCAGCTGCTTAAGATTGTTGGCATCTGAGTCAAAAGTAACAGGAGCATAGATTCATTTGTACAGACAGGTTGCACATTATACTACTGGCACATCCTCTATATTTTATATACATCAGTCCAACCATTATACTGTCTTGTCATATTAATCTATGCATATAACTGGTAGTTATCACAATAAGGATTGGTCATGCAGTGGCGTATTATAAATCAAGGCTGCAGAGTTACAGATATCCAAGCACTGTAATGAAAACAGTTGACCTACAATGTCATAGAGCAAAACACATGTTTCTAATCAATCTACAGATAAAATAATAAAAACAATATTACAGTGTAAAAAAAAAACCTGCTGACAAGCACAATCTAACACAGTGTGTCAGATTTGCAAATGCCTTTCACCATTTTTGACATGTAGTCACTTTATGATAAGAAAAGATGACTGATTTCCACATGGAGTTTTATGTAACATCCTCTCCCATTCGGTGACGTAAAAGAGACGTCAATCTGTCTGAACAGGCACCACTGCAGCTCATGGTCATGGGAAACTGAGATGCGCTCAACATTCAAGTGCGTCTTTCAGCCTGGCTTAAAACCTCACACCCTCTGCACCACGAGAAGTGCAGTTTCACATTGTTTCATCTTTCAACACACTTTAATTCAAAGTGTAGTGAAACAGAGTGATTTTAACATCCGGCAGCTGGGTGTTTACACACCAAGAGCCTCCCTGCATTAAGCAGGTTATACCAGAGGTTACAGAAACCCTAAACCCTGCACAGGATGGAGAGACTTAGAAAGGTGTAGCGCAAAGTCATAATCGGGTCAAGACAGTGGGAATAAAGCGAGCAATTCCCACAGTTTTTGTGGTTCATTCTGTGAACTGGGTACACGGTAAATTATCTGTGGCAAAACATGCACCCTGTGCCACTGACGAATTACTCACAGTGTACGTGTCTCGACAACAAGTGGTAGGTATTCATATTTTAGTAACAAAATCTATTTTCAAGACATAAATAAAAGACAATATAGCCTACTGTCAAGTATCTAGTATAAGATAAGTATAAGTATAAGATAATATATCACATTTATATGATATTTTTTTATGTCTTTTTTAGATAGCACCTGTTCAGTATGAGGGACAGAGAGATGTAATAAATATCCAGATGCACCACTATTCTTTAAGAATTTAGATTCTGTTGTTGCTACCACTATGGGTGTTTTGTTTCCAATACCATGTATTTTAATAAACATAAAAAAAATTCTAAACTCGACAATGACAATCAATCAATAATGTAAAAATCAATGCTGATCAAAGGAGCATCATACTGTAGGGTCTGCTGAGGAGCTGTGACTGTAAAGCCTGCTGGCCTTTAACACAGTAAAAGAGTGCTATCTAGTGGTAAGAAAAGGGCAAGCTTTGTCCAGTACACGCACTGCTGCACATTGACATCACTGCAGTCGTCATCACACAGGGCTTACATTGTACTTTTGGCATTCAGATCTTATGATTCATACTCCTTTCAGTTCGTATAAATATGGATGGGAACAAGAGATTTGTCACTTTAGTAACACACAAATAACAAGTTAAGCTGTCACACTTTGATGCTATTTAGGACTCGGCCGTTAAGTTTAGCACTTCAAGGCTTATTATTTTACACCAACACTGTGTAATGCACAAAATACAAGCTTTTTTTTATCAAACTGGCACACAAACAATGTGCCAGGTTTGCAACATGTTTGTTAGGCTTTATACTGTGTTGTGTGGTTGTCTGTGTATCAGAGACTAAATATCTTATGTCAGTTTAACTGCACAATTAATAGATTTATGTCAGAAACCAAGCTGAAGTCCTACTCTTATATTTCATATATACTGTAATTAACCATAATGTTTTATTAATGTTTAATCCTATGGGTACACTGTCCTTGTAATGGCTGCTTTTCACCACTAGATGACTCTACATACACACAGCAATATATTTTTAGGCATTTATAATGGTGTCTAATACAAAAGTATACTACAATATAAAAAATACTGATGGTAATAGCAATACATTTTTAATAAAAGTGAGATAATGGGTGCAATCGTACTGGTACTGGTATCGTTCTGGTGTAAATGTAATTAATTAGTCAAGTAATTTCAAAGAGGATGTGCAGGTACATCAAATATAACATTTGAAGGTGTCAGCAATCAGGAATGCATGTGTGTGAGTGTGTGTGTGTGGTATTAATGCATGCTGGTGTGTTTGTGTACAGATGCGCATATAGAATCTGCATGTCAGAGAGTACTATAGGTATAAAACTGCTGCGCTTGCAGTGAAGCAATGGATAATGACTCCTGCGATGCTCACAGTGTTGTCAGAGGGTAACTGGTAAATCAATTAGGGACACCATGGCAGATTGCAATCTGCCTCCAGAGAGCTCTCATCAAGAGTAGAGTCACAGGGAGTGGAGCATTGGGGGCCTCACAAGCAGATACTGTACCAAGGGGAATCAGCAGGTATGCAGCTCACCTGTCTAACCAAAGCCCCTGAGGCTGATGTTAGAGAAGTTAAACACACCTGCCATGCGTCGAAGGTGTGTGTTAGGTTGCGCGTATGTGGCAAAAAAAAAAGGATGCAGAGGAAATTAATTAACAAAAATGCAATCTAAATCTTTTTTCCCTCATGTACACTTAGAGGAGGGACTGTGCTGTGCTGTGCACACGTGTGACGTGCCACTGACGTAGTTATAGTGCCACATCAGGCAGTTTCTAAACATGTGAATGCAAAAACAATGTGTGTGTGTTTGTGTGTGTGTGTGTGTGGGGGGGGGGGGGTTGAACTTCCTCTGCTCTGGGTTGGCAGTCAAAATACCTTTATGAATCATGAAGTGACAGGTTAGTCATTTACACTAACACACAAAAGTAGCAGTTAACATAAAGTTAAATAGGTTTTAAATGGGTATAATTTTATTTATTTATTTTTACATACTTGTACTTTTTTAAGTGCATTCTACACAAGTAGGCAAAGAAAAATCTACAGTTATAGCGAATTTAGGAAGATATGAAAACTCTTGTTTGGCTGATCCAAATAACTGAAAGATTGATAAGGGTTTGTGTGATAGAGCATAAATTATGAAATGCTTGAAATGAGTACAATGCCTTTTAGATGAATGTATGTAAAATAAAATAAAAACAGCTACCTTCATAGTTTCAAACACAAATCCTTCACTTTATGTAATCAATCAAAGTCAAATCGCGGTTTTATTCTAGCGCTCTTTCCACCACTGCCCCTCTCTGCGACTCATTTGTTGTTGTGTTTTGCAGTGTTGCCTTAGTTGCCTGGAAAAGATGCCCTCTTTGTGTGGGGTTATGATTGTGGGGAACTACATTCAGGCCCATTGAAATAGGGAGGGAGGGGATTATTCCTCCATTGGCGCAGGGCCTGACTGTTGCCATGGCACTTCCATTGTCCCCCCCCAGCACATGGGCATGGCACAGAAACCTCACAGTGAAATTGTTCATGTTGTGCTCCTGTTAATGCTCCATGTTTTTTTCTTGTAGAATTATCTGAGTCAGCTGCAGCATGAGGTCAGCTGCACCATGGTAGGCAGCTGTAGGCATCTGATCCAGACTCATAACCCCCAATAATCCATGCAGACAAATAAAACGAGTAAATCCGGGCCTCTACTTTTTAATACAATCTGCATGTGTCTTGAGTCACCACAAGCAGTCACATGGAGCAAATGCCTCATCCTTAACAGAGCTGCAACATTTTGCTGTATTTCCTAGGCTGTTTTTCAAACTCCCGGTGAGCCTCAGCTCCCAAGTAGTATGAGTCATGAGAGGAAGGTAATCACAGGCAATGATGTGGACCGCTGCAGGGCAAGCCCCGTTGTGGAGGAATACCCTTGAGAAAGTCCACGCCGTCTGCAAACGACTGCTCATATAGGTCTTGGGATCGCCCTGGCCGCGTAACCAATCGTGGAGTTCGGTTTATACGCCATGGGCACTTTAAACCAATCAGAATCGAGGTTACAAGAGCTGCCTTGACGGGATTGGTCGAAGTTAGACAAGGGCGTTTTTCTTTTTTTGCTCGCTCCAACAGCACCATCTCTGGCAGGTGGTGTGTGCTTTGAAACCATACAGTAGGCTAATGTTTAGGACGATAGGTAGGTAGTCATAGGGGTACAAACACCTTTTAGGTTATTAATTTGTCGTTTTTTTGGTTGATAGTTTCGCGCTACGTGCCATTACGTCTCCTTTAAAGCGGCTCGGGGATCGCATGTGAATGAGATGAACGTCGGGGTTTCCCTCTCTGAGCCAGACACTTGGTGCTTCACGGTCAGCGGTGAATTAGACAACTGCTTCTTCATCATGCAGCTCATGAAAAAAGACGGAAAAGCCCTACATGTTGATTATATTTCGCCGCCGGTGTAAGTGTGAATGGGGAGAAAAACCTCCACGGGCCACACGGGCTGACAAGGTCTCACATCCTGGAGCTGCCTCACCTCATCCGCCGGCTGTTGCATACAAATATGATATGTTGATGACATTTTTTTTTTGGAAGTGGTCGTGCCTTTTGTTTTCATTTCGGGATATGTGATATGCGGATCTGTGCGTGGACGCAAACGCAAATGAGCGGATGAGTGGTGTTTTTTTTTTTTTTTTTTTTTTTTTTTTCTGCTTTTGAAAATGAGGAAGCGTTTTCATAAAGACCCAGAAAATGGCAAGAAGGTCTCGTCGTCCGTGGGCCCGGATTTGAGTAAAATGAGAAGGAAAGGAGCAAATGCAACAACAGCAGCATGATTTTTTTTCTTCCCCCCCACTAAAGAATGACACCAAAGGAGGTAAAACGGTGGAGGTAGATAAGACACAGCATCCATGAAGGCGATCTGGACAAGTTATGAGTCGCTCATGATGAACAGAAATACTTTGCAGCTCGATAGCAGATCGTTTCCACAATATTGAAAGATTTTCGGCTTTGGGAGATTTTTTTTTTTTAAGTCACCAATCATCTTATTTCGCATTGCATTTGTTATATTTTTTCTTTTTTTTTTTTCTTCATTTTTTTTTTATTTTATATTTTTGATCCGGATCCAGCCCTGACTATTCAATGGAAGTATGTTATCAGCTGCCGGTTTTGCCTCTTGACAGGCCGGTTCCCAAGCATGTCCTCAGCCGGAGGGGAGCCATTAGTTTCAGCTCCAGCTCTTCTCTCTTCGGGGCTCCAGATCCGAGACAGCTGTCACAGGTAAACAAATTAAAAACAAACAAACAAAAAAAATAATCCTTACACATATATCATGTTTTTATTGTTATTTAGTCACAATGGGTTTGGGCTATGGGAATCACACAGGCCTTTTAAAATCAGCAACCTTTTAAAACAAATATATGAATAATCCACAGGAATCTTGCAGGTGGTTGTTGGATATCTAGGCCCTAAAACACACCAATGAACACTCACTTGCACACACACACTAAACACTCACTTGCACGCACACACACACACACACACACATTTTTGTTATCCAGTTAACCAGTCATCTCCAAAAACCGCTTTGCATTTGTGCATGTTGCCCACAGATAAAGGCCAGCTTGGCTTACACTTTAGCCAGCACTTCAAGTACACCAGTTTACTCCTGGGACTTGCTACATTTGTCAGGAGGAACGTGCCACACTGTTATTTATGTTAGCATCCCTTGACACATTGACAGAAGAAACATAAATCATTGAGTCATACTTGGAACTTCCTGCTTTCTCGGAGTCTTGAATTCTTGAAAATGTGCCTCTGGTTAGCCCGCCTCTATATATTTTCTCTGCGGTGAAAGAAAAGGTAGGTCACAACAACAGCCTTCATGCTGTGGGGGTCATGTTTTGCTTCAACTTTCATGTACACAGAAATACTGCCACAGCAGTACAAAGCTTCCCCAACACATTAACCAAGCACTGAGTCACTGTTGTGTATAGATGATGTACTGTCCATTAGGCTTTTGTGTAGTACACTTGCTTAACTAACTGTAACATGTGGTTGAAACCTCAATTGCACATCAAGTCCTAAGTCAATGTCAAGGAAGTCCTAACCCCAACCCAATGAAAAAACATCCTCACTATTGCTTCACTAGTTTTGCACAAAAGCAGCTGGGTGTATTCTCATCTCTTTGGGTCACGTCCCGCCTAGTTAGTCATGAACAGAAGCTTCCATAGCGTTGCATGGCATCTCCCAACACATTAACTAAGCATTAAGTCACTATCTTTGACTGTGTGAGGGTCCTCTTCAATGGGCCGTCCATTAGTGCTTTGTGAAAGACGCTGCTCCACATAACCACTCATGTGTGTCTGCTTTGAACCTACCACACCATCCCGGGCAGCTCCCTCAAAGACTAATGCATAGCCTTGGCTATCAAAGGCCTCATCGTCAGTGGTCTCTCTCCTTTTTTTTTTCTTTGCTGGGTCATTGGTGTGAAATGTTGGATAACCTTGCCATCCACTCATCTTTCTACTATCCATACATTCCATAATTACACTTATTATCCTACTGCCCAATCATCACTCACCGGCTTAGTTAAGAAGACTTAAAGGACTAATCCGAGAGCCTGTAGCTGTCCTGTACCTTGGTGGTTCCTGGATCTTGCTTGACAGACTGCAGCCCAAAGGAGAGATCCCCGAAGACGTCCAAAACCTCAGGAGAAAACCCATCTCGGCATAATGCTAGATTGCTTATCCATTGCATACAAACACAAAGTGTAAAGCCATTGTGTTTCTTGGTCGGGTTCACCAGTTGATTTCTCAAGTGGGCCAGAGTTCATTTTCAAACAGCAGATGTGAGGTGTGCTGCTATTGTGCTGCTTTGTTGTGAAAAAAACGGGGTCATCTACAAGCGAGCGGTGCACTTTCCAGTGTTAAGTGAGTTTTTCGTAAAAAACAATGACGATCTACATGTCATTTTTGCGTAGACGTTGTTTAAATCGCACAACGCTTTCATGCTTTGTGCGAAAACAAGAAGGCGACAGCGAGGCATTCAGAAATTCAATGTAAATATCTGCTGAAATAGTCACTTTTCTTCCTGAACACTGGCAGAATTGGGTGAACATGCATGCACCCATACAGCAGTGTCACTCCAGCCTTTGTCACAGAGCAATTACACTTCTACAAATATTGTGTTTCGGGCCCTATTTATGACCATAAGGGTGCATTTGTCCTTGGTGGCTGCTGTGTTTTTGTGTGTGGTTCCACAGGCCTGTTGTTTGTGGAAGCAGTTCTAGGACTACCATTGCAGAAAGAGGCAGTTAGGCATGTGCCTGGGCTCTGTGGGCAGTGGTTTGGCTCACTGCCAGACTCACAGATGGCCGGAGTCTCAGTCTCTTTTCTTTCTCTGGCTATCTTGTTCCGCTCACTCACAAGCTCCCTCTCTTTCTTTCTCCCCTCCCCTCCCCTTCCCTCGCAGATGAAGACATTTCCTCTTGTAAACAGAGGACGAAAGAGTAGGGTTGAAGACACGACGGAGCCTCAGAAGAATATGTCACTCTGTGGTCGTGGAATGTTTATAATGGGTGTAAATATGCTGTTGAAGAGGCGTTGAAAACAGCAACGGCATTAAATAAATGGGCTCATTTGTCTATTACAATGCCCGTATTGTTTTTATGACAATACATGTTGGACAATTCCTGAAAGTGATGTGGAACATGATTTGAATATGCTTGTATATAGTGATGCATACTGGTCCCCGCTGGCTTGTCTGGAGTGAAGGGTAAACACAGGACTGAGATAGATTAGATTGGTGCAGAACGAAAAGGCAAGGGAGTGCGAGTCAAGGAGTCGGGACGCAGTGAAGACACATGTGGTTCCTATTTAAACGTCAAAACACACACATGTATTTGCACATCGAGTTAGTTTGGTATCACACATCTCAGAGATGGACTGAGACTTGGAGTTTCTTTGCCATGTGGGCTGGCTGTCATGATTTGGTACTAGCGACACATTCGCACGCAGTCACATGATTCTGAAGCTGAGAAATTGACAACTTTTTCGTCGAAGAAGGAAAAAAAAAAAAATCCAGCTGAGATGCAAGAATCAATAAACAGATGCACAGTATTGATGGGGTCTGAGCAGTCACATGGCTGTTGGCGATAATGGGAGGATAGCAGCTTAGACGGGAAACACTGATCCGCTGTCAGCTTGGGTCCATCATATCACAGACTGAGATATCATCACGTGTATGTTGGCCCCTGACCCTAGATCGGCTCCTTCTCGTTTTAGATGTTCAGGGACAGGAGATGGTGATGATAGGCCTGTGCGTAAGAGTGGGGAGATAGCACTGCTTGTTTCATCCACACCATGGATGTTTCTGCTCTGAGCATGATAAGAGAATACACTACAGAGCTTCTTTCTGAGGGAGTTACTTTGTTGATTTTAACTGAACCGATAAGGCTTTTTTTTTCTGTGCAGTGCCGTCGGATTGACGTAGTTTCAGGATGTGGTAAGAATGCTGAAGGAGCCGTTCAGACTCTGTGCTTGGTGTTTCACAACCTTTCACAAAAACTTTAACTCTCTCCCTGCCAAAGTTAGGTTGTCTGCACTTTTTTTTTTCATGAATGAGCTGGATTGAATGGCACTGTTTATTGTTAAGTGGGGATGTGTATTATGTGGTAGATGAACGAACCATCCAACCTTCATTTCAAACATACACACTCTCGCTGTTTCTCTGTCTCTCTATAAGGGGCCCCTCTTATCACATGACCATGTTTTTGTGCCGCAGTGTCGAGTGCAATCGGCCGTGAGAATGTGGTTCCACACATCAACACACTAACCGACACAATGTCAGGGGCCAGCTGCTCCTGCTGAATGTTAATCATATTTACTGTAGTCCTATAGACGTATGAGATGATCCTATACTGGAAAGGAGAGTTTGTTTTCCAGTGGAAATAGTTTCAAACACCAAATTGTTGTCCGCAGTCGCATTTTGTTGGCGACTTGTGTTTTGTTTGCCCTTCTTGGAACGTTAAGACTTCCAGGGGGGGTGATGGGGGCATTAAACTGCCCCAGAGAAGCAATTAGAGCCTGGGGATGATGTTTAAAAATGAATGAAATTCCTGTGCGGGGTAGACAGCCTGTGAGAATATGAAGCAAGTCTCCCCCTTCCCCCATCCCTTAACTCTACTTGTTTCATAGAGCACCACTAAAAGCACATTTATAAAAGGCCCCTTAAAGCACTCCGCGTAAAGCAGGCTTAAATGATTTTAAGACACTTTACTCGCCAGTAAAAACAAAGGGAAAAAAAACATCGGTTGCAGATATATTACAGCTTGACAAGCACGCTGCTTTTGTTCTTTGGCGACAACACTGCCCTGTCATTCGCTTTTTCGGCTGAGGCATCGGAGCCAATTCACCCGAGGCCTCCCCTCAAACCACAAGCCCTCTCTCCAAAAAAAACTCACTGCAGCTGGAGTGTGTCAGAGTGGACAGTGTTCTCATAAAACACTTACAACAGGTAGACTCCATCTAGGGCTTTTGTGTATGCAACGGTTGGTGCACAAACACGCACACACACACATATACTCACTCAATCCAAACCTGTCCGCGTTTATGGCCTAGCACTCTGTTACTGGAATGTACCGTCCCACACAGCAGAGCGCTGCAAGAGGTCATAACTCAGAAGGAAGCTTTCAGTTTATGAAACCGTGCTGAGTCCAGCGGCTTTTATCTCGGGAATTTGCATGTGTGTCTGTCTGTGTGTGTGTGTGTGCGCACACTGCTTTGTTTCTAATATGTCAGTTTATAGGAATACTGCTGGCTTCCTCATTTTCTTGGCACCAGCTGACTTACTGACTATGCAATAGGCCTGTCCTCAGCCAAACAGCCAAATTTTAAAGCTTAATGACCTCATGAAAGCAGGTTTTAATGTCTCTCTGTTTGAAACAAGGAAGTGTGAGAATGCTGCAGTGCGCACTGAAGCGTTGAATGCCATTCAAAGGGCGTCGGACTATAATATCAGCTCAATCACAATGCTATGATGACAAGAGTGCATATTTGAAAAAGCCACCGGGCTGTTTGAGTTCTTGTGACTTGAGCCGGTTTTTTTTTTTTTTTATTCAAACACACACACAGTAAATAAGTCTGTTTGCTTTGAGCAAACATCACCATGACAATAAGGTAGCTGTTAATGGGGACAAAAAGCAGTTATTCAACACACCTTTACCTACAGAATTTCACCAGATTCCAGCGAGGCCAGTTGTGTTCACATTTCTCAACCTTTTTGTCACTTTCTGACTTCTACAATTGAGACAGCTGCTAACAACATCACAAACACTGAGGCCGTGGGGTATCTCTTCCAGGCAGAAAGTTTTGACATCACGTGACCCTCCCTGACCCCTTAGAAACCTGAGTGCCATGACCTCAGGGAATGAGACTAAGTTGTGATAAGAAACAGAGCCGTATGTAAACGAGCTCACGTGGAATTGCAGTCAGCACAATGAGGCCGACTGTTATGTTAGCAGTAAACTCCAAACAAAACATAATTTGGCTTGCTCTCAGTACCGACTGGCTTCAATTCCAGGTGTTTGGTTAGAGGCACCAGAAGTATATGGCCTCCAAAAATAAGAATTGAGTTTTAGTTCAATTTGGGAAGCTTTGTGGAAGTAAACAGAAGAAAAATGTGGCCAGCCAACCGATTTTTGGACATTGTTGAACCATTAATATAACTTCTTGCTGGTTGTAAACTCAATATTTTTGCAGTAAACATATTCTATGGGTAATTAAATTAAGTCTGGTTTGTTTATTAATATATGTACTAGCTACAACTCTACTTTTGTCAGATTTCATTCTTTAACAGCCCATTGAGTCAAATTCCCCCTTCACACACAGTTTTGCACAAGCCTAAATTGAAAAACAAAATGGCACATGCAGACAAATGATTAAAAAATTCAACTCTAGCCTTCCCTTGCTTGATGCCAGAGGCTGTGGGTCATATGCAAAGTGGCAACCAGCACAGTTCAGCAGAGAGTCCCTAAACCTGCAATTTCTCTAATGGCCACTAGACGCTGGTACCAAGAAGTCTGACCGTATTAAAGGTCCAATGTGTAACGTTTTAGAAAGATCAATTGGCATAAATTCAACATAATATTCATAGGTATGTTTTCATTAGTGTACAATCACCTAAAAATAATAATTGTTGTGTTTTCGTTACCTTTTTAAAATGAGCCATTTATATTTACAGAGAGAGTGGGTGCTCGTCCACTGCCACTTTGAACTGGAATGTTTCTACAGTAGCCCAGAATAGACAAACAAATACTTGCTCTAGAAAGGATCTTTCGCATTTTCCAATGATTTTTGCAGCCACCGTAGTTTATCCTACACACATGGACGGGAGGTTGAAATGATCGTGTTTTAGTCTCTTTAGCCTCATCGCTAGATGCTACTAAATCCTAAACACGGCGCCATTTAATGTCACTGGAAATATCCATCAGTTTCTGTCTTGAAATGCAATGCACTGTTTCCGAGTTAAGGCTTAATTTAGAGTGTATTTGCTTGACTTAACAGATGTTTTATCCCGTTCTCATCCCTGCTCATGGATGGAGATGCAGCTGTTCTACAGTTTCTTTTTAGGCCGTGGCTCTTTATAACAGACGACTGGTTGGGGACGAGGCATACGCCCAAATCTAAGCTTCAAATATCCTTCAGATGTTTTATCTGCGTTTGTCTTCATTCAGCCGATGAACAACTGGCAGATTTCCACTGAGCTGGATACCTTTGCTGTGAGCAAGCATGATCAGAAGCCATGATATAGGCATTGTACCACCCATGTTTCCACTGGCATGGTCTGAGATCCAACTCAGCTGTGCTTATTGGCAGTGTTTAGACCTATCTTTGTCTAATCACAGTTCACTTACTTTGAAAACAAATGTAAGGTTGAACCGCACACAAAAAATCTAATGTAAAAGTCTACTGTAGGTGCACAACAGTTTAATCAAACAAAAGAGTTAGCAGCTGGGTTACTGTTCTCAAAGAGTAGGTTAATAGTTGAACCTTTCCAATGGCTGTCTGGCCTCAGAAGGTGACAATACAAGCTGTTGAGATCTTTGTAATTTCTTACATGAAGGATGTAAACTGAACAGTTTAGTTCGCTTAGCATGCGTAGGTTTTGTCCCTTTTACAGTTTATGCTCCAAAAAATTATTATATTGTATTGAAGACGCAATCGTGCTTCTAGTGACGCAAACAGGCATTTAAAAAAAAAAGAGAGAGATTACGCACTGCTGGACTACATTCCTATTGTTTCACATGACTGAAATTTGCCCACAAAGAGGCACAAAGTGGGAAGTCAACTTCTGATAAATTCATTATGCGTCTGTGCCAATGAGTTTGACATCCTGCATTTGTCGCTCCCTTATTTCCCCCATCACCCTCAGCTGTGAAGCATAAATACCCAAAACACAGTGCTTTGAGTTCATAGCTGACCATGACAGGATCACTACGCTTTTACGCGTGTTGGCACTTGGCACCGCAAGGTGTGGCTGCGGTGTGTGTGTGGTGTGGGCTGGCCATTTCAAGGGTAAAACATGACATTACCCTCTGTTCACAATGGGAATGTGACATTGAAAAAGTGTTTGCACTGCCGCCTCCTTCTTACCAGCTCACAAGGGGAGCACATGCCAGCGTCCACTAAAGTGCCAACTGGTGGCTGGCCCTGTATGTGTATTTGTAAGCTCTGGCCACAAGGTTTGTTTGGGCAAGTGTTGGCAGTGCCGGTCACTCCTCATTCCCAGCTCTAGAGCCAACATTATACAGTTCCCACGCATGTTACAGCCGATACCACCCCCCTTCCACACACAGACACACACCTAGCCCATGCTAGGTACACAATCTATAATATTCACACTAACCACTGGTGCTGTGTGTAAACACAGAGGCCTGTTGACACTAAAATACAGCTTTGCAGATTACCCACCCTGAGTCAAGCTGTTTGCTACCCGGTAAAATATTAGCTTTGGATTGGCGGCTGTCATGAGCTTAGCAGACAGACAGTGTCAGGTGTGTATGTGTGTGTGTGTGTGTGAAGGAGATCGACAATAATCCTAAGTATACGAAGTAATGAGTGTACGAGCATGTGTGTTTGTGTTTGCACATGTTTGTGTTTGTGGTGTGTCCAGTTGATGGTTGTCATTAAATGGTCCCAGAATATAGACCAAGTCCGTAAGTGAGCAAAGCGGCCAGTCATGCAGACTCCCTGTGGAATGGGTAACCTAAGACGATGGTTGCCCCAGAAGGGAAAGTCGGTCTGGGCCGGGGGGCTGGGAGGTGTGGAGTGCACGGAGAGGTGAGCCAACACCTCAGCGTAGCCCGGAGCAGCTGTCTGTCGACAGAGCAAATATGCAGTTACCACAGTCATACCTGCTACAACTACCACTGTGCTTAAGACTCCACCGCTGACAGCTGCCTTCTGCCAAGGGATCCTGTTGGCACAGGATTGTGTTGCAAACACAAGTAATGATAAAACAGACAATTTATCAACTTCATCTGCTGCTATCTGACCCCTCCGAGGTCGGCAGATGCACCTATATTTAAACCAAATGTAACTGTGGCTCTAGAAACCTTAAGAAAATGTTCTGTCAACTGATCTGACTTGGCAAGTATTTTAAAAAATGTTCTGTCAACTGATCTGACTTGGCAAGTATTTTAAAGTAGATATAGCGTTATCAGAATAGAAGCTCTGATCTCAAAACAGCAGTCCCTTTTAGTTTACTTTAGTATTTAGTGCTCATAAGCAGAAAAGTTGGTACACCAAAGATTTCACTGTATGGTTTGGACTTGTACTGGATGGCAAACTTCCATCAGGCTGTGTATCTGTGCTTTCCCATGCCTTTTTAACAACAATGCACAATCACCTGTAAAAAGAAGTGGCAGCAACCTGCCTGACCTCGTATCTGTAATCGTAAATGTGTGTTTTCTGGATTATGGAAAGACTATGGAAGGTATTGACTGAATCACAACCCCACTGCACCATATATATAAAGTAGATTAGGTGGTTTATGATATTACTTGTGGTGATAAATCTAATAATTTCCATTTTTCAGCAGTTATTGCTCACACAAAAATTAGCAGGCCGCTGACAAACTACAGAGTTAGTCACCTCTCTGAGATGCACAAGGCTTACTCTGTCTTTGCCTCGCACACAAGCAATTCTTTGTCTTTTTGCATTTCTTCGGCACAAATTGTCAAGAAAAGGTCATAAACGACTGTCCAAATTTAGATCTAGAGATTTAGATCAACTTTTATCGAGCAAACATTTAGCAGATGGTCGCCAAACTCGGTGGACAATGTTTGAATTTAAAGATGCTATCCAGAACATTTTAAAATAATTAAGTGTAATAATAATAATAATAGTTTATCAAATATTCTGCTATTGGGGAATGGTATAAATTTGCCAAGGGTTGGTGGGCTGCATCTGTTCTGATCGTCACACGTCATATATTCCACTATAGCCGATTCAAATACAGATTCAAATTCATTCAAATTCACATTCACTGGCTGACGTCAGATTAGGGAAGTACATTTTCAATATATACTTTATAGCCTCTGCGCCTTTTTTTCAACTGTATTTTGAAGCGGACTTTTAGAGGGAAGTCAAAATATCACAGAAAACATTGGGTGGGGGCATATCTATTGGGTAATTTCTATTTATGGGAAACACTCTGTGTGTGTTTGTGTGGGTGTGTGTGTTTGTGTGGGTGTGGGTGTGCGTGTGTGTCTGGACATAACACGTGTATTTCTCACATGACTGATAGTGGTGTAAGTGCTGTATCGGGCTGATGATACGGAGCTGGGACATGTTTATCAGTGTAACAGTTTGTGCACATACACACTCACTCACACGCACACACACGCACACACACAGCAGATTAGAACCAACGGTAGCAACATTACACCACCCTTCACTTGTTTAGCTGTGTGAATACATCAAATAAACGGCTATATTACGCCACACCTCATGTTTTGGGCTGCAAAACAACTACTATTACGTTGTCGTAATAATATATTTGCAACATTGTATTGATATGAACCTTTGTTGACAATGTTTCTGTTTGTTTGTTCAGAGACGAGGGGCCATCTCCTATGACAGCTCCGACCAGACAGCGCTGTACATCCGTATGCTAGGTAAGTGTTTCCCCCGCTCTCAGTACGAGCACATGCAGACACACACATGTACACATGTTTTCCCAGACACCCACTCCCCCCTCCCCGTGATCATGTTCATTTTTTAATACGTGATGGCTTAAAAAGCAACGAGACGGGAAACAGCTGGATCAGAAATGGAGAGAGGGATGTGGAGATTACAAAAAGAGATGGAGACGCACTAGAGTGCATGTCCACTCAATCCCTGGCCTTTTTTTTTTTTTTTTTTTTAGTAATCTCTCAATCAGATTTAGCTTGTGTGTATCTGTAATGTTGAGTCAGGTCTGATCACATTTGTGTCCCTTAACGGACTACGGGTTCATTGACAGAGTGTGTTTTTTTGTGTTTTGTGGGAATGTGTTTGTGTGTGTCTGTACGTATGTGTGAGTCCATTTGCCCACTGCTGCCCTCAGCGACTCTAAACAGGATAAGCAGTTTAGAAAATGGATGAGAGGATGGAAGGGCTCATAGCTCTGCCAGACAGATGGAGTCAAATGCATCTAGGAAGCAAGCCACATCAGCCTTGACTTTCTAATCAATAAGGTTATTGGGGATAATGGTGCGATTAAAGCCCGGGTTTACCCCTGACATCAGTCTAGCGCGCGCAGATGTGCCCTCGCATGCAACTTTTCCACCTCAATTCATAGATCGGATGGTGCTTGGCTGCCAGTGAGCAGAAAGAAAGAATTGCTTAGTGTTATCCTGTCAGCGTCGTTCATAGATATTAGATTGCTGCTGTGAAGCATAGTGAGTAGGCAGGGAGCATTAAACAGCAGGGGCAGTTTAGGGATTACCGAATGTCTTTGTTGAAATCCCGTTTATTGTAGCTTTCACGTAATATTGCTACACTTTGTTTCTCTCCAGCCTGATAACGCCCGCGAGTTCGACTGCCGTCACGTGCGCCTCGTCTCAGTAGCAACGATTTATTGAGCCGACTGAAGGAGCTTTAGCTTTTTAATCATTTTACTTGGGCTAAGTATGATGGAAGTCTCATACGTCACAAGGCATAAAGCATCTGTGTCTGTAGATTTTATATCAAATTGAGTGTGAGGAGAGGCACACTAATGCAGACTAGTGTTTGCCTGGACCAGGGTTCAGTCTGCCAAGTTAATGCTGATGTGCTTTCAAATAGCAGGACTCAGAGCTTTCGCCGCATCAGTTATAATGACATGACCTACATCCACCCCAGAGCGCCAGCACTAATGCACCGCAGGGGAAACATGGACCCTGTGACTCTCAAAACACACTAATCACACAAGCGCGCACACACACACAAACACATATGCTGAGCCCTAGCACATGCATCTGCAGATGTGACAGATGTATATGTTGGCACACACACACACAGCCTAAGAGTGCATGAATTGTAGTGTCTTTTGGTCATAATTTATGTTTTGCACGTGCCACTGATACCGTTTCACTCTCCAACATTCATACCAACAACTTCACAAACAGCGTTTTCAAAAATAATGTTGAGCACCGTTATGCCTTGAATTGTAATTCTTAGTTTTTGGTATCTTGATAGGAGCTTGTGTAGTATTCAAACAGCTGTTTGCAAGTAAGTAACATGCTGGTTGGGGGAACACACTCGTGTGACTGCTTTTAATTCTAATGCACATACAACACAATCAGACGTGCCATGCTGGAAAACATACCATTGCACCGTTTAGCACCATGACGAGTTTACTGCCACATAGAGTCTTGCTGCATATAGAGTGTTGCCTGGAACGACACAAAAAGCATTTTTTTACTGCATCAGTGTCATAGCACCATCCTGTCACCTCACTATGCTCTCAATGCGCCTGACTGCAGTCTTACAAAGCAGGCCGGCCGCCGTCTGTTTGGTCAGAGTCTGGAGCCTGTTCCTGTCCCTCTGCCTGACTACTAAACACAGTCATAGATGGGCTACCGGTCACTCTCAGTGGCTCCGAGTACTAATAGTAGAGCAGATTGTCCTGACATGGCATTGCATGCTCAGCTGTTTGATTGACCTGTCTGTCCATTGAATTTTCTTTTCTGGGACATGTGAGTATGTGTTTGTGCGTGACTGTGCCCGCACATGGATAGTATACACCAGACTTGGGTCAAATAGTATTTACAGAATCACATCTTTTGCTTGTTTTAGTCGGAGTACCAAAACGATGGGCTATACCATATTTATTTGCTAAAACTGTTATGACGCTATGAGCTACAATAAAAGCATATCCCACCATCATATCGACTAGGAAAACCGATGTGTCGCCTTTTTAACAAAAAAAACAAAGATTGATTATTTTGTTAGCACTCAACAACTACAGCTCCCATGAGGCTTTGTCGGCGATTTCCTGGCTACAGTTCAGTTTTACTTAGCTGTAAGTAAGGAAGGATTAGTTCATCTAGCAGTTGTTTTTTTTTTTTTTCAAATTAAAAGCATTTAGCACAAAATATGGGCAGGCGGATGGTAACAAACACAACAGCAACTAAATCTAATTTATTAAACAGAAGTAACATAGGCAAAAAGGGAATATAAGAAGAGAGTAAATTCTCATCTATCTTAGATTATTCCCAGAAAAACAGAATCTGTTTCAGAATCTGTTGTGATTAAAAAAACAAAATGGACTGTGTGGTTGTGGCTAGTGGAGCAGAGGTTTGCTTTAAAAGATGGCACGGTTTCAGCTGTGTTGTTAACTTAACATACGTTTGCGATTGTCTTCCTGCAGCAGCTCTGTTCATTGTTCTGTGGTAAAGCCCATCCTTGTGGCACTTGCGCAAGATAAATTCCAGTATGTAATCGAAAACATTTGTAAATACTACTCGGCCTAGCACATTCAGACACCTTTTAATTCAAAGCAGCATGAATCTTGAGGAAATAAGTGCTGATTTCTTCTAGGAGATGTGAGAGTAAGAAGTCAGGTTGGATTTGAACCGGAACGAAGAAGCTCCCACCCGTACATGTGCATCGACTTCCGAACTCTTCACAGTGAGTATGAATCACAGCCAATTACCTTGACTCGCCAGCCTCTCTGATAACAAGAGACATTATCAAACTGTAGTTCCCCACACACACACACACACACACACACACACACACACACACACAGTTTGTCCCTCTGCAGCAAGATTGACAGATGTTTGTGTGCTGCTTTCATACAGTGTTTCACATGACGATAAAGACCAAGGTGTGTCTTAAGTGTACACCTTTTTTATCAGACGCTTTGTGAAGAGGTGTGTGATTAAAATAAGCACTCTCATACTCATCGAAACCCTTTTTAGAAAACGTCAAACAGTTACAAAGAGGTAGTGTGTGTGTGTGTGTTTGCGTGTGTGTACGTGTGTTGCCATTTTGACCCAAAAGTAATCCTACCTCATGCTGACGTGTTTCCGGATTGCAGTCATGGTTTATTCAGACACAGTGCTTGTGCGTGTGTGTGTGTCTGTGTGTGTGTGTGTTAGAGAGAGAGAGAGAGAGAGAGAGAGAGAGAGAGACCACTGACAAAGCATGTCTGCTGTGTGATCCCAGACGAAAGGCTTACGAGTGGGCGGCTGTGTCAGCAGCGACTGTTTGTATATCTCTGTGTTGGTGTCAGATCCCCACCGAGTTTGTGCAACCCAAATGGTTCTCTGAGCCTAATGAGCACGTAAAGCAAACATTAACCAAAAGCATTGTTGCCTATTTTTTAATTATTACATCTTCTGTAAATGTGTCTGCGTGTCTGTGTGTGTGCAGCGCGGCTGGGCTGTGGGTCTACGTCGGCGAGCTCTGCTCCGGAGAGGAGGGTCCACAGACTGCTCAGCTTCCAGAGGTACCTGCATTCATCCCGCCTATTGCGAGGAGTCCCCCAGCAGATCCCCCTGCACATCCTGGATGAAGACTACACTGGACAGGCCAGAGTATGACACCCACCTTTTTATAAAAAAAACAACGCCACAATAAGACTTGCTTTGTTCAGACTTCACGTAACTAATCTCGTGCCTCTTCCTCTTTCTCTTGTAGTGTATGCTGGAAAAAGTCGGGAATTGGAATTTTGACATTTTCCTCTTCGACAGGCTGACAAATGGTAGGTCAAAATGTGATCATGACATACTGGTACAGAAGTAGTTTGTAAAAGTCATGGTAACAGAAGTGATGCAGCGCTGACAGGAGTATGCAGCATTAAACAAGCCTTCTATTCAATGTGTTACCAATGGTGCCATCTATTGGATGACAGCGGACACAGAGGATTTCCTGTATTAAGATGAACTCACTGAATTTTATTTTGTAATGTCTTATGTATCTTATGTTCAAGCAAAAGACTGTTTTGTTGTCATATATAAGGAGCATATTGAAACTAAAACATATTCCTGTACCAGCAGCAGCCTTAGTTGATAATAGTGTGGTCCAGACATTAAATATGTTGTATTACGAATGGGGACATGACCATAAAGTTCTCGTCACACGTCTGTCTTCATGTATACTGTGTAACTCGATAAAAGACAGGAAAAGGGATGGCAAGATATGCAATATTCAGTCCTATATTCAGAAGAAAGAAGTAATTATGGGAAATTAAGAAGGTGTTAGAGAAAGTGGATGCACCAATAAAATGGACTACAGAACAGAAAGTAGCTCTTGCATCATGCAGGTTGATGATATTTCAACAATATCTAATGGTGCAAGACAGGTGAAAAGAGACACACAGACACTCACTCTGATTGTCTTCTTGTTCAGGAAACAGCCTGATCACCCTGACCTTCCACCTGCTGAACCAGTATGGTCTGGTGGAGCTCTTCCAGCTGGACATGGTCAAACTCTGGAGATTCCTGGTCATGGTCCAAGAGGACTACCACAGTGACAACCCCTACCACAACGCGGTCCACGCTGCAGATGTCACACAGGCTATGTACTGCTATATGAGGGAGCCCATGGTGAGACTTGGTTCCAGATCTGAAGATAATTCACTGAAGGAGTATTTGTATGTTAATGATCAGTTGTTAACAAGTCTTGTTGCGATTACAGCTTGCCAAGTCTCTGACCTCCTGTGACATCCTATTGGGACTCCTAGCAGCTGCCACACATGACCTGGACCATCCTGGGGTCAACCAGCCTTTCCTTATCAAGACTGACCACTATCTAGCTACACTCTATAGGGTAAAACATGTAATAGTTGCTGTATAGCCTGCCAGAATCTACTTATGACTGTACTGTAGTGGAAGACATGTAATGATTTATTAAATTCACTTGTTTGTACACATTTCTTCTTCTTTTTAATGTTCAGAATACCTCAGTTCTGGAAAACCACCACTGGAAGTCGGCAGTGGGTCTGCTCAGAGAAACTGGGCTGTTCTCTCATATGCCTGCTGAGGACAGGTCAGTCTGACACTGAAATGATGCTAAATGCTGCACACATTAAATAGCACTGATTAAAAGGTTATTCATAGAGTCAGCCACAGTCAGCTCTTAACGGTCTGCTCATTTTGTCTTTCCTCAGCCTGAACATGGAGAGGGAGTTGGGCTCCTTAATCCTGGCCACGGACATCAGCAGACAGAACGAGTACCTGACAAGGTTTCGCGTGCACCTGGACCAGGATAATTTGTGTCTGAGCAGTGCCAGCCACCGTCACTTCATCCTGCAGGTCGGTCACCTCCCTTGTCTCTCTTTCACACACATAACTTATTCATCACGGGAAAAGTGTGATTAAAAACTTGTTTTGTTTTTGTTCTTAAACTGTGCAGATGGCTCTGAAGTGTGCGGACATCTGTAATCCATGCAGACCCTGGGAGCTGAGCAAACAGTGGAGTGAGAAAGTGACTGAGGAGTTCTTCCAACAAGGTTATCTTTTTTTTTTCTGCTGCCTGCTGTTTATATATTATTTGTCATTTTCCTTCAATTACTTTATTTCATTAATCACATTTATTCTATAATAATAGAACATATAATAGCTCATATATTAATTATATTTTGTTATGCTCTTTTAGGAGACATAGAGAAGAAGCACAAACTTGAAGTCAGCCCACTTTGTGACAGACAGGCCAACACCGTTGGCAACATTCAAATAGGTAAGTAGCTGTTATATTTGTTATATTCGGCGTTATTCAGCTTGTTTCTGATCCCGAATCTGCTTCTTCTCCCCCCTTCAGGTTTCATGACATACGTGGCGGAGCCACTGTTCGCAGAGTGGGCCCGTTTCTCCGACACACGTCTGTCCCAGACCATGCTGGGCCACATGGGGCTGAACAAGGCCAGCTGGGGCGGCCTACAGCAGGAACAAACCTCCGTCACAGAGGAGGCGGAGCCCATCACAGCCGGCACAGACGCAAAAGACCCCACCGCTGCCGCCGGCGCCACTGCCCGAAGGGACAGTAACACCGCCACAACAGCAGGAGGAACCAGCTCCAAAGAAATACCTCAGGGAAGCAGAGAATCCTGACACTCCTCGTGTGCTCTTTCACCTCAACCTCCAGACCCCTGACCCCGGCCTCAGGGCCTTACCACACACTGGGGGCCGGGTGGGGCATGCGATGGCCTGCATCCCTGCCGCTGCCCCACCTGATCCCAACACCTTTGTTTATGTTGTGTTTGCTTTTGCCTCCCATCTTGATAAAACCACTGATTTTTATTTAATTTATTTAATTTTTAATTCCTCTTTTTTGGCATAGAGCAATACATAGATACCTCATTTGGCTACTGCTGTATTTTCTTTTTATTTGCTTTGTTTTATTTATTTGTCCACTGTAGTTTTTTGGCATTACTGACTGAACACACCACTTTTTCTTTGTGTTTGTTAACCTTAAAGGGAAAGCAGTATAAGAACTGAAGAAGACGTTTTTTTTTTCCTGGTATTTTGAAGTGCCATTTGAAAACAAAGATTTGAAGAATGAACTGAATTGACTGAGACAACTGGAGTATTGAGACCTGATGACTCTCCTAAGACTTTAAAAGTAAAGCCGTATTGCATTTGTATTGAAGATTCTTCCTCATGTAAAAACAAAAACGTAACAAAAAAAAAACAAAAAAATGTGACAAGCCCAGTCCTTTTGCTGCCTCTACGAAGACTGTTTACGCATCTCCTTGTTTGTTGTCTCTTTCCCTTCGAACTGAAGTGAATCATGTCGGCTCCACGGTTTGCCTTCGAAGCACAGATGTGAAGAACCACTCGTTTAAACTGTCATCCCACTGTTGAAGCCATGAGCAGAACCTTATTCAAACACACCAGATGCCATAAGTAACCTGTGCTACAGTGTGTTCTTGCACTCCCAAATAAACAATGGTGTTGGATGTGCAGCTTCGTCTCCGTGACATCTCCAAGAGACCTTGCAAAGGTATTGTAGAAATTAGTCCTTTTTTCCGATGATGTTTCCGACTCTTCCAGTGCTGGTTGAACTCGGGGTAGCTTCCCTCCCAGACTGGAGATCGGTTACTGCACATGCATCTCACCTGGAACTCCACTCCACGCAACTCGACTCGCTCAGGGTTTTGCCAGTCTGTTATCAAGAGGGAGAGGGAGAGGAGGTGATCATGGGCGATGCAAGGTTGTTGGGTTTTTTTTTTTCCTCCCCTGGCTAGGATCTACTGAAGGAGACTCTCCCTCTCCGCAGAATGTCTCTCTCAGCCACATGCAACCTAAAGGACTGCTCGATTGATGCCTTATAACTATGCACAAACTATGCTAAGTGACCAAACCAGCTCCTGTTCCCATCAGGTGCATGGTGTGCTTGTCTTTGAATGCACTGTCCAATCCCTTTGCCTTTTTGTTGAGAGGAACAACTCCAGCTGTCCTTTGTTTTTTTCCTTTTGTACGGAAACAAAAATGGTCGAGTGACTTTGAACATTCCATTTCTTTGTTTGGTTTGTCTACTTTGATTCTGTATAGTGGCACAAATTGTGTTTGTGTTTAAACATTTTGAAAGATAACAGGTGCTTTTCTTACTTTAGCTGATTTGTATTTTGCTGTAAGTGCTGTAAGACTGTTGATAAAACTGTTTACAATTTGTTGCGACAGCCATTTTTGGGAAGACTTAAGTGTCGAGCCAGATTTTGTAAAGGCTTTGCTGTATTGACCTTTTTGATACATGCCTGTTGCAGTTACAATTTGAATAATAAAACCTGTTGTTGACAAATGTTTCTTTGACTTTCACATGCTTAAAGCATGTAACCTGATACTCCAGCAAGTCTAATGTCAATGATCATTTCTGTGGTGAAACTGTGGCGATACTGACAATTCAGTGTGAAGGCATCCTCCATCAGCTCAACAATCAGAGACCAACAACCAGAGGAAGTCAGGCAGACTAAACTTTTATTTAAAGATTTGACAATTCTTATGGAAGACAACTTTTTGTACAAAATCTAGGAATAATACATTTAAATCAATTACTAGACACACCTGTTCACTTAGGAGGTAATACTAGAGTTGTCTTGAAGCAGCAACTGCACTGGCATAGTGAATGGAAAAATGGAAACAGCGTGTAATCGTGTCAATCTGAACAAAAATACTGCCTAAAAACGTTACATAACCCCCGAGGAGTCTGCATGTTCTGACATGTTCAAACTGAGGCATGAAATGTGGTAATTACTGGCAAAAAAGAATAATTTATTAACCTTTGGGATACTAAACAGCAGGTGCCTTAGAACCCATGACTAAAATATGTTGTCCATACAGTATGTGTTGTGTGTGTGTGTGCGGTATTTCTTTAGTGGTGTGAGTTGTAAGTGATCTGAGAAGAGCAAATTATCAAAAGAGGTACTGATTAGGCAAAACATTGCACATGTACCTGTACCGTCAACAATCTAGAAAACATGAATTTATGTGTGAATGTGGTTCTCCTTATTTAAACATCCTAAAATGTGAAAAGGCAAATATTTGGCAGTGAAAGACATAATTTCGCAGAGCGTCACTGGAATGTCTTTGGCTTTAAAACACGGATCATAGTAAAAGAGACAAATAGTGTCCTGTTTCAAGACTGGCAACTGAGACACAACTTGCACAGACTTAACAAATAAAGTAGATATGTTTTAAACCCACCTGGAAATAATTAATAATTAAAAAAACTACTGCATAATTACCTGTGTTAAACTCTTAATTATCTACTTAAACATAAATAAAATAATCCCAAACATAAATTAGTCTACAGGTCATCATACATTTATAAACAACACGGCACAATGTTCCATGAGTAAGAAAGTGCTCCCTTTCTTCTGTGGCAGAAGAACTCAGCTTTCACAGAACCCTTAAAAACGTGAATGACCAACGATGTCATGTGCAACATGTTTAACAAAAGCCTAAGTAATGATTGAACAATAAAACCATATTTTTATTTAACGATTCTGTAGTGTTGTTTCAACAAGCTCTGTCTAACTCTGGACAGCGATGAGCAGAAATATAAACTATTCAACACAGAAAAACACGAGACATCCAGTTAAACGAAAATAAAGAATAATTTGTAAAACAGAAAGCTAATATAAGTTATAAAAGTGCAAAAAACAGACGGTCAAGATGATCATCGGATGCAACACTATGAGATGACTCTGTCGTCTAGCTCAAGCATAATTCCTTGCATTTCCACAGAAACTGCTGGTGTTCATAAGGCACTTTCAAAGTGTCCACGATACATCTGGAGTTCAAGATAATCTGTTCAGATCAACTTCCTTTTTCCAGTTTGTTTCAACATGTGCTGCCCAAACTGTGAAAGCAAACAGAGGACAGATTAGAGTACATGACACCCTGCAAACCAGTCAGATAACAAAAGAACACACAGAATTGACCCTGGAGTTCAACCTAAGCAGAGATTGGACCATTAATGATGAATTCATGGCTGGGTGCTGATCTACCACTTGTTTAAGGGTTGAATCCAGTAACGTCTCTCACCAGAGGAGTATTGCTTTGAGGTTTCACGTCTCGAACAGGAACTTTGAATTCCTCCTTGTCTTCATGTTCACTGTCGTGTCGATACCGGTGGGCGAACTTGCGTTTCAGGGCCTCTGCGATGAGTGATGCAGCGTCGGCCGGCTCGTTGGACTTCACTTTGGCATCATCTTCCACTGGACGACTACGAAAAGAACAGTTTACCTCATTAGAATTTGATTATCTGTGTGCTTTGCAACCACCTTTTCCCTTTTATAACAGCTGCGCAAGAAGAAAGAGGTGAACTGAGATATAATATAATACAAGATGAGTAGAGGCCAACCTTTTGACTGATCGCAATTTGACTTTGTTCATGTCTTTCAGGACGTCGAGCATGCTGGGGACTTCTGCTTGCTTTGTATTTAAAAGAGTCTGTCCATCTGTTTTCTGCCCTCTGCGTTCCTTTATCAGGTCAATGGCAGAAAATGTCCGCTCGAGACCTGGGGGTGGTGGTGGCGGTGGTGGAGGAGGTGGTGGTGGTGGGGGAGGCAGGGTGCCAGAGGGTGGAGGGGGAGGTGGAGATATCCCTGTGGTAGCAGCTGGGATGAAACAAAAGAAAAGAAAGAGCTTAGAGATACATGAACATGAACTTCCGTTGCCATCTAGAGGAAAATGTGTGTTACTGCAGTGAAGTAAATGGAAAACAATTACAGCATTCACACCACACACAGAGAGGTAAGTCTGTATTTTTAAAGGTTGTGTAAGAGATACCTGGCTGTGCGCTCTTTTCCTGAGCCAGTACGATTTGGGCTATCTGAGCTCGGAGTTTGGCAAGTTCTGTCTCCAGTGCACTGATCTTCTGAATGGCCTCATCGTTGGCGATTGTTGGCCCCTTTGGATCCGGAGTCTCCTCAGGATCCGGAGTCTCCTCATGCACGCTTGGCAGTGATCTTTGGTGGGTTAAGGATTGTCTCTGAGGATGAGGCTCCTGGGCTCGAAACATGAATCCTGGTGGGACCCCTGACCTGTTTCAATAAGGCGATACGCTTTTTTCTAGACACTGCTCACACATGAACATTAGCTGACAGATCACTATCCTGCTCTTACCTGTGGCCGCTAAAGAAGTCTTCATCGTCGTCCTCATCCCTGTCGATCCAAGCGATATCAGCCAGAGAGGCCACCAAACCGTTAGGCCTCCTGGCACTAATCAGGATCCCAGCGTTGTCAGAGTAAGGATAAAGCTAACAGAGAGAGAACAGCCTCAGTAATAATCAAATACATGCCAGAGAAGAGCGCGCACACACACACACACACACACACACACACCAGGAAACATTACAGCACTCAACAATCATAAAGTAATAAAAGTAATGAGGAAATTAGGGAAGTTCAGTGGGAGGAGGTGAGGACAGGATCTTTACACTGTTAATAAAAGTTCAGGTAGGCAAACAGGTCGCTCAGTCGGTCTTTAATCAGCTCAAGGTTATTGAAGGTTGCTGAACAAACTGACCTAAAGCAGACAAACTGCATTCCTCATAGCGAGGGAGGGTAGCTGGAGAAAGAAGAGAAGAAGAAAAGAGAAGGCACAGTGTTGAAAGAGACAGACAGTGGCATGCTACCGAAGTGAAATATCATAAAGGTTGATTTATTAATAAGTAAAAATAAATTCTGAACACACAGTCAGTGCTCTGAGAGTAAGAAGATATATCTGTTATAATGACTAAATCCACTCTGTTTATGGTTCATAAATGTAAACAGTCAGACAAGCAGAGGTAAACAAAAGTTTAAGAGGGTGTGTGACTTTTCATCACGTGACTGTGACAGGACAGACAGGCAGAAAGACAGAAGAGGAGAAAGAGTTATATCATATGTGACAAACTCATAAGAAAGGCACTACAAGATATACATACTACATTTTTTTAAAAGACCGACACATTGGGCTGTTAAACATTATAAAACATTATAAAAAGATGATCCTGATAACTGTCCCTCACCTGAAAATGCACCCTGGGGCAAGGTTTAAGTGGAAGACTAGTGGCTATTCTTCTTACGATGCTTCTTGAGGACCCGTAGGGCTTGGCTGTTCCGAAAGCCTGCAGAGCAAATGATAACACAAATTAATATGCCAACTTTTGTTAAAAGAATATTCTACATGAAACCATCAATTACTCACAGAAAGTAACAACAGAATAGACATTATTAAAATAAGGCTACAGTACAAGTGCATAGAGTTTGATGGCATGGGCACTTTGACATTTCTTTTTTACATTTGTTTGAGATAATTAGATTTTTGTGCATTCTACAATTAAGGGATTTAGTGGAACAATATGCAGGTGCTGTGTTGTTTTTACATTTATGTGCGTCTGCCATGGAGAAACTACAGTAGTACGTTGCTGTTGCAAGGAGTTGTGGCTTGCATTATCACCTTTCCTTTGGTAAAAATGGTCCAGGGTATCCTATGCTAAAGGAAATAGGAAAGGGAGCACTGAGGTACCTTTTCTTAGCTATTTGAGAATTCAGTCAACTCTTATCATGGCTGAGTCATTCAAACCCTTCAGAAAATTCAAACTCAGGCCATGACTAGCATTTCTCAGATCAGAAACTGAGGGACTTTAACAATGGGCTTTTTTCAGATTAGACCCAGACAAAAGGCACCATGGTCTGTGCAAGACTATGAAATCAAACCGAATTGAAATATTTGGAAATAGTATATTTAGCAGTCACTTGTTTAATCAGATATCAACACGGACTTACACATACCAGGTCCATTTCGATCCTTGCATCGTCTTTACTCATTTCTGTTTTTGTGTTTCCAAAGGGCAGATAGACACATGCCCCGACACCAAGGGCATCATCACCAAATGATCATCTAGAAGAAGTGAGAAGTTCAAGTTCACGTTGAATCACAAAACTTAAAATACCCGATGCTCCCGTACATCAACATACATACTGCAGCAGCCTGTAGTGGTGCTGAGAGATAACATAACGTAATTTATCGAATATGATGACTGGAATTTCTCCATCTATTTCCTAAGCAAGTGGGGCATGTAATATTACTGTCAGAGTAGTAAGAAAGTAAATAAAATACATCTCAAGCTTCAGTAGAATTACTTTAAAACGTAGCTTTTTAAAATTGTATTAAAACACTCAGTAAGATGCAGCAGCGAGGTTAGGTAGTTATACGTAAAGTTCCCTAAAAATGCAAAAACAAGAGTATGACAGCCAGAGATATTATACTTATGAATCAGAATCAGCTTTATTGCCAAGTAGGTTTTTGGTCTTGGTGTAATAGGTGCATAACAAACATTAAGTAAAAGTGTAAGGAAGATTTAAAAAAATATATAAACAATATAAATACATTTATATAGTCATATAAAGTGAAAAAAGCCGTACAGTTTGTGCAGGAATGTGCACCAGGTAATAATTAATCAGAATATTTAACATATAAATTCAATATATTAATGAATGAGCAGATATTTTATCAACATGAGGTAGTCCAAAATATGTCAGGCATACTTAACATTTAATGCTAAGCGTTTGTGTTGTTTGTTTTGACCAATGACTTGGCTTGTATCAGTGAAATGAATAATAATAATAATAATAATACATTTTATTGCCTGTCTGTCACTCAAGGACACCTTACAATAAATGAAGGTAGACAGCAAATAACAGAAACAAACAAAAAGAACAATAAAAGTATCAA
Organism: Larimichthys crocea; assembly: GCF_000972845.2. NCBI lineage: Eukaryota > Metazoa > Chordata > Actinopteri > Sciaenidae > Larimichthys > Larimichthys crocea. The sequence goes on along the minus strand of NC_040033.1, from coordinate 10,749,246 downwards.
ATTACAAGAATACAACATTAAAATAGGACAATGCGGTTGAATTTCAAACAGGTGATTTAATTAATGCTGCTTTCTCTATTCACCGTTATTTGATTAATTGACCTGCCAACCTTACAACGACACAGCGTGTTTCAGTATGAAGAGCGACTGTTGTAAGAGGTCACAGCCGAGGTACGGGACCTTAAACACCGTGTGAAAGTGAGTGTTATGCCGCTCTGTGACAGATGTTAGTTAATATTAAAAGTTTTCGGCAGGTTGAAGCTGAGCTGCGTTTTTAACTTTTAGCGGGCAGAGCGGCTAACGGGTGCTAACAACGACACCGAGCTAACTCAAGACAACTTTACCGCCCGCTGACAAATGTTCAGGGATAATGTCGAAGACTGGACCCCCAACGCGTGGTAGTCAACTACATATGTAAACAATATATTCACATTCAAAGCTGGTCCGTGTGTGACTTTGAGACTAACTTACCGAGTCTGACGCTGGCTGACAACTTAGGAAAATTTTCCAACTTGTCTTTCCGACGGGCATCTAATGCAGGAGGTGGGAAAGACTCATGGAATACCGCATGAGCCAATAGGATTACGCGGATTACAATAGGTTGCGACTATGCGATGTCGCCATTGGTTGTTTAATGTTGATTGACGGACAAGTTGACCAATTAAATTTGATCCTTAAATAAATTCTGTCAGACGATTGGACCTTTTGAGCTGTCGATCAAATTTTACTATCCAATAATAAGGCCTGGAATTCTATGAATGCTCGTTATGTGTCACTACATTCCCCGGCGGGCTGTATCCCGCTTAAGTGCATTGGATTCTTAATGGAAAGATGGGACGCGCTGTGTGACAAAACAGACGTACCCAGCCGATGTGCCACAAAAACCCAAACACAGCTGCTAGCCGGAGCAGCATAGTAAAAGAAAGAGGCGCAGGCCTCAGCGTCAGTGAAACTGTTTTGTTACTGTTTGTTTTTTAAAGGTGACATCGTAACGTAGCTGTCTCTTGTTCGTTTCCTCGCTCTTACACCTGTCGTACCTGAAGCCAGCTGCGGTTGTCTCATGGTTTCACTCAGGTATGCCACGATTGTCAAGCTAGCCTTAGCTTAGCTGCCCGACTCGCCTCTGTGGCACACAGGGCGTGATTTGAGGTGAGGTTGGGGGTCGTGGAAAGTGCCTTTGTCACAAAACGAGTGTTTATGATTCATCTAACAACGATGAATTAGTTTGTGTATGCAGGGCAACGTGTCATTAAGCCGGATTGTTTAAAACTACTGAAGCATGCTAGCGAGCTATTTGTCCTTTCACGTGATAACCACAGTGTTAGCCAGTGATCAGCAGCACAGTTCAGAGGTTACTGATGGTTTAAAACCTCCACACATAACCAACATGTCAGCAAAACGTGCTCAGTGGGTGTAGTTGACGTGCCATAGACATTTAAATTAGGCTCGGTGTGACATTATTATCCAACAGATTAGTCTGTGATTTGTTGTTATTGCGTTTGTATTGGTGTTGATTCACAGAAAAATGATTTGTCAGTCAATAAATTGTCGTTAAATCATCATAAGAAGATAAAAGTGTCAATAAATTGTCGTTAAATCATCATAAGAAGATAAAAGTGCAAACATTTCCCTGGTTTTTTCTCAAATGTGAAGATTTGCTACTGCAAATCATATAACTTCCAAACATTTGGACATTTTGTGGTCCAATTACCGTAATTGATCAAGTCTACAGGTTGATTGATGAAGTAATAATTGGCTATAGCTCTGACTCCTTGATGACCTAACATCGCTCTGTCTTTATTTTTCCTCTTCTTCCTCTCAGTAGAGCAAAGACGTTGGTTTGATGTGCGTGGCGTCAAGGCGAGAGGCACCATGAGTGCGGAGATGGATGCACTGGCTGTGGTGAACCAGCTGCGAGATCTTGCTGCAGACCCCCTGAACCGAAGAGCCATAGTAGAAGACCAAGGCTGTCTGCCAGGTCTCATCCTCTTTCTGGACCATCCCAACCCACAAGTCGTCTACTCTGCACTATTGGTAAGCAAGCGTTCATTTATTTAGATTTTCTTTCTCTTCACACATTAGACTCTTTACACAACAGGTAGTTACTGTTGCACGAAGGAACTAACGATAAGTTTTTAATACACAAAGCCGGTGATTCAGTCGAATAAATATTCAAACATTCTAGTTGTTCTAGATTAAATTAGTCCTGGTTGAATAATCACTGGAGTCCCCTACTGGTTCTGTAATTTACATGTTTTCTGCTCAGGTCATATTCTGACCTCCTCCTGCTGTCCGGCACTGTCAGAGCAGGTTTCAATGACCATTTCTCCCACCACTGTGTCCCAGTCACCGTCACAAGCTGACATGTGGTGGCATTTAAACGCCTACATATTTAAAAACACTGTACAATGATGACATCTGCTGTCTGTTTGATGATGCAAACACAATACAAAGTCTTGAAATGGCGGCCTCTCCCCACCTTCAACACCACCACTCTTTTCTACAGGACTTGTTGTATTGAAAGTAAACATTTGAGTTGTTTTATGTAACAGTTGCTCCTTGACGGTAACCCGTGAAGTGTAAACACGGAGCCAGTGCATGTGTGTTTATACTGGTTATGTAACATGTTGCCATTGCACATGCTCGCCTGTTTTAAAAGCTCAGTCTCTCTCTTTCTTCTGATATCACAAAGGGTCTGTTAGCGCTGAATAGATAACACTTGCCCTTGTCCTTGCAGGCCGTGCGCTACCTGGCAGAATGTCGAGCCAACAGGGAGAAGATGAAGGGCGAGCTGGGCATGATGCTGAGTTTGCAGAATGTCATGCAGAAGCAAGTCCCTGTCATCACCGCATCTCTCACCACACACGCACACACACACACACACACACGCTCACACACACCGTGCACTTTTGTATTTAAAACCATAACCTAGGATTTCTTTTGTTTTGTGTGGACAGTGTGTGCCACTTTGCAAATTTTCCAGACAGGATGATGTCCGTCCATTTTCCATGTCAGGATGAATGTGATTAAAGTTGATTTGGTAAACAGTTAAATTGCTGTTTCTGCATGTCATAGATTTTAATGCATCTTGCCGCCTACAATTTTTTGATGAGCCCACTTGCATATTTTTTTACTGATGTGAGCTCGTGTTTGCTCTTGTTTTGTTGTGGAATTGGCAGGTTATTTTGCACACATGGTATCTTTTTAAAGGGTCAGTGTGTCAGATTTAGCTGGATCTGTTGACAGTATATATCAGAAATTTAATATAATATCCATATGTATGTTTTCATTCATGTGTAATGTTTCCGTGATGTCACCAATGTGTTCTGTGAAGAGCTGTTGTGAAGCTCAGTGCGTGGTGGCTTTGGTCATCGCCATCTTGGCAGTCCGGCCTCCGGTAGCTCCCCTGGCTTATCCAAAAAATGGCCAAAGGCGTGGAGCATGGGTGGAGCTGAGGCGGGCTATATGAATCCTGGTTGCTCAGACAAGCCATTTATGATGTATGATGGCATTTTTGACTCATGGAACTGATGTTTTTGGCACTTCTGCTTTTTGAGTTTACTGCTTGATATCTACAGAGGGAGCGGGTTCTCTTCCAAAGTGCCCACCTTCTTGAACTCCATGAAATACAGCAGATTCTCCTTAATACCGGTACTAGGAAGGAGAGGGTGAGGTGAGGGGTGTTGCTTTGGTTGCACTCTGTAACCTCACTACTAGATGCCACTAAATCCACTGGTTCTTTTTAAGCATATTTCTTTGTTGCTTGTATAATCTTGTATAATCTTTCTGCTTTTGTAGAATCATTTCTAAAAGAGCATGATGAACACACACTGGTCCGGTTTGAGGAGGTGTTGTGCTCCAGATAGCTGGTCTTACCAGAGGGTGTGTGCCAGTTTTGCTAAGTGACTGCTGTTCATCATTAGCACCCTGATAGGAATAGACCTATGTTCAAGTGGCTGTAGCTTGTATGATTTCTGTCGCCCTGCCGCCCCTCCCTTCTCCTCCTGCGGCAAAGCTCTTGCTTGCCCTGGAGTAAGCCAGTCACTTCAGCTAGACAGGGACGGCATCAAGAGGAGCCCTGCAGTAACGGCAGCAGCTTTCCCTGCTTGCAGTCCAGTCGATCTGACTTTGGGTAGAGGTCGATCATAGCTGGACAGAGTGGGAACACATGGCTGAGGGGGAGCGTCAAGCGTGGTTGCGGCAAACAGGTGTGAATACCATTTTTGTCCTTCAACACATTAAGATCTCAAGCTCTCAAGACTATGTTGGCTCGTATTCAGTGCATAAAAGTGATGAATAGATAAATAAATCAATTGAAGAGAGTGTTTGACTTGCCGAAAGGCTGGCAGGTTTCGATGGCGCTGGAGTAGGAATATGTTGTGCAGCGCCAGGCCCCCAGAGGGCAGCTACGCCAGACAGCTGATGTCGTATGTAGTTACTACAGAAGGAGTGATGACTTGGTGACACATGAAGCAGCCTGCAGGGGTATCTCAGGATCTATCGCAAAATTTCAGCAACTGCAACTGACCTCATGTGGCTTCTTCAAGATGTTGCCCACTAAAATATTATAATTTCTTGGTAATCATGCAGTAAAGAAATGACTGAAGTGTAGAATAGGTTTAATTAGCGCAAGTTTGAATGTTTTGTGATCGGTTGCGTTGTGGTTTGCTACACTAAAGAATACTGCAATAAACAGACTCAAAGATTGACAGTATTTGTAAATGTATTGAAAGGTTTGGTGGTGATATGGCTGTCACTTTGTTCCCCTGTGGCCACAGCTGAGTTTGAAGACTTCAGATTCGGGCCACTTTCATTGGCGCCCATAAAAATGGGAGCTTAATGACTTTATTTCAGTTTTAAGCATTATTCACACTTCCCCTCTCCCACAGAGGCACACAGACATCATGGTTTGTCTGCCTTTGCATGGCTATTTCTATCTTGTCTCTCAACAGAAATATCTTGGAACGGTAATACGGCCGTGATTCAGTTTCTATATTCTTGACATCAGTCTACATTCACTCGTTACACATGCACTTACAAAACAACACAACAGATCATTTAAAACCGTTTTGACAACATATTTATCTTGTATAATTATCTCCCTCTTTCCCCCGTTTTTAAAAAATCTCTTCCACTAAAGGAGTACGTCGCCAGGGGAGACCAAACTGCTGGCCTCTGAGATCTATGAAATTTTGCAAGCGGCCGGTAAAGAAGAGGCCGAACAGGCCGAGGCAGCAGCTGCCTCCTGCCAGCGTAAGGCCCACTTCTTCCTGGGCTCCAACAACAAGAGGGCCAAAACTGTGGTGCTGCACATCGATGGACTGGATGACCCCGTAAGTGTCCGCAGAGCTAATCCCAAGACTCAACACGACGTGCTGGCATGCAATTATCATACTCAGACACACCAAACCGTCCGTTGATGCAAGGAAAAAAAAAAAATCTCATTTTGGGGTCATCATGCTCACTGCTGTCATTATCACAGTGTTGTCAGTGCGGCTTAGCAGTGTCTATCTGGCACAGGATGGAAGGGGTGGAGGGGTCAGGTTGTAAATGTCAGCCATTGAACAGCAGGACGTTGAGATTGAACCTGAATGCTGCTCTGCAGGAAGCTTGCACCTAGCCAGATTACATTACAGCAGACAGACGGCCTCTGGTGGGCTGCATCGCTATCTCTGCAGCAGAAACACACAACACCGGCAGCTGGAAACCATACTCCTCTAACGTGTTTTATATTTTTATGCTCCCGTTTGACCTGATTTAAACTGTAGCTTCTTCTGGATCATTCACGTTATTAATCTAATTCTGTATAATGTACCTTTTTTAAATCACAATCATTTCTTAACTCATGACAACGTTGGCCTCGCTTCGTATGTCTCCTTATACCTTTCGTCTGTTTCCTTTCGTCTGTCAGACTCGAAGGAGCCTTTGCGAGGAGGCGTTGCTGAAGATTCGGGGGGTCATCAGCTTCACCTTCCAGATGGCTGTCAAGAGATGTGTTGTCAGGATCCGTTCCGACCTTAAAGCTGAGGTAAGTGTCGTCCAGATGCAGAAAATCATCCAGGAACTTGGGGATGTAAAGTATTTTTTGCTGATGTCTGACAACAAATAATTATCAATGATAGATTTATAAATTTTTACCATCTGTCCAGTTTCAATCTATGGATTATTCATTGCCTTATCAGTACCTCTTGACTGATTACTAAACAAAACACTGTTTCCATGTGTGCATGCAATTCAAGAAACTTGATTAACTTGATGCTCTTATTTTTTATATAAAAAATCTGCTCCCTAGAGTCACTACAGATGTTTTTTGTAACAAAAAACTTTCAATTTCAATAAAAAAAATAAAAAAAAAACTGACGAGGATATTGTAAGCCATGCCAGTTGTCCTTGCTCTTGTGATTACCAGCAGTATTTATCGAGATCCATATGGTTTATGTTCTCAGGCATTGGGCACAGCAATCAACTCCACCAAAGTAATGACGGCTCAGCAGGTGGTGAAGACAGATGATGGAGGAGAGGTAAGATGTGACACCTGTTCAGATCGCTGTTGTTTACCTGAAAATTGCTACAAGACCTAGTCATCTGATAGAGCAGTATGCTCACTGTATGTTGTGTGTATCTCTGTACGGGGAGTGTAGCCGCCCTTGCCTGTGGCTGAGACTTATTCACTCTGACATGATTAGCTAGTCACATCTCTGCCTCAGCCCGTAGGCTAGTTGCTTTTTTGCCACAACACGACCTAGTCCTAGTTGCACCATTTTACAGCAGTGAATTCTCAATTTGGAGTTTCTACCCAAACTGTAAAACTTGTAACTTTTATAAGTATGAAATTCCTGCAAAGAATTCCTGTATATAATAACTGTAAATAAGGTTTTATTAATAGTCATACATGATGTGGCCAGCAGGGGTCAGACCTGCCTCAGTCATGGAATCCGGATGAACTTGCCTCTGTAGTCAAACTGTGCTTTATGTTAATCCTGGAATAAATTAGCTGCGTGGACAAATCGCACGCTTCATGGTACAAACACATAATTATCTTTTGTCGTTTTTTTTTATACTTTCTAAAATATTTTTCCTTCATCTTTGTCTGCAGCTGATGGTGCCGTTCCAGGAGGACTCGGAGGTGCTGGTAGAAGAGAACACGGACATCCCGGACTACCTGCCTGAGGAGGAGAGCCCGTCCCAGGAGCAGGACAAGGCGGTCACACGCGTAGGCTCCATCACAGACGGCATGGGTTGGCTCAGCACGGCCGCTAATTTCCTAACGCGCTCCTTTTACTGGTGACCACTTCCTGTGTTTCCCCTCTCTGCTCCCCGTTTCCTCTAAAGTTACCACCCAGCTGCAGCCTTAGCGTCTCAGCCTTGCCCCCGGACTAAGCCCTGCCTCACAAACCCTACTCTAGTCTAGACTTGCCCCCACTGCAAAGCACACAGGCCATGAGTGTGCAACAAGTGCTGGACTGCCAAGTGGAACCTGCAATAACTTTAACTTGTGTATATATTGAGCCACAAATCCCACTACTGGCTGCGTGTGTGCAAAACTATATACTAGCTGCATATGTATCCCACAAAGCATAGCCAGAGGACTTTAAATCAGCCGAAAAACCAAATGACGTTCTGGAAATGTGTACCGCAGTGTTGACAGAGTTGACTTGTGGCAGGCATATTTAATTGTTCTAAGGCTGATTTTGAATCCGTAGTGGCAGGCATATTTAATTGTTCTAAGGCTGATTTTGAATCCGTAGAGAAATGGGAGTTCCTGTTTTGTTTTTTTGTGCTTTTTTTGATTTTCGGTTGTTTTCCTCCCGATGTCTTATTTTCCTGGCATCATTGTCCTTTTACTATATATATTTTTTTCATTCTTTAATTTCTAGTTAAGCAGATCTTTTTTTTCTTTCTTTCTTCAGTTTTAATAGCATGCAGTCTTTTGTGCCAATCTTGCCTCATGCCTAGATCTGTGATTATTGTGCGTGCCTTTTTGACATTTTACTTCAATATTATTATTTTTTCGCATTCAGTGAAATTATTAGAGAGCTCCGAGCATGTCAGATGTAACGTTTGTGCTTCCCAGGCAGGCCTTAGCAGCAGCAGCCTGGTGTTCCCCCTAGCTTTTAGCTCACGGAGGGACGTCACCTCAGTAGAAATGGTAAACTTAGACACCAGCAAGAGGCCGCAGCCCATACAGCCTCTGGCTCACGCGCATTCGACTGTTGTATACTGAAAGAAGTGGTTAGCTATATGGCTGATTAATGTACCACCCTCACTGCTTTTACTTTTTTCAGTCACGAATCAGGACTCCTCTGATGATGCTGTTTTGCAGGGAGAAAAAAAAAAATCAAACGCGCGTTCTGCAGTGGCGGCAGATTGACTGACAGCTCGTTGTGTTATTTGCACAGACTTTAGGCTACCTCTGCTTTCAGCCGTCTATCTCACATCAGCATTACGGTCATACGCGGTTTTAGTGAAACCCTACATCAGCATGTTGAAGTCAAACGCGTTAGCTGCCTGCTTGTCAGAAATTTCCCACTGACATTTTTACAGTATTGTAGCTCCCACCTGTTCAGTTGGATTTTCAGTTTAGCCAGCAGTGTCCTTAAAGCAAAGATCATGTTTGGTGCACGCTCACTCACACATTAAGGACTCACTAATGCCGTCACGTGAGCAGTAGTGGTATACAGGAACAAGGTATGTACATTTTGTAAATTGTGCATGATTCCCTAAAATCTCAGATTTTTGTTCTGTTTTTGTAAAAACTGATTTTCATTTTTAACGTCACAAAATACAACGAGAGGTTGTATCAGCTAATGATAACGCTCTTAGCAGCTTTTCTTTAGCCTATACAACCCCACGGCTCACACCAGGTTCAATCACTAACTCCTCTGACTTGTCTTGAGTGTCATTTGCAATTATTATATACAATGCTGAGCAGGCGACTTATTTGTTCAAATGATGCGGAGACGTCACAGTTGGTTTAGGTCAAACGGAAAAAGGAATGGCACAGAATGACCTGAATAATCTGAATTGATGGTGGCTCTTCTTTGGAAAAGCAATAATTTTTTTGCATTAAATGTAGTAATTTATAGATCACCATCCTTCAACAATGTCTTTTGAGTAAAAGGTATTAGTTCAAAGTTAGCATCATCATCAGTATTAAAACGTATTCTTTATTTAGTCAATTTTGCACAGAGTTAATCTCTGTAATTGCATCGTGTACTTTCATTTTTAATATTTGGTGTCTCAGCTCATATTGCAAAGAAATACTTGAACGTTTCTTAGAAGTGTCATCATGCATCGATCAAAGTGTAAATTTCCCTGTTAACTGTTAGACTAACCACATCTGTTAGGTTGACAAAAAAACCCCACAAACTCAAAAATGTAACATCCATGTGCACAGACTTCATGTGTCTGTCGTCAAATGTAACATAATGTAATGCAAATCTTAAAACTGTAGATTCACATTCACTGTTAATGCAAATGATGATAAACTGAAAATCAAAATTTGTCTGGTGTTTTTTTTTTTTTTTTTTTTTTTCCTGGCTGATTTGATCAGTTTCCAGTATTATACTCCACATAGCATGTGCAGTGGTCAAACCAGTGCCCCACACATTACTTTTTGCTGAAGGCAGCAACCATTCTTAGCAGAGAGAGGGGAGAAATTCAGTTTTCTTTACTGGTGCATAAGCAAGATGGCCCAGGGCAATCCAGTGGTCTGCCCACCACCTCCCCCAGCCTCGTGCTGGTAGGCAGGCAGGCAGAGGCAGCAGCCAGCCCCAGCTGCAGGCCCTGGAGCCACTGCTGATGCTGATGCTGCTGCTGAGCCTCCGATGAAACGCTGTGCCAAGCTGGAGGGGGAGGCCTTCACTGCCCTGCTGTATCTTCTGGATGGAAGGTGACTAGAGAGCACGTTTAATGAAGATCAGTTCAGTTTGTTTTACATGAAACCTTTTGTGGTGACAAATCTTTGAGAAACGTCTTTTACATCAATTTGAAGTAAAATAAACTTTAAAGTTTAGGTTTATTTTCAAAAGGATATAACTTACATAAATCACAGTGAAACATGTAATTTGTTCAGGAGACCTGCATAAACAATCAGAAATCTTGTTTAGAGGGTTAACCATGTCATTTTTGACGATATAATCTCACCTCAAGGTTCATTTGGTAGCAGTTTTGGAGCTTTTTGATCATATCTCATGTGAATTTTCATCAGTATATGGAAGGACAAAGAACTTCAGATGCTGAAATTTCCATTTGTTTCCAAGGATGGTTTCAAATATCACTTTTACACACTCTGATTTATTCATGCGCTATAGGCAATGTTACTAAAATCTAAAAATCACTCCCATGTGAGCCCTTGCAGTACCGCAGACGGCATGTATAAACACCAACCAATTCACACTGACTAAATGAGTGTATGATTTGCAGTAGAAGACTTCTCACTTATCACCACTAGAGAGAGACAGTAAACCTGACAAGGAAAACAAATTGTGGGGTCCACAGTATAATCTGAAAACATCCGATTAAAACACTTGTTTGTAATTAGATGACCCAAGATTCCTAATGCCACAGAGAGCCATGCTGAAACTGCATTTCCATCTGGTCAGTTTGAGCTCGAGCAAGAATCATCATCACCATTAACACACGCCGCAACCATTAACATGCTTTGCTCACCTCAGACTGTAATATCTGCAGACTAATGCAGCCATAAGGTTGTTTTTAGTAGTTAATACAGTGTGCACCTTTCTCCACAATGCCTGGGCACTAATGAAAAAAGCAATTTCCAGTTTTAAACGATTTTCCTCAAGGGTTCACATGCTGCCTTTATAATGATATTACTTTTACACATAAGAGGATATCCTCCAGAGAACATAACAGTTGTACTCACCTCTCATTTTCAAATTAAAGCCACAGATAATTTCACTTTCACTCCTCCTTGAGTTCTGTGGATAAGACACCTTCCCATTTCATCCTCCCCCCCTACATCAGATAAAACACAATCAGCCTGTCTTGTCCACAGTCCTCATCCTCCCCATGGCCATATCAGCCCAGTTGCATAAATGTGTTGTCGGAGTCACCCTCCCACCTGTGTGTATTTGCATGGTTAATCTGCGCGCACGGGGGCGTGGAGGGATGGAGAGGAGAAGGCCTGATGGAGGGTAGATAGGTGCGTCTCACGGCCCCATGGGCTCTTGAGGAATTTTATTGGAGGTTCAGCTCCCAGTCAATGGGATCAGCCGTAAATCCCGCTCAGAGTGTGGCAGGAAATGATGTGACTCCGGCAATTTATGTCAAATAACTTTTGAGGATGTGTGAGTGTAGCGATCAGCGCTACCGGGGCAGCGATAACTCTTCTGCAGGGGGGCCCCGGTGAAGATTTAATTGAGACATTTTTCTTTATCTGGAGCGAAGCGCCGGAGCCGTGTTGTTGTGTAACGAGATGTAATGTCTCTCTTTATACGGGGGTCAACATCCAGGATGAGGGAAGGTCACGGACTGACTGTTTGAGCATCCAATTTGCTCACGTAATACGAGCTCCACGGGAGCTGGGTAAAGACACAGAGTATTAAGTTACACAGTCCACATATCACAGACACACATGGAGGAATATAACGCGTCCCTATGATTTCATATGTGTGAGAGAACAGAAATGTGCTGCTGAGTCTGAAAAGACTAAAAAAAAAAAAAAATCTGTTTAAATAAATCAGTTATAAGCCAGTAATAAGAGCTTTAGATGGAAACAAACATTAAGTGTTAATAATACAGTTATAACAATTAATAAATGTTCTTTCTTGCCTTCTATAAGGTGATTAATATGTCGTTAATAAAGGGTTTTTAATTATCATAAAGAAATTGTTCACAACCTGGCAACCCAAAAGTTGTTATAACTGATATATAACACATTAGTCAAAGATTTATTAATTATTAATGTAATTAATAATTACATTAGTCAACACTATGTAAGTCGCTTTGGATAAAAGCGTCTGCTAAATGCAATGTAATGTAATGTAATGTAATGTAATTCTTCATGAGTGGTGCCCTGGGTAAGTATTCAGTATCATAAGGTAAATACTTCACATAACAAGTACATTTTCTGTTAAAAATGTACTTAAAGTAAAAGTACTCACTCATAATGCATAATAACTCCTTATGTCAGTAATATGTATTAGTATACTGTGTAATTATTACTGATGAATGTATATGGTGCATATGGTGTTGTAGCAGGTCAAGGTGAATTTAATTATGAATTAACCTTGACCATAATAATATAATCTCTAACAATGGATCTCATTTTGTAAGCTGATACGTATTGCAGCTACATAAGATATACATCTAGAACTATACTCATGAGTAAAACTATTCATTATGGAGCAAAAGCAGAATGGCCACTGTCAGTGTTGTAGTAATATGCATTACAATATCTGAATATTATATGTAATGCATTGACTGGTCAACAAGAAGTCTACTACTATAGCAAATACTATAAAAAAATAAGTTTTTAGAATCTAAAATGTAAACCCACAAAGTAACTACAGCTGTGAAATAAATGTAGCAGAACAAAATGTTGCAGAAATGTAAAGCAGAATAAAATACTCAAGTAAAGTGCAAGTAACTCGAAATTGTACTTAGTTACTACCTTACTACTGTAAAGTTACTGCAGCAAGTATCACATTAATATAGTGGAGGAAAAAAAAGTACAATATACTGCATATTATGGAGAAAAATATTGTATGTACATTTTGCATTGTTCGCCTCCTCCTGCAGCAGCTTGCATGAGGGCCTTGATGAGATGCATGCACACACAGACAGATCATAATTGTGGCCATAGCTCATTATTGTCCCCCGGATGATTTGGATCCACCGGGGGGGAGTCTCGTCCTCTGACACCGCCACGTCCGACAACCACTCCAGGCACTGATTGGTGGGATGAAATATTGCCGGCGAAAATTAAAAGGTCCCAGTGTCAAAATAATTCATGATATGCATATCTTCCCGGCTTGATGAAATCGCTGATATCTGGATTAGGCGGATAATAAAAGCGATCAGGCTACAGTTAAACTGTTTCAGCAGCAGGGGGTGGGGGGTATCTTCTTTATGTGTCAAGAGAGGTGAGCTCGCAGGGTCAAGATACAACAAGTGTGTGTGCGTGCACTGTCAGGTTGTGTGCGGTGCAGTTCACCACACACACCCAGACCTGTGATTTGAATATCCGCTGTAATTGTCCCAAAACGGCTCATCAGTGGATCTGCCTTCTGCCATTAGGGCCCAACAATATGGTGTGACATTCAAATTCCCCTCAATGACAGGTTATTAGGAGCCCCAAGCAGCCGGCACATAATTAAGCACCGTAACGTTGACCTGTAATATGAAGTGATGGCTCAGTCGTATAGTGGGCAAAAAAAAATAAAAAAATGAAATAGGTGCTTTGTTAAAAAACACAGGAGAACTGGAGGATTTTTCACACATGGAACAAAGTGATCATAAAAAATCAGACAGCCGTCAATGTAAAAATTCAAACTCACAGAGGCAAATAACCCAGACTGTGATTTTATTACTGAGAAAAACTGCATGCCAGCTGCCATGGCAACAGCTGACAGATTAGAGAGTGAGATTATACTCATCAATACAGTTCAATATCACCAAAAGTGATAAATGTGAATGTTTTTGCGTAACTTCTGTCGTGCTCTATAAGATGTCCGTTTATGCTATGAACAATTTACTCATGCTCCAGTTTTATCCACGGTGATGTTGAGCTGTGTGAACAAATCTTTCATCCCCCCCAAAAAAATTAATAAATAAAGAGAAAGAGAGAGAAAAACAAACAACCTGAGAAAAAGAAATGAACGTGTGACTTTCATTTGTGACACTAAAAGCCTATTACACAACTTAAGACATGCTGTCTGAGGCCCCCGCTTTCCCCTTTAGAACAAGTGGACGTTGTGATGAGCAATGGACCCATCTGCTGTGCCCTCTCCTCCAACTGGTGTGTGAATATGATGTAGTCTGTAGGTGCCATTTCCAAGTCGGAGTATAATACCAGTGGTACCTGGAAGATTTTTTTTTTTTTAAATAATAAAAAAAAAGATTTCAAGTTTCACGTTATGGTACTCAAACATGTCTCTGCATATAGCATCAAAGCAACCTTTTCTCTTCTTAAGATGATGTTTTAACAGGCTTTTGACTCATGTAAAACAATAACAAGTGCACAAGTTTTATGACCCACTTCTGCTTATTTAATGGGACCCAAAGCTCACCTTCACATAGTGAGGCAACGCAAGTCTTTATGTTAAACTATAGGCCAGAGGCCTGTGTAATGGTGGGTTTGTGGCAGGGTTGCTGAACAGAAGGTCTGCACTTCCCTCCCTCCCTTACTCCCTCTCTCTCTCTCTATCTCTCTGCTAGCCCTCCCTCACCACCCCCACTACCCCCACCCCCCTTTCATAACGGTGGCAGATGGCTGCAGATGAATCCCTCATAATCATGTCAGGACGGCTCCTCCGATCCCAATTCATCTCTTTAAACACATTTCATCAGACGGAGAATTACACAAAGATAAAGGCGGCCGGCAGACAACAAAAGCACACAAAGATTGTCCTTGCAAACAAGTGTTCTTAGTCCCTAACACCACTTAATCATTTGTGCTCCTGTTATTGCTCCTCACCCCCCCTGTGCAATCAACTCTACCCCCATTTTCCTCCTCTGCCTCTCACTCTTTCACTCTTTATTTATGTTTTTCCATACCGTTAATTGTCTCCATCCCCTGCTACTGTCTGTCCTTATTAAGCATAAATCTTTCTAACAAGCTTTCCTCTCATCCCCATCGCTGTCTTTTTAAGAAGACAGGTGTGTAAAATCCTCTTCTCTCCTCATTGACTCCTGGTTTCTGATGGCTGCCCTTTTTGGAGGGGTGATAATTTGCCACAAAGTGAATTGTGATTTTTTTTCTCCTCCTCCTCCTCCCCCTCCACCCACCCTCCCCTGCTGTGACCCTGTGTCACCCATCCGCATGATGCCGTTAATTGTGGATCAGGTGAAGTTTGTCTCACCTCATTTCAGGGCCATGCTCTGCTAGGGCCATTCTCCCCACTCAAAGGCCACATAATTTCACAGCCTCCTACTTCTCATTAATCCCTCCTGAGTGGCTGCTCTCCGAGTTCCAGATCACAGATTTGTTTTGCTCTTGTTTTCTGACTCACTGCCCTTCCTGCCTCACCCACTCCTCCCCCTCCGCCTTCATATTAACCCCTTTAGTGAGACCCCTCCCAGCTCTCCAGTATGCCGGGGTCTTGACTGCTCATTCTCGTATTTCCTCTAACTCCTCTGCAATTTTAAAATCTTAGATTCTGGTAATGTTTGACAGCTGATAGTCTTTTTGTTCTGCACCTTTGAGATAGAAGCTACTCTATAATCTGCTTTGTGAATAGGCGTTTGTGATACCAGTATCACCTCTTCTTCTGCACTGTACAGTCAACTGATAAAACCTGCCATCTCCGTCCTAATAAATGTCAAGTGACAAACTGAAGAAAACAAAAGGAACTGGAGGAAGGCTGTGTGTTTGTGCGTCTCGGCACATGTGCACTCAGATTTTCCCATTCCTTCCCTGCTAAACTTTTTTTTTGTTGATTTATAAATTATTCATGAGGAAAAGCTGAAGATCTCTCATTAACATAAAATAACAATTTGCTAATTTATGGAAACTCCTAATTACTTGCCTTATTTGCCACGACCATATCAAATATTCATAAATATGTGATTATTTCTTTGATTTGACTGTCATTTAGTTTAATCTACTATTTTTGCTCAACAATGGCAGCGTGCCAGCTTGTCCTGTGTACATGAACCAAAACAAAATTCCAGAAGAGAACAATGAACAATATTGTGCACTCAAGAGGAGCCTTTTTTTCATTCTTTAATTTCAATACACCTCTATTTTACATTATCTATATGCTAATTTGGTGTCTTTGTGATCATCTTTGAGTATTGAATGTGCAAAATAATTCTTCATCTATTCTGTTGTGAATTAAATATCCTTTTTTAAATGATTTAAATGCTCCTCATTTGGGAGAAAGATAAAAAAAACTGATACTTACAAAACTGCATGGGTAAAGAGCATACTGAATATATAAAACATATATTAAACTGTTAAGTTTAGGATCTAGAGTAGCACAGAAATAAACTCAGACTGTACAAGCTTGTAAATCGTGCGGCTGCCGCTTCATTTCATTGCAAGTCAAAATCAAAAATGCATTCATTCATTTGGCTTCCACCCAGAACTAATCATTTCATTTTCCGTTCTGTAGCCTGGAAGTCGGCTTTCACTCCAGTTCATTTCAATTCACTCAAAATTGACAAAAGATTGAGAGTGTATGCAAGAATAGATGAGTCTATCTTTGAATATCTCCTCTTGTCTTTATAGCAGCAAACAGTTGTCAGAGGAAGTCTCAGCCAAGTTCTTGGGAGAAAGCAGAGTCTTGGATCCCATCTGGGACGGCTGAGATGAGGTCTCTTGCTGTCATCGCGTCTGTTGTCAAGGCTGCATTTAACCTCAAATTTATGACTTTGTTATATCAGAATTAATTACAGATATTTCCCCCCAAAGTGAGTGACGTTGACGAAAACGCTAAGCACAGGCAATTTAGCTCTATTTGCAGATTAATTTGGGCCCACCTGTGATGCTTGGTGTGCTAAGTAGGTACATCAGTTTTAATTACAGACCTCGCGGAGTGGGTTTAGTTAAATTACAGTATTAATTATCACATTTACAAAATATCAGAGTGACAAACGGTTGTGGAGAAGCGCTTCCCTCAAACCTCCTTTTTCTCCAGACGATGGCTTCACTTCTGTCCTTCAAGCAACCTTCAGGCAGGTGGATATGATGGAAGGCTTTGTTTCTGAAGGAGAAGCATCTACCTTGATTCATCGCTTTCCACTGACTGCCAAATGTGTGGCTTCTGGCTCGAAACTAAACATTTTATGGGTTTTGACATTGCATGTTTCCACACAGAACGAGGTCTAATGAAAAGTTTTCCTGCCATATGGTAAAATTAGGCAGAATATTTGGAAAATGAAGAAAACACCTCACAGAAATCAAAGTAGTTACTCCCATTATAAAGGGAGAATAAGTGGTCTTTGTTCACATCATTACCCTCTTCATTCAGTCAGCTACATTAATCTCTTCAAGGATAATATGATTCATGCTTGACTGCCACTTCACCAGTCTATATGTGATAGAGGAAATACTGACCTTTGACCCATGGGATCATTTCAAACATAAGATATATAGAAGAATCAGTTTAAGACATTCATCTTCTGCGTCTTTATATGAGCTCCACATTATAGTTCACAAAGCAATTGTGAAAATAGGGGCAGCTTTTGGAGGTGGATTCAGTCATTGTAATTTCATGAGAATAAACATAGACAAATTTGAGCTATACGTTTATAATTTAAACACTTATTTGATTTTTTGCTGTGAGCTCGATGAAAACTCATATCTGAACAGTAGATATGAAGCTTTAGCCAGCAGCTTAGCTTAGCTTAGCATAAACACTGGAAAGAAGTGTGATAGTTAGCCTGACTCTGTCCATGGTCCTGAATCAGCTGAGGTTTGTCCTTCATTGGCTGATTTTCTAGGCCTCAAACCAAATGGCATTCCAAGCAATTTTACTGTTACAGACAAATTTCCAATGTTGAGTGACAAGTACACAGTGGACCAGCATCGTGCATTGGATGCTTTGGTGTGATACTGGGCTGTATTTTAAATCAAACGTTTTTTACCTTTTACTAAACCTAACCTGCAAACATCACCTGAAATGCTTCTGAGCAAGCTTTACTTTAAATCTCTAACTGCTCATTGTATATGTATTGTTGCTAACTTGACTGCACTACAGGATACTGTGTCACTGTCATGTTTTAGTTTGCCTAGGTGTTTATTACACCGTTTGGTGTGAAATCATGCTGGAGTGGGCCTTCAGGCAATCAGAACAATGGGTAGTCCCTGCTTTGGTAAGAGGAGCAGTTTCCTTGTGTTTCTACTCTTTATGCTAAGCTACGCTAATTAGGTACTGGCTGCAGCTTCATATTTACCATGCAGACATACAGAAAGAGGGAATTGATCTAAGCTAAGAGACAAACACAAGCGCTGTCGAGGGCTCCAAGGCAGAGCTGAAACATGTCCAGGACTGGAACCGGAGAGAGAAGGTCCTCATTTAGCCTTTGGCTGATGTTCTCTCCCGCCAAAGTAGTATATTAATCATAATCACACAACACCATTAGACTATGTCATTCTATTAAAGAAATCACATTATCATACATTTCATTAATTAAACTCGAACCCAGTCCATCCACTCTGAGGAGCACCCCATCCAGAGGGTAAGAGCAGGAGACAGAGATGGGGCTAGGACGGAGGAGGAGAGGGGGGAGGAAGGTGGCAGAGGCCAGGACGCTTCACCACTCCACTCACAGTCTCTCCAAAGTGAAATCAAGGGGACAGATTTGCATGTCATGGGCATGGGGTTTGATGCTAGAGGGTTAGACAATAGCAACTGATGATGGAGGTGAAGTGGGAGTCTGGGAAACAAAAAAACAATCCTTCTGACAAGTGTCCGCACAGTGGAGAGCAAGAGGAGGAGAGGAAGGAGTGACTCCCTCCTTAAATGTTAATCACTGGCCTGGTCACAGGGTGATACTGTATGGTATAAGCATTTCCTCCTCCCTGACACAAACACACTTCAAGTGGCTTTCAGGAGACTCTAGTGTGACTGATACCTCTTGGATAAGGAAATGTGTGCTTGTTCATGCCTGGAATGCAGCCCGAGGCCTGGTTTAATATCATCTCATCCTCTGAAATTAGCTCATTGATTTTTACCTACACGATAAAATCCAGATGAATAAAGGCAATGAGAGAAACATGTTAATTATGCCATTTATTTTGTCATTCACATGCAAGGGCCCATGCAGTCCACAGGGATTTATAAGACAGCAAAAATACCATTTTGACAGACACTTCTTACAAAGAACATAACATCGCAAACAAAGATCTTGTGTCCAAAATTTCGTAAGTAAAATCTGCCACAAAAAAATTGTATCACTTTCTATCATTAATCAGAAATGGGGGCCACATTAATAAAAAGTTTGATTCATAAAAAGCCAATAAAACATTAAATGACCTTGTCGTTCCTATAAGTAATGACAATGTACCTTAAAATAAGTGAGTACGCAGAGCTCTTGCAAGTTAAAGTTAAAGTACACAGGGACAGTGTTGCGGCTTTAGATTAGAGCTACATCAATTAGTCGAATAATTAA